>NC_069387.1:84983000-85298000 GCF_027475565.1 Acinonyx jubatus
ATATTGCGTCGGTACACCGACTTTCCTTCAGAATTTCTGCAGAACATAGCTGGTTGATTTTCAGGCGTCCTATTTTACCATTTTACCCACCTCTCGACCTTTTGACTTGCTTTCTCTGCAATTTAATATTGTATTTCTAGACTTGTTCATTCATTTAGTGCAGGCCATCAGTTTTCCCAATCTTTATAGAGACATCCTATCAGTATGTTAACATTTTCTCTCATGGTCCTTTCCAAGGACCATGTCAAGGAATTCTAAGTTGGCAGAATTTTTCATTGATCATTTTAACAACATTCTTCCACTGTCTTCTTGCTTCTATCACTTCATGTAAGTCAGCTATCAGTCTTATATTTTCCCTATAAAAGTATTTTTTCCTTTTCCTAGCTACTTTTAATTTGTTGTTTGTAATGTTTTTCAATCTTCTTAAATATTCCCTCAGATTTTAAAATGATCAAAATATGGATAATATGGAAAGTTTTTCTTCTAACTCACTAATTTTAATTTTGATTTGGGGAAGATTCCTTTGTAATATTTATTTTTAATTTTTTTAATGTTTATTTTTGAGAGAGAAATAAGACAGAGTGTGAGTGGGGGAGGGGCAGAGAGAGGAGGAGACACAGAATCCCAAGTAGGCTCCAGGCTCTGAACTGTCATCACAGAGCCCAACACAAGGCTCAAACTCACCAACCGTGAGTTTATGACCCAAGCCCAAGTTGGATGCTTAACCAACTGAGTCACCCAGGTGCCCCTCTTTTGTATTGTTTAATATCTGTTTGTTTGTTTGTCTGTTTTTTGGTAGTGGCTTATTCTAATTTTTCAATTCAATATTTTAAATACCTTAACTTAATGTAGTTATTTTATAGATTATTAATTATATTATCTGAAGTTCTTGAAATTCTAATCTTGCTGTTTTTAGTGTCTGATCACTCTCATTGTATCTACAATATCTAAAATCCCAGTTTCTTCTTTATTAGACTGATACATCCCTTTGGACACCAGCTCCTTCTTAACTTCTTATGATTTTTATTTCACTCATTGTTTTGATTCCCAGGGAGTTCTATATTATTGCTAACTCAGCTAAATTTCTTAAAAAATAAGCATTTATGCCTTATCCAAAATTTTGTCATGTTTTGACATGGAAGATTTTTGAAATAGGAAGATTTTAATTTTAGATAGCCTTTTATAACTTCTAAGAATAATGCAAGTTGTTTTTTCTTAACTCTTCCATAAAATTTTTATATATTTCCATTTCAACACATATAGGTCTATTCTATTTGAAAACTACACTATTTTTCATTTTTAGTGTACTTTGTTCCACGATATCCACTACTTAGGCAGTCTTCATTTATCATTTTCCTATAATAAACATTGCTGCAATAAATCCCATTAATATATCTTTATAGATTAGAACTTTTATGTTCTTTATGAATCTCTAAAAATAGGATTTCTGGATTATAGAAAGTGGGCATTTTAAATTTAACATACTAAATGATTAAATGGATATTATCTTATTTTATTAATCTTCTCTTGGTTTCAGCTTTAGGATTCTGTCATAATTGCTTCTTTCCAGAAACAGTGTATCAGTACAGTCATAGACACAGAGAAAAACATACTGTGGAATACAGAGCATGAATCAGCCATGCTGTTTTATACAGAAGAAGAAGGAGAAGGAGAGGGAGGAGGATAATTCCAGCAATTTTAGTACGATAGAGTTGTATAAAATATTGAAATTGTCAATTAAGTCTTAGACATGACACAAAAGCATGAGAAAAAATGAATCGGTAAATTGGACTTCATCAAAATAAAAAAACTATGTGCATCACAGGATCGCACTATCACAAATGTGACTTGACAGTTCATAGAACTGCAAAAATATTTGCAAGTCATGTATCTGATAGGGATTGAGTATCCAAAATATATGATGAACATTTACAACTCAATAACAAAAAGACAACCCACATTAAAGATGAACAAAGAATTGAGTGGAAATTTCCCCAAAGAAGATGTACAAGTGCCAACAGGGATATCAGAAGATGATTAGTCCTTAGAGAAATACAAATCAAAACCCACAATAAGATACTACTTCATATTTCCTAGAATGGCTATAATAATAATTTTAAGAAATGGATAATAACAGATATTTATATGAAAGTATAGAAAATTGAACTCTTGTTCATTGCTGATGGAAATGTATAATGGTACAGCCATCGTGGAAACAGATTGGTGGTTCCTCAGGCAGCTAAGCATAAAATAAACTTATGACCCAGAAATTCTACTTTTTAGCTATATACCTAAAAGAATTTAAACCAGGTGCAAGTACTTATACATGCATGGAAATAGCAGCACTATTCACACATAGCCAAAAAGTGGAAAGAACCCCAATTCTCTATCATTGGAGAAATGGATAAACAAAATATGGTATATTTACACAATGGAATATTATTCAGCCATAAAGAGGAATGAAGTACTGACACATGTTTTATGAACTCAAAAATATGCTAAGTGAAATAAACCAGACAAAAGGCCGTGTATTATATAGCTGCATGCATATAAAATATGCAGGATATTTAGGTCCATAAAGACAGAAAGCAGGAGGGAGGGTGAGTATGAAAAACTAATGAAATCAAAAGCAGGTGGTTTGAGAACATCAATAAAACTGATAACATCTGGGCAGATAGATCAGGAAAACTTTAGGCAAAACACAAAATACCAGTCCCTTTAATTAGAGGTGATAGCATTACAGATTCTGTAGATATTAAAAGTATAAGAAGATATTGAGAACAACTTCATGCCAATAAATTTGACAACTGAAATGAAATCAATAAATCCCCAAAAGGATGTAAACTAGCAACAGTCATTCAAAAAGAAATAATCTGGGCTTAATCTCTATGAAATAATTTATTTCATTGTACATTTTTTTAACGTCTATTTATTTTTGAGACAGAGAGACAGAGCCTGAACGGGGGAGGGTCAGAGAGAGAGGGAGACCCAGAATCTGAAACAGGCTCCAGGCTCTGAGCTGTCAGCACAGAGCCCAATGCGGGGCTCGAACTCACAGACAGCAAGATCATGACCTGAGCTGAAGTTGGACGCTTAACTAACTGACTGAGCCACCCAGGCGCTCCTGAAATAATTTATTTCATTCTAAAAACCTCCCACAAGGAAAATTCTAGGTACAGATGGTTTCTACAATTTTTAAGGCAACTAAAAAAGAGAGAATAATTCCCATGTTATTCTGTGAGACCATAATACCAAAACCAGATAAAGATACTACAAGAAAATATTTTTCAAAAGTTTAGCAAATGTAACTCAACATTATATAAAAAGAATACTATAAATACAATTAAGTGTAGTTTATCCCAGAAATGAAAGTTTGATTTGAAGTCCAAAAAAAAATCTTATAGCAAGATACATTTACAAATTACAAAAGCAAAGCTATATAACCATGTTAATTTATGTAGAAAAAGTATGTAAAAAAACCCAAAGTCCATTCCTGATTTAAAAACAAAAACAAAAACAAAAATAACACTTAGCCAAGGAAGAAGAGTGGAGAACTTCCTTCTCTGCTAAATGACTTCTATAAACAAACAAATGAAACTTATAGTTAACATCATACTTAATGGTGCAGCAATGAATATTCCCACCCAGAAACAAATCAAGGATGTCTGTTCCTACCATTGCTATTCAACATTATACTGGCTGGCTTTGTCAGTGCTATCAGGCAACAAAATGAATTTTAAAATATCCATATTGAAAAGAAGGAAATGTGTTTATTCATGTGCAAAATTATCATTAAAATCTGTTAGAAATCTATAAAAGATTACTAGAATTAGTAAGTGAATATATAAAAATTATACAAGTTAATATATAAAATCCATTATGTCTTTATACTTTAGCAACAACAAAAGATTCATATTAAAAGTAATTACATTTACAAGAATACAAAAGTATATGGAGTATTTGGAACTCCATTATGACAAAAGATATGAAAGACTGAATGCTGAAAATTATAAAAACATTGCTGAAGGAAATTAAAGACCTAAATAAATAGTGATATATACATATTTATGGATGAGAGGACACAGTAACTAAGATGTAAATTCTCCTGAGATTGATCTATAGATTCAATGCAATTTCACTCAAATTAAGAGACTTTTTGTTGCAAACTCTTAAACTGAATCTAAAATTAATACAGAGAAGCTAGGTAAGTATACATAGTAGTTAAAACAACTTTGAAAATTAAAAAAACAAAGGTGGAGAACTAGTATTACCTGCTTTAAAGATTTAATGTAAAGCTGCAGTATTTAAGATAGTGTGATGCTGGTACAAAGATAGATACATGATAGATAGATAGATAGATAGATAGATAGATAGATAGATAGATATAGATGGATAAATAGAACAGAATCATATGCATATATGATCAACTGAATTTAAGCAAAGGAATAAAGGCAATTTGATAGAGAAATGAGTCTTAAAATATATTGCTGAAATAATTGGTTTATGCAATTGAATATACAAGAAAAAAAGACACTTGGTATATTCCTGACATCATATTCATCAATTAATATATTTCAAAATAAATCTTATACCTAAATGGAAAACTAAAGTTATAGGAGTAAAATAAAAGCGTATATGGAATGTTCACAACACAACAAACCCTGAGAACAGCCCATGTCTACCAGTAGCTAAATAGATAAATGAACTATCATATATGTACACAATGGAATGCTAGTCAGTAATAAAAATAATGAACTATTGATACAATCTACAACATGGATCTATTTCTCAAGTTAATTATGCTGATTGAAAGAAGCAAGACAAAAAAATGCATATGTATGATTCTATTAAATCAGTGTCTAGGAAATGTAAAATAATCTATAGGAACAGAAAACAAATCAGAAATTGCCTAGGAATGGGGTGGGATACGATTCTAGGGAAGGATTGTAGAGGTTCATGAGGAAACTTTGGAGTAATGGATATGTTCATTATCTTAATTGTGGTGATGTTTTTATGGTTAGATGTACTTGTCAATACTTAACAAATTTTATACTTTAAATATGTAGAATTTATGTAAATTAAATCTCCATAAACTATTAAAATTGGAACAAATTTGATGTTTGGAGTCTCACAGGTTTTGAACTTTAGATTTTGGCATGTAAAGAAAGATGATAAGGCTATGATTACAGGGTGGGGAATGGTACATGTAAATAAATGCTTGAGGAATTTTTACCAAATTGGGTCATATAAGGCATATTGTGTTTTAACTGTGAGCACTTCTAAATAGTCATTTGTTAGAAAAAATACAGATATCAGATATGCTATAGATTTTGGCTTATGTGGTATAGGTTGATCAGTTTGGAGAAAATAGGGGATGTATGGATGGATGGATGGATGGATGGATGGATAAATCCATAGCTGAATATAGGGAATGGGGGAAATATGTTATAAGTAGCTAGATAAATGAATCAATAAATGCACACTTTAGTCTAACCTTGAAGTTTACATTTTTGGGTATTTATGTAATCCAGGTTAAACTGAATACTTTTTCAAATTCTTTTGTCATGCCAGCAGGAAAAAAAAATCACCATATGGATGGATTCTTAAGCACAGGGGAGTCTCATTTGCAACTGATAACCCACAAGAGAAATGAAAATGTGATTAAGCTAACCATGTACAACACCATTCTGTTTTTATCTTCCTACACATTACCTTTCCTGCAAAAAGATTTTTTTTAAATGATGCTATTACTTTAATAGCTTCTATTTGCATTCTGAATTTTCATTGTGCCAGTTATCCGATTCCACTTATATGATGAAATTTGTGGGCCTCATGGCTATTTTAATGTGATGCCTTTTATAATGTAATTGAGAGAAGTCTCCAATGAATAAAATAAATGGTTTCAGAGGGTTCTTAAGCCCTCAACAGACATCAGCTAAAATGTTAAGAGTGCCTCCAAATCCCAATGGTGTTATATTTTCTAACCATGAAAGAAATGTCATTATTGTAAATTCCCAGCTTTTGTCTGAAAATCTTGTACTAGATCCCTTGAGCACCAGTTCAGTTAATTAATTCAAACAATTTCGTTTCTAATCTCTAAAACATTTTCATATTTAAGACAATAAATGAGGTACTTAAGGGGTTCACTCATTGTTGGTCATTAATATGCCAGGGAATTAGAAAAATTACGCTAGTCTTTAGTGACATGAATAATGTCTTTTTTTTTTTTCTTCCAATGGTTCTGACCTGGACAAGGTTAAAAGCATGGTTTCTCTGCAACTGAATTTAAGATAATCCTATTTTCCACTTGCTTTGGTTTTAACACATATATCCAAATTCTCTTCCTTTTCGTTCAGCAATAAATTTAATACAGAGTTGGATAGGTTATACCAATTTAAAAATTAAATTAGTTAATAATAACATTAAAATTAGTGATTAGTTTAGAAGAAGAATAATTGCATTTTCCTTGAACCAGTACATAAGGTTAATGTAGTTGATAATGTGATGGCTCCAGTAACTTTGACACTAATTGGCGATTGTGTTACATGTTAAGATAAGGAGTCAGCATGAACAAATTCTCATGAGTTTTGCAGGAAGCCAAAGCTATTTGTTCAGAAACCTACTTTTTTTCCATTTGAATGATTGGTTTAATTTCATAAAAGGTTGGAATGTGACCTTCAGGATAAAATTTCATAGCATTTTATGCCATTGACTCTGGATTATCAAGCTGAAACAAGGCATAGAAAACAACTTTTCTGCAAGGTACAACCAGCTATCTAATTTGTCAGTATGTGAGTCTAATTGTTCAATTTCCTAAATTGACTGTCTCTAGCAGGGGGAAAGTGTCAGATGAAAAGAACACCAGGCTTGTAATTGTTTACAGTGTTTTGTGTTTATATAGCTCTTACCCCCCAAATCTTCTAATTAATTTTAGAACCATTATAAATTTAATTTCTTAATGTAAATACACACACAGTTTGCACATACATTCTTCTGTGTGTGATTTTCAAGAGTTGAAGAAGATTCTGGATGTTTGAAGGTAAGGTAGCAGAATTATGCATAGCAAATTGCCCATAAGATAATAAGGCAGAGGCGCACCTGGGTGGCTCCGGCGGTTGAGCAACTGACTTTGGCTCGGGTCATGATCTCGCGGTTTGTAAGTTGGAGCCCCACATCGTGTTCACTGCTGTCAGTGCGGAACTTGCTTTGGGTCCTCTGTTCCATTCCCTCTCTGCCCGCCCCCCCGATCACACTCTCTCCCTCAAAAATAAACATCAAAAAAAAAAAAAAAGATAATCAGGCAGAGAAGACCCAATTTCTACAAATTCTAACATAGGAATGTATCTATTGTGCCATCAGTCTTGTCTTTGGCAGTCAGTTGAAAGCAACAATGTTTCAACTCAAACACAAGGTCCCTACTGTATATATATTTTTTTAATTTTTTAATGTTTATTTATTTTGATAGAGAGAGCACAGTGGGGGAGGGTGAGACAAAGAGGGACACACAAAATCCAAAGCAGGCTCCAGGATCCTAACTGTCAGACTAGAGCCCTACTACACAGGGCTGGAACTCACGAGCCATAACACCATGACCAGAGCCGAAGTTGGACGCCTAACCGACTGAGCCACCCAGGTGCCCCCTATTGTATTTTTTATTTGTAATTTTTTATTTTATTTTTAAAATTTATTTATTTATTTAGAGAGAGGGACAGAGAAAGAGAAAGAGAGATAGTGCACAGGCAAGCAGGGAAGGGGCAGAGAGAGGGAGAGAGAAATTTCCAAGCAGGATCTGTGAGCTGTTAGCACAGAGCCTGATATGGGGCTTGATCTATTGAACCATGAGTTCATGACCTGAGCCGAAAGCAAGAGTTGGATGATTAACCAACTGACCCACCCAGGCACCCCTCAGGTATGTTTTTTTTAAAGGTTTATTCATTTATGTTAGGCACAGATCAGTGTTTTCCTAATCAAACTGTTAACATATGACATTGAAAATGTATAATTTATTTCTTTATTTGAAACATTCACTCACCTATGTATCATCTATACAATAATCAACATTTTCATAGTGAAAAGCATGTTTAGGCAAAACAGTGATATAGGCGGATGCTATAAATATATTGTTTAACCTGTTACTAATTACATAATTGAACCGTCTTATTTAACAATATTACATTATAAGTCACAACTTTTCAAAAATTATTTGAAGTGTTAAGGAGGAAAATTTTTTTCCTTATTCTTCTTCACTCTTTGGCTTGTATAATAATCAAATTAACAAAGGACACAGTTACAGAAGAAAAAAACAAATTTAATTACATTCATATGGGGCCCCAAAGAATATTAGATACTCAAGCATTGAAGGTCTATGTGCAATTCTTTTTCTAATGTGGTATTCTGAGCTAAGGAGATGGCAGGTAGTAGGGTCTGAGACTTGGAAGGGGAGGATAATAATTCTCAGGAAAACTAGAAAAACAAATGTTTGGTAAACAAATATTTGTCATGCTATACAAAGACAATGTGAAACAAAAAGGAATTTGGTCTCCAGGCCCTGCTGAGCCTCCCTACCCCCACCCCAGTTTATCACACCTAGCCCATATTCTTTGTACTTATCTCTGGTGATTGTTTTCTTCCTTGGTTAGGCCCTCCATCTAAATTCTTTTTTTGTTGTTGTTTTTAAGTTATTTATTTATTTGAGGAGACAGAGGCAGTAGTGCAGGGGAGGTGCAGAGGCAGGGAGAGAGAGAGAGAATCCTAAGCAGGCTTCTTACAGTGCAGAGCCTGATGTGGGGCTAAACCCACAAACTATGAGAACATGACTTGAACCAAAACCAAGAGTTGGGTGCTTAACCAACTGAGCCACCCACATGCCCCCCCATCTAAATTCTTGTAAGCAGTTAATGGAGAGGTAAAGGTGTCACTTGAATCTGCTGGGTCTTGATTGCCTTCAGCACAAAATATCTTACATGCTAGGGCATGTGGGTGGCTCAGTTGGTTGAGTGGGGACTTTGGCTCAGGTCATGATCTCACAGTTCCTGAGTTTGAGCCCCGCATCAGGCTTGCTGCTGTCAGCATGGAGCCTGCTTCAGATCCTCTGTCCCCTTTTCTCTCTTCTCCTCCCCCACACTCTCTCTCTCTCAAAAAATAATAATAATAAAAAAAGTAGTCCACATGCCAAAATGGTACTTTTTTGGGAAGACTTGTTCTCAATCCCTTTACATTGTTTATCTTCACTATGTATAATTTTTTATAACTTTCAGAGCTGAGACAAATGCAAGGATATTGTTCATATTTTCCATTTTCAAACAGGTTTTTACATTTAAATAATTATTTTAGAGGGATTCTTTTCTTTTAGTCACTAAAATGAAGATCAGGGCTAATACGGTTTCAATATTAAAAACTAGAGATGTTTTCCCAATAACTGAAATAAATTGAATATATACAAATTAAAACATACTTAAAGGAAATCTACTGAAAGGTAATCTTTAAGGGAATCTACTTAAAGGAAATATTTGAATAACTTTAAAAATAATGCATCTAATTATTCTTTGTTCAAGCTCCTATGTAAATCCAGGTATTTAAAATAAATATTTTCTTAAATATTATTCAAATAGGTTTAGCAAAAAAATTTTCATTAAGATGGATGAGCATTGAAGACGATGTTTATGACAGCTTAAAATGTTTTGTGTTGCCTTAGAGAAAACAGAACACATCTGAATTATAAGGTGCCTGTTGGTAGCTGTGTTACCCAATCTGAGCAAACTGTAATTTTTCATCTTATTTCTGCTTTTTTCTCCTCAGTTCAGAGACTGTTTTATTCTAAAATTGAAATAAAAGAGAACAATAGGATGTTCAGGAGGACGAACAACTTTTAAATAATGTAAAGAGACTCTTAAAAACTGAGAACAAACTGAAGGTTGATGGGGGGTGGGAGGGAGGGGAGGGTGGGTGATGGGTATTAAGGAGGGCACCTTTTGGGATGAGCACTGGGTGTTCAATGGAAACTAATTTGACAATAAACTTCATATATGGAAAAAAAATAAAAAAATTAAATTAAATTAAATTTAAAAAATAATGTAAAGAGAAAAATAAAAATATAAAAAATAAATAAAAATATGGTATATGGGAATACTTTCTAAAGGTTTTATTGGTAGGGGAGATCATCAAAATTTATTTGAACATATTTGAATATATTATTATTCAATAACAAATTAATAGTTAATTAGACTAATTTCCTTAAATATTCAGTTTATATATTTTAGTAATTCTGTATATAATTCTTATTACTTTTAATTTCAAGTTAATTCTTAGTGCCACTTGTCTAAAATACACAAATGTATAAGAAAACCATAAATAATCTTGCTACTACCTCCCTTACCATCCTAACCCCCACTTTTTAAGTGATTTTAACTTAATATAACAGAGCAGATAAAGTAAATATATTGTATTCAACCATTGTCTTGTTTTTTATTTTAATAGATTTTCAGGAGTTGAGTTGTTAGCTCAAAATATAAGATGGTTTCTAATGTTAATAGATGATGGCAGAATCATTCTCAATAAAATTGTAATAATTCACAGTATGCCTTGCAATGGTCAGAACTATTTCTTTTCTCCATTTTCCTGATTTTATAACACTAGTAAATGGTATTGAACATCATGTTTTGTTTGTGTGGAGTTTTTTGAAGTTGTTTTTGTTGTGTTTTGTTTTACTCTTGTGTGAGAAAATAATGTTCTTTTATTGTTAGATTTATCTCCTTTAAAAAAAAAAACCTAGTGAGGTATTTTTTCTTAAATTTATCAGTCATTTGCATTTCTTCTTTTGTGAGTCATCAGATTCTTTCCTTTTACTCATAAATATTATATTTCTAAGATTTATTACATATATTTTTTTCAATGTTCTCCAGAGAAACAGAACCAATAGGATATATTAAGAGGGAGGGAGAGATTTATTTTAAGGAATTGGCTCATGTGATTATGGGGACAGACAAATCAGAAATTTGTAAGGCAGGCTGGCTGGCTGGAAATTGAGATAAGAGTTGAATTTGTAGTATTGACTCTGAAATCCATAGGGCAGGGGCAGGCTGAACTCAGGCAGGATTTCTATTTTATAGTCTTGAGGCATAAGCTTTTCTTCTCTGGGAAATCTCAGTTTTTTGCTTTTTAGGGCTTTAACTTATAGGATGAGGCATACCCACCTTGTGGAAGGTAATCTGATTTACTTAAAGTGATTGTAAATTCTAATCATACCTACAGAACACCTTCACGGTAACATCTAGCATAGTGTTTGTTGACAAAACCAGTGGGCAACATAGCCTAGTCACGTTGATACATAAAATTAACCATTGTATTTGCATATGTCTCTAATTCATTCATTCTGACTACTGTATAATAGTCCACTGACTGAGTCTTCCAGTTTACTCTTCATGAATTTTTGTGCATTTAGGTTGTTTCTTGTTTTTTGCTGTTGGGCATAGTGTTTCTGTAGATACTCTGGTACATGTATTCTTTAATAAGTATTATAGTTTTTCTTGGGTAACTAGTATACTTCTAAAATGAAGAGAAGGGAGTTAGGGCTTATAACATGTCAAGACCGGTTATGAACCTATTCTAAGTAGCACAGTTTGGTAAGGCCCCAGGATAGACAAACTGATCCACAGAATAGAAATGAGAGCCTATACATGTATGATATTTGAATGACATGTCAGACAAGTTGGGAATATAAGGACTTTTCAATAAATGGAAATAGATAAAATATCCATATAAAGAAATTTGAATTGAATTTCAGCTTTATATTATAAGGAAAAACACTCTAAATGAAATTAGAAGATTAGTTACAAATGGGAGTAGATCATCATAATACAAAATTGAAAATATACTAACAACATATGTAAAAATACCCTTTCCAAATTAGTGACAAGAGCACAAACAACTCAAAAGTACCATGAATAAGGGACATAATCCAAAGAAAACATATATAAAGCAATGCTAAACATTATTGTGATTCACGAAAATTAGGCTAAAGTCTCAAAATCACTCACACACACACAAATCCTGTAATCATTAAATTACTCAGTTTTATAATGTGATATTCATTTGCCTCAAAAATTTATAGAAATTTACTGTACATATAGGGATGCTGTTCTTTGCCTGCTATATATATTAAATACATATTTCTAGTGTATTATTTGTCTTTTTAAAAATTGTTTCTTGGGCACCTGGTTGGCTCAGTCAGTTGAGCGTCCAACTTTGGCTTAGTTCGTGGTCTCACAGTTCGTAAATTCACTCTCTGCTTCATACTCACTGCTATCAGTACAGAACCCACTTTGGATCCTCTCTCCCCCTCTCTCTCTTCCTCCCTCCTGATCACTCTCTCTGTTTCTCAAAAATGAATAGCCATTAAAAAAAATATTTAAAAGCTGTTTCTTATATTTTATACTTTTAGCAACCAGTATAATCGAGCTTTTATATTTAATCTAGTCAACATGTCTGCATTTTTCTCTGCAACCTAATATTACACAAATAGTATCCTAATTATTATAACAAAAAAAATCACTCAAAACCACCATGGAAATATCTTACTAAGTAATGAAATTTTGAAAATCTGTTCAATAAAACCTGGCAAAAATGTTCAGGATTACGATTTTCCCAGGATTATTCAAAATTCACTTTATGTTCTTTGTAAGTGAAGACATACATAGAGTAGTAGATGAAGATAAGCCCCCTTCTCACTGAGTTTTTAGAAAACATCATTTGACAGATTATGTAATTACTAAGTGCAAGGCACTATTTTAATTATAGCTTTTCTTTCATTTGGGCTTTATCATCCCAAAATACTCTGACTCACTTTGATGGATCAATTGGAAATCCCAAATATACCCCAGATATCACCTAAACTGAATCTCTTCGAAATAGAAATAAAGTGTCCTAAAACTTTTATTACAGCAATATTAAAAAATACATTGCCCTCCACAGGATTTCTGAGAATTCCTAAGAGGCATATGTTCTTATAATTATGTATGGCTCATAAATCCTGCTTCTGTTAAACTACTTCAGTTTAGCAATCTTATGCCGTTACATTTGGGCTGTTTTTGTTCCCCACCACATGTGCCCAGCTATAAAACTTTGGCCTTTAATTTCTTTTTACACACACACACACACACACACACACACACACACACACACACACACATCTCCTGCCTAAATCACCTGTATATACCATGACTCTAGTGAATTCAGGAGACAAGGAGAGATGCAGAGTGTATCTCAATTTAAAATGCCGTATTCTGATCATTACCTCCCATTTTCCAGCTCATATCCTCTAAATACTCCAACTTAATCCTTAAAATGAATCTGGACCTTCTTCAATCCTTAAATCCTTTCTAGTTTTCACTGTCTATGACCTACTTCATACTCTTACTTCCTTCCTTACCTATCTTACACCACATGGAAAATCATAATCACCTCCTTACAGAAAGCTCTCAAATGCTTTCTAGCTTCATAGTACTGACAAGGTTAAACAAAGTCCTGGTTAAACCTAAAATTCTACTCTTCATATGTACCTAACGCAGGTTAACATAGCTGAGAAAAATATGTGGACGGCTTTCATCTTAAATTCACAATCAAAACCAGTTGAGCCCATAAGTTTCTGGCAGTTAGACTGCGTTGAATTTGGGCACTCAAATTTCCCTTTTTAGTTAATTATTTTATAATTTATTCTCTTTCATCAAACTACAGCACTTCCTTTCCCATTATCACATCAAACTTGTGACATTACTGCTTATTTCACTGAGAAAATCTCTCACTACAACGTGTATCTACTTTCAGTCCATTTACCCTCTTTAATTATGCTTTCTTATAACTAAGGCCAACTACTTTACTTATACAGTGCATCTCAGTGTTTCTTATTTATTCAAATAGTTTGCTCCAAAAAACTTTTACTTCTCCCTGTATCATTCATATATATGACTCTGTTGGATTATTTCTGTAAAGCATATAAAATGCTATTATTTTCCTACCTTAAAAATTTTGAAAATATTTTTAGTTACAACCAATATGGAATAACTGGAATCATACTTAATGTCTTTATGTTATTAATTATAAAAGATCATCATAATATAGAAATAATTATTTACATAATTTGGACAATTGGCAAGTCTACGGTTAGTGGAGCAAAGGAAGAAGAACAGTCAGTGATTCCCTATAATAACCTAGGCTTTCTTCAGGAGAGCATTTGTCCAGATTATTATGAAACAGGAAATTATTATGAACAGCAGAGATTTCAAGTTATAGCAGTCTTTCTGAATAGAGAAAACACAGATTGGAGGCCAGAGCTGCTTTGATGCTTTGGAATCTTTCTGGGGTGAGGATCCATTAAAGGGAAATTTGCAGGAAAGTAACCCCATAAGTCTGTGTGAGATTTGGCCTAGCTTCTTGGCTGGCCCCTGTTCTTGTATATATAAGTTGTGATTCTAAGAGACTGAACAGAGAACAACCACTATGTGTTTGTAATATCTACCAGAGAGTTCAAAAGTTGCACAAGGCTGGGAAAATATTAAAGTTCACACACATCTAGAATGGAGAAAACGTCTTCAAATGCACAAGGAACATTTTGCAAAACAGACCATATGCTGGCCATAAACATAGTTTTGAGAATTCTGAAAGAATTCAGTTCATACAGGGTATGTTCTCTGATCATGGTAGAATTTAATTAGAATTCAATTACAGAATATGTCTTAGAACATATTTTTAAATTAAGCAATATTTTTTTCTACATAATCTATGTTTTGAAGAAGAAATCAGAAGATATTAGAAAGCACTGATCGATAAGTGAACCATAATGAAAATAGAACGTTAGAACTTGTAGAATACAGTTGAAGTAGTCTTAAGTGGGAATTTGTAGCTTTAAATGCATATATCAGAGAAGTAAATTTTTAAATAAATATCTAAGTCACCAATTCAAAGTGCTAAAAAAATAAAAGAAATTAAACCTGAAATAAATAGAAGGCAAAAAATAGAAATAACAAATAAAGGAATGAATACATTTAAAAACAGAAATCAATAAAGTTAAATTTGTTCTTTGAAAAGTTATCAAAGTTGATATATTCATAACATCCAATTATAGGAAAAAAGGAAAATATAAATTGTATATATTGAAAGTTTAGATGAAATCACTAGAAAACTATTTTAACTGAACTGGCACATGAAGAAATAGAAAATATAAAGAATCATATATATGCTAAAACAATGAATCCATAATTATAAACTTTCACAAAAAGGATATTCCAGGTAAGATGGCTTCGGCATGGAATCCATTCAAGTATTAAAGGATAAATTAATAAAATTTTTCAGAGTTTTTCAGAGCATAAAAAAAAATAACAATTATGAGATAAGCATAAACGAATACCAAAACCTTAGGCATTAAAAGAAAGGCAAATGGGGTTATATACCTCTGATGACCCTTGAGACAAATATCATTAACAAACTATTAACAAACAGAATAAATCAAATTATAAAAGGATACTATACATGATCAAATCATATTTATTCTAGGAATGAAAATTGTTTTACATTTCAAAAATTAGTTAATGTGATTCTCTAAGAGAATAAAAGGAAAAGTATATGATTTTCTCCACACATGAAAGCAATTCTTTCTCCTATTTAATATGGTATGATTGTGTATATGGAAAATCCAAAGAATCAAAATCACTGAGAGAGAATAAGTAAATTTTGCAACATTTCTTGACATAAAGTTAATATTTTTAAATGAATGTCTATAAAGTAGCAACTAAAAATAATGAATCTTAAAAATATAAATGTGCAATAGATCAAATATATGTACTAACTGTATATATATATATATATATAATGAAAGGTATGAAAGAATCCACATTGACAATTATAAAACATTAACATGAGAGATCAATGATTATCTAAACAAAAAGAAGAATCTAGCATGATTTTTTTTATTTAAAAAGTCAATATATTAATGTTTCTACCTAAATAGCTTCATTTTTTCTATGTAATATCCATCAAAATTTGATAGGTGTGTGTATGTGTGTGTGTGTGTGTGTGTGTGTGTGTGTGTGTGAGAGAGAGAGAGAGAGAGAGAAAGAGAGAGAGAGAGAGGCAGAGAGAGACCTGGCTTTCTATTTTATATGGAAATACTAAAGACTTAGAATAGTCAAGGTAACACTGTAGAAGAGAAGGAGCAAAGGTATTATTATACTAGCTGATACTAACACTTATTATAAAGTTATAATCATAAGACAAATATAAATACAAGTTCAGATAAAATGGGGAAGTACAGCAGAATGGTGTACAGAGAAACAGTTTCACACATACACATTATTGCCTGATTTCTGACTATAATCCAATGTGGAAAGTTGATCCTTTCCCAAAATTAGTGCTGGACCAATTGTACATCTCCTACTTTGACAAACAAAAACCAATTTGATCTAGCACATAGATCCTGCTCTAAGAGGTAAGACAAAAAATTTTAAAAAATAAAAAACTTTTAAATGAATATACACGAGAATATTTATGTCTTGGATGTAGACAAAGATTTCTTAGGATACAAAATCAATAACAAGAAATACGATAAATTAGCCTTCGATAAAGTTAAGCACAACTGTCTATCAAAAATCACCATTAAGGAAATTAAGATAAATGTAAATTACAGGCTGGGAGAAGATGTTAGCAGTTAGCAGTACATAAATCTGAAAAAGATCTCATATCCAAAATATATGAAAAACTCTGATGAATGTTTTTAATATAACCAACTTCTTTAAAAATAGGTGAAGTGGGATGCCTAGGTACCTCAGTCAGTTTAGTGGCTGACTCTTGGTTTTGGCTCAGATCATGATCTCATGGTTTGTGGGTTCGAGCCCCACATCGCGGGGGTGAGTGGCTGACAATCTGGAGTCTACTTGGAATTCTCTCTCACCCTCTCTCTACTCCTCCCCTGCTCATGCTCTCTCCTTCTCAAAATAAATAAACATAAAAAAATAAAGAAAAATAGATGGAGTACTTAACAGGCATTTTGGAAATGTGGGTTTCAAAATGACCAATAAATAAACAAAAAGAGTTCTGCATCATCATTCTCGTGTGAAATGTCAGTCTGAAGTCTGACATTACCAAGTGTTGATGAGGAGGTGGAGTAGATGGAATATTCTTAAACTGTTAGTTGGAATCTAAATTGCTGCAACCACTTTGGAAAACTGTCTGAAAGTATCTCTTGAAGCTAAATATATCCCCTAACACCTACAAGTCTATTCCAAAATATATTTCCAAAAAATAGTATTAATGTCCACGAAAAGATATGTCCAAGAATGTTCATAGCAGTTTTACTAATAACAATTTCAAAGTAGAAACAACCCAAACATCCATCAGTAGTGGAATGGATGAATAATTTCTGTACAGTCATAAAGTGGGCACTACACATTGTATGTTACACAATGAAAATGAACCTTTTCACAAAAGCATGTATGAATTTATAAAAAAATATTTTATATACCTGTTATTAATTTTCATACTCCTTTAATTTTTTCTTTGCTTTAGATTTGCTTTAGATAGTCTCTTGCCATGTTTCTCAGGCTCAGACCCTTGCATTCCCCCCTGAGATGTTTTTATGAACTTTGACTTCATTCAAACCTAACATTTAGAAGAATTCAGCTCTCTAAATTCTCAAACTCATGTCCAGGCCCTCACTTTCTTATCAAAATCGATGGAGATTCTCAAGAGAAAAAGAATCCCCTTGTTTAATGATATTTGCCTTCCTGAAATAAAATTTCTTCCTGAAAGAAAATTTGCCTTTCTGTTACATAATCATGGCTTAATTCAGTTTCAAAATATACATAGATAGATTTCCCCTCTGCCCCCACCATTCTTGATATCTACTGAGGTATGTGAATGTCTTCCTACAGGCCTGTTTCCCTTATTTTTATTCCTGGAAACTCATGGAGAAAATCTCTGTAGGTTTTCTGATGGAAGGTATAATCAGGGTATTGCTGAATGTCTATATTTGTTATATAGAATATATAAGTCAGGAAATATGCAGGACTTAGAAGACCAATAAGGTACTAATTCACTTTTATCTGTCTGAGGTATAGAATATCTAGATTATCATGTAAGTAATCAGAACAGAAAGGAATAGGTGAATTCAAATGATTGTTTTTGTAGAGGTTCATTTTCCTCTATAGAAGGAAAGAAATTAATAAGAGTCAAGATGAGAGCATCAGGAAAGAATTAAACCATTCCTGCTATTTTGAGATTGTTCCTTCTCTAGAGATATAACCTTTTAAGTCATAAGTTATAAAGATAGCATGTTAATGCCTGATGCCATATCAAAGACATCTTTTCAGGCATATCCAGGGTACATTTTCATAAAACATCAATTTAGGTCCTGTCAGTTACATCTGCTCTTGAGAGATTTCATCAGTCACATTGTGTTAAATCACATGACTACACATAAAATGATTGATAGCAGACAGATAGAACACATCCACATATGTAAGTTTCATTAGAAAATTTAAAAGTGACCCATGAGCATTTCATATAGGCTCTAAATACCAAGTCTTTTAACATGACTTTATTCTACAAACAGATTTTAACTCAGTTAAATAAGAAAATGTAGCACATTAAAGGGTCAAATTACAAAGACAATTTTTTTCTCTCAAAAAAAAAAAAAAAAAAAGGTAAGGCCTTATGGAGTTTTCTTGTAACAAAGCACCAAAGTACAGAATATTCAAAAATCTTAATGATTTAAAAATAGCATTTTATTTCAAATGATTATAGATGTATTATCAGTTCCAGAGTGTTCAGTTACAAAATCTTTATTCAAAGATGTCAAACTCAGTGTCAGTGAAAGAGAAGTCATATTGAATGAGGCTTTGGTGAGACTACTCTTATGAAATTCATTTTATTATTACTTTACATAAAATCTGTGAAAACTACTTCTCTAATTCTTTACCTAATTCCTCAGTCTCCTGTTTTCATTATCTTTTGAGATGTCATAGGGTATATTACCTGCAAGAAATATACTGAAACTTACTGAAGAAAAGGAAGACCTAATTTAAGAATATCAAACCTATTAAAAAATCATATTTAGATTTCACAGGAACTAGAAATCCATACAAGAAGTCTCTCAGTCTCCTTCTCTTTTCTGAGGATGCTCCATCCTCCTTTCTGTAGACCACCCTCCTTCTTTAAGGTGCAAGTCTTTGTTTTCCATAGATTTTTTTATATACCTTGTTTGAATTGTCATGAGGTAGACTTTTATGTCAGAACTATATAACTTTATGGGTCCAGTGCTCATCAGAGTTTCACAGATTCTAGTTTTGTCCTTAAATCCCATTTCCTAGCAGAAAAAATCTAATTGGTGTAACTTTGTATAAAGGTATATATTTTCTAAGAAATAGTTGAGGTGGTGCCGAGTGATGGTCATTTTTAATACCCAGGACCCAGACATGTTTGATCTTGGCAGAGCTATGAAAGGTCTAATTTTGACCTAATTTTTCTGTACCCAAAATGTATTGTATCAATTTATCACACCATCCTTCCTTTCTGTAATTATTTTCTTGAGTGTTTGTTAGAATCGAATTGATGACTTTTAATCGTTATCAACAATTGTTGAACATTCTTTCAATTAGCAAATTAATTACACATTGGACTTGTAATTGTGGTTTACTATTCCCACAATCATAGTTATGTTTTGCCTAATGGCATCTCTCAAATATTCCTGTGGAAAAGTGTTGTTTAGTGGGGTGTCTTATTACAGTAAAGATTGCAGAACTACTTCTTACTTAACTAATGTTATCATTTTATGTCTTAATTTTTTTAGGCACCAATTTCAACAAAATCAGCTACATAAGAAATAAACCCCAAAGAAAATATCGTATGTTATATAAAATTGACCGGCATGTGAAATTCCAGTATTAATACTCTTTGTGTTTCAAAATCTATCAATTGCCTTCCATTTATACTTAATTTCACCATTCATTTAACAAATGCACACTAATTTATGACTTTGCAGTATTACTGGATGACTCTTCAGGTTAGCCTTGTTCGGGACAATGTAATGAGTTGTGAATGATCCTATTAAAAGAAATTATACAGATTTCATTATAAGATGCTAGGCCCTGATAAGGAGTTATAAATAGCCATCCAGAGAAGGGAAGAGCAAATGGGAGGCTTTATAATGGAAACGTCATTATTAAAATACCTACAAAAGAACAAATATCTGAATCCATGAGGCACAGAGACCTCTGATGAAAGAGCAAATAATACTTTTCATGTAATATTGTGCCCTTTTACTTTACTTTTCCCTCTACCTTTTGCCCAACAATAGAGGAACCAGAAACAGCAGCTTTTGAGTGATGAAAGGAGGAAATAAGTGGAAGCCCACACATTCTTCTTTTCCTCAGCATCTGACAACAGGGAGTCAGATCATTTGGTCACAGGAGAGACACATGGAAGTGAATGAGAGGTTACATTTTTTTTAACATTTGTTCATTTTTAAGACAGAGAGAGACAGAGCATGAACGGGGGAAGGTCAGAGAGAGAGGGAGACACAGAATCTGAAACAGGGTCCAGGCTCTGAGCTGTCAGCACAGAGCCCAACGCAGGGCTCGAACTCACAGACTGCGAGATCATGACCTGAGCTGAAGCTGGACGTCCAACCGACTGAGCCACCCAGGCGCCCAGAGAGGTTACATTTTTAATTTAAGTAACAATGGATTACATTACCCACCTTTGATTCATCTCCTCTCCATGTTCCTTCTTTTTTTCTTTTACTATTTTAGTAGTAGCTGAGATCATGTTTGAATGTATACAAACTAAGCTTCCCTACTTGTTAAATGCAAGTGACTCCATTAAGAATTTTGCTTTTCTATGACTACCTGCTTCAACAAGTCCCTCATACATGCTATTTTTCAAAATTCTGATGTATGAACTTTAAGCCCTTGAGTAAGAAAGAACCCTACACATTAGGGAAACCAGTTCTGATGATCAGAACATAAATATCCAACAAGGAAGGGGGTGCCTGGATCTCAGTCAGTTAAGCATGCTACTCTTGATTTCACTTAAGGTCATGATCTACCAAGGTCACGAGTTTGAGCCCTGCATCATGCTCTACATTAGCGGCATGGAGGCTTTTTAGGATTCTCTCTCTCTCCTCTCTGCCTCTCTGCCACTCATATGTGCTGTCTCTGTAAATACATACATACATACATAAAAAGCAAACATTTAAATAAATATAGGACAAGGGCAGTAATTCCCAGAGTACAAAAATAAGTCTTGGTACACCTGGTACACTCTTCATGATCTTATTCTGGGCCATACCTGGTTCCTTAGATATGATCTTCATGATCAATGGTGAACACTTCATACCTTTGCTCCTCTGCCATAGCAGATCTTTCTATGTTGACAGAGCAGCCAATAATCACATCAGAGCCTATCTCTCAGCTCTCCTTGAGACTTATGATAAACAATAATGGAAATCCTCCAGAAGAGACCCTTACTTCTTGATTCATAGTCTGGAAAATAAACTTAAAAATTAGACTTAAGCTTGACACAAATAATTACAGAAATCATTGACCTATGATCAATGTGCAAAATCCATGTTTGGTACAAAGTTTTCAAACATTTCAGCACATATTTCCATACAAGGATGTTTTGCACAAAAAGACCAGATTTGGAGATTATCATGTAACTGTGCTTTTCAGTCTACGCTCCTACTTGTTAAGAATCAGAAGATAGGGGCGCCTGGGTGGTTCAGTTGGTTGAGCATCCGACTTCATTCAGGTCAGCTCATGACCTCGCAGTCTGTGAGTTCGAGCCCCGCGTCAGGCTCTGTGCTGACAACTCAGAGCCTGGAGACTGCTTTGGAGTCTGTGTCTCCATCTCTCTCTGCCTCTCCCCTGCTCATTCTCTGCCTCTCTCTCTGTCAAAAATAAATAAACTTAAAAAAAAAAAGAGAGTGAGCATGCCTATATATTTCATATGAACATTTGCGCTGTTGTTGTTCAGAGTCCATATACTGCCATTATATTTTTTGTAATGTAATATATGGGTGTGTTCCTCAGGTTCTCCAAAGACACAGAACCAATATATATGCAAAGAGATTTATTATGAGGATATGGCTCATGCAAATATGGAAGCTGAGAAATCTCCAAATCTGCAGGTGGTGAGCTGGAGACCCAGGATAGATAATGGTGTAAATTCTAACCTGAAAGCTGGAAGACTTAAAACCCAAGAAGAACTGACTTTTCAGTTTGTATACAAAGGCAGAAAGATACCAATGTCCCACCTAAAGCAAGCAGGCAGAAGTTTCTTTTTACCTTTTTTTTTTTTCTTTCCAACTCCTTGATTGACTGGATTAGACTTACTCATACTAGGAATAGCAATCTGCTTTATTCAGTCTGTAAATGGTGATCTTTTCCAGAAATGACCCATACAGAACACCAAGAGTAAAATGTTTGACTAAATGTGTGGACACCATAAAATTCACCATTATAACAGGCATAATCCAGAGGTCACAAATTCATAAAATGTTAGAGATGAAATTGGTAATAAACTTCAATTGCCCAACAGTTTTTCAGACTAAGTCTCAATTCTCAAGGAGATTGAGTACTAGTTAGGGAGTAAACAGTAAATTAGTAAGTTATACCTAATGTGGAAATAGTAAAATTTCTGTACGCATTTGGCCTTGCTGTAGCCTTATCAGCCAAATCTCTGAAAAGTGTGGCCAGCCAACCTTCACAAATGTGGTAGTGTTAATCATACTGCTGCTTAAGACCTGTTTGGTTGCTTGACAGCCAGTTTTTGGCAACTCTGATAGAAATCTTGTAAACGTTTACTTGAAGGTTCAGGGCCTAACTTGGTCATATCTATGTGTATCTTGCAAGTATCTACCACCCATGGTCCCTTCCAGGACTTATGTCCAGGGGGATTTTCAAATTCTTCAATTAGATTATGGACAGCAAGAACTCCCATCAAAAACCAACAATCCGCAAACAGTAGCAACACCCTTTCTGCTCAGATGCTCCAGGGAAAATGAAGAAAGAAAAGTGGACACAGATCATCTTCTACTGAAAGTATCAGGTCAGAATAAGAGTTTATATATCCAAACAAATATGTTCATCTAAGAAAATTCCTTAATATGAAGAAGGAAAATTTATGACAATGTGAACTGTAATCTTGAAGTCGACATTAAAGGGAACAAGTTAGAACAATTATCCTATAAACTTAGCAAAGCAAAATTTGAATCTGAAAATACACCTGTTTCGTAGAAACATTAGATTAGTTCTGTTTTACTTTCAGAGAACTTTATTTTTGCAGTATATATGTGAAGTGTAACCATATAAACATTTAGTTTTAAGTATTTAGTCAAAATTATGTTTATGAACTGGAAAGAAGTCAAAAAATTAAAAAAATATGTTAAATTATTAAATTTCTCTTTGCCTATGGAAGATTAAGGAATTATTTGGTTTATATTTTTCATTAGTATAACATTAAAAAGTATGTCTAATATCCAGATTGGATTGAGTTACATTGAGAGATAGTGGTTATAAAATATACATATATTTTTTCTTTGACTTTTTAAATTGCTTAACAACATTTGTCTTGGTTGCTCTGAGTCAGTTTTTTTTTCCCCCAAGATCTAAGAGCCATTGTCCAAAGTGCCTGATTTTATTAAAATCTCTTTCTTTTTCTTTTTTCTCCTTCTTGTTCTTCTTCTTCTCCTCCTCCTGCTCCTTCTTGTTTTTTTCTGTTTTGTGTTTTGTTTTTGGTAGTTGTTTCTAATAAGTTATTCTAACTGAACTATTCACTATAGTGTCAAAACTGTATGTTTAAGCCAGGCATTATAAATCATGTCCATTCAAAATGACATTAGAAAACCTAAAGCATTAGTTATATATAGAAACACATGTATTGTAATATTCCAACTTGAAAAAGACACCTGACTGGCTCAATTGGTAGAGCATGTGACTCTTGAGACTCTTGATATGAGGGTCATGAGTTTGAGCTCTCATTGAGTGTAGATATTACAAGAAAAGGAAGGAAGGAAGGAAGGAAGGAAGGAAGGAAGGAAGGAAGGAAGGAAGGAAGGAAGGAAGGAAGGAAGGAAAAGAAAAGAAAGAAAGAAAGAAAGAAAGAAAGAAAGAAAGAAAGAAAGAAAGAAAGAAAGAAAGAAAGAAACTAAGAAAGAAAGAAAGAAAGAAACTAAGAAAGAAAGAAAGAAAGAAAGAAAGAAAAGGAGGGAAGAAAGAAAGGAAGGAAGAAAGGAAGAAAGAAAGAAAAGACCTGATGAGATGCAGTATTCCTGAAAGTAATGACATTTATAGTTAGAGAATATTAATCTTTTCTGTGTTTAAAAAATAATGTGTTCTATATGTTTCTTATTGCCCTTAAAATTGGCTATGTTTGAAACCATGATCCAAAACAAATTGGATTTCCAGCTTCTGAATTTATCAGCCCACATACACAACTGCTGGGATTGGATATTCTTTTCCCCACTGTTAATGAATTAATGTCAGTGTGGTTATCATGTTAGAGACCTTAATACATGCCTATGTCCATTGTTCTCTCTTGAGTACATGGGGAGATTATACTTGTTTGTTTTTGTTTATGTAGGATCAAATAATCAGTTCTGGTCAATGAAATGTATGTGTAAATAAAGTATGCCCTTCTGGGACAAAGTGTTTAATGCTAATACAAGAGCCTCCAGCAGCCACAGAGGCTGCATATTTTAGATAGTGCAATGTCAAGATAACAAAACGATTTTATCCTATATATCTGGATCACTATGTGTAGCAGAGGCCACATTGATTCAAGAAAGACATATTATGTGAGCAAAAAATAAATCTTTGTTGGGTTAAGCTACTGGGACTTGGGGGTTATTTGTTTATGTGGACTTCTCTAGTCTAAGTTAATACACATGTGTTTGCATAGATTAGCATCATTTAAGCATTTAATAAACAGCATTATAAATATTGCCTCTCCAACCAGCCATTGAAGATGTTTCTATCTACTTTTTCCCACAAAAATCCAAATATTTATGTAGATGTCTATTTCTCTTTTGTTCCCTATTTTCTAAAACTAGTCTCATAACAATTACTAAGAGACTAGCCTCTTTATTCAATGTTATTAGGAATTTATCTGTTGAGGATTTTCTGAGTCTTGTTTTGTTTGTTTTTATAACAAATGGAGAAAAGGGTTCATTGGTACTTTTTACCAACTTGTTACCAACTTCTTTGGTTGCAAGTATGTATTATACAGAACTTTACCCAGAACTTTACCTTGTAAACATTTTTTTTTCAGTTGCTTAGCCTTTTTAAAAGAGCCTTAATGTGTTACATGGATAGCTTTTAAAAGAGCCTTAATGTGTTACATGGATAGCTTTACTATGAAGAGTCTGACCATCTAAACATCTAGATTATTAATCCCATCTCTCTTCAATATTAACTACTTTCTTTTGAACTTTTCCTTTTCAAGTTTTCTTTCTTTTTCGTTTTTTCTGGGACTCCATGCACTATAGACTCCAATCTTGTTCATTTCTCTACATGTATCTGATTCTTGAGCCTTAACCACCTGCTTCTAAACTTTTATATACACATATGTGTGTGTGTGTGTGTGTGTGTGTATATATATATATATATATTAGTAGTGATAAAACTATATATATATATATAATACTTTTAGTTATTTATACTATTATCTAACAGTAATATATTTTGTAGGATGTATACTTACTGATATTTTCAAAACAATGGTTCTTAGAAAATTATGCCAGATCATAATTTTTCTAGAAAACTTTAGATAAACCAATACAGCAACAAATCTACTTGTTAATTAGTAAAACAGTGCAAATTACTTTATCTCTTTTTGTGATCCATGTATACTTTTCAATGGCACCTTTCAGCTATAAGAAAAATTTTCCATTCCTTGTCTTCCAGGACTGTATACTTACTTAAGTTAGAAATGACAACTGTTTGAAATAATTCTTATATCCAAGGAAACATAAAGGGAAGAATATTATATATTCACAATGATTAAGTAATACTTCCCTGATAACATTTATTTACATTTCTGCAGGGAGCCCTTGTATTTGGCACTTCATCATAAAACAAAGCTTTATGTGTACATGTGTAAAGCTAGCTTTATGTTTGAGTCAAAGCAATATATTTTGAAAACTGTGTTAAAGTTGTTTATAAAGTAATGTGGTTCTATGTCATAGTGTCTATTCTTAGAAAATGAACTCAAGTGGCAATAGAAAAGAATAGAAGAGGTGGCAGTTAAGGAGTTTTGTTGAAAACAAGATTATAGTTTAAATTTAATATCATATATCAAATTAAAATGATTAATTATTTTATTCCTGTCATATATTCCTTAAAGAAAATATTTTAACTGAGAATAAGAGCGTTAATTAGGATAACTGATACAAGACTGTCAAAATTTTATTGAGTCAAGTTAAAATGAACTTGTAGCCAAAATCATGCCTTATTCTGAATTTATTTCCTAGCTGAAAATGGTCTAGTTATGCAATGTCAAAGCATTTTAGAGCCAAAAGAGAAAACAGGGATTATCTGGATAAACCCTTCACTAAAGTATTAACGAGTAAAAGTAAGCTACTCATGCTATACAATTGTTGACTAACTTTTAACCTTTTGAAAGTTTAGTACCGCTTTTATTGTTTCTTTATTTTTTGTCATTTGTTAGTCACCCTTAGATGTTTTTTTCTTTCCTTTTGGTTCTGTAATAGTGTCGAGAAAATTGGTGTTTTGGTTCTTAGACAAGACATAACATTTAGACATACAATTAAGTTTATTTTTGATTCTAATGCAATTTTTTGTAGTATTATCTATACAACTGGGAGAAGACTAAATAGTTGTTTCTTTTTTCTCCTAAGCACAGATAATTTTTGACTACTACAGAGTTGGTGCCTGGGCTCTGTGGCCAAAGAGCCTACTGATTACAGGTTTCAGAAAAGCCTCTCTGCCCTAACACTGCTTTTGTACTTAATTTCTTGAAAACATACACTCTGGAGGATGTTGGGCAACAGTACAGGTACTTTTCTCGAGGTGTTTAGGAAGTGATTTTCCTAAAGCTGCCTAGATATTTTACTTTACAGTGAAGCTTGAATAGTTGGCATGAGCTGTGTAATAAGAACATTGTTTTCAAAACTATTCCAAATATTCTCCATTTGCCTATTTCATATTTTTTTTCATTTAGGACTTTCATATTTTATGTAATTCAAATAGGTAGTTTCTGGCTTAAAGTCTTTTGAAAATCACTAACTTTAGGCACTTGTTTGGTCTTTACACTGTGTGTAAGGCTTAAGGTAAAACTGGTCATCTGACCAAAATCTTTGTGGCAACTAGAAATATTTTTGCTTTTTAATTGTTCAAGGGCAAGAGAGTATGGGAAGTGTGGTGGGTGTTTAAAGGAGATTAGAAGTGATATAATGTGTGGGGAATATTTAACTTTCTGGGAATTATATTCAGCAGTCTGTCATTATAAGAGCTTGCTTGTCAGCCTGTTCCTTGTGATTTCATATATGCTATATAAGGCTTCTAGAAATTTCTAACAGGCGGCATTAATTCAGAATCTCTACAACCAGTTCAAGGAATGCAAATAAGATTGATTTTTTTTTTATGGAGAGCAGGATTAACACAATTTAATTTAGTCTATTATCCTGTGAATGTTAATGGGAGAAATGCTGAGAAGTGAACATTGAGGGACAAACGGAAAAAGAGGAAAGGATATAGGGCTGGGTTTTAGGAATTTATAAATAAGGGTACTGGGATGAAAGCTGATAGCTCCATTATATTTGTAAGTAACTCGGTGGTGCTTGACCATGTCAACTTCCTTCAGCTGGCATGATTATTCATTGGGAATAAAGAGGGAGTCAAAATGTTACTAAGTTGTCTCTGCCCTATTTATTCCCACTCAGTAAGGTGTGGAGGTTGCTTCAGCATGTACCTAGGATTATCATCATTTAAAATTAAATGGGAAAAAGAAAACATCAAATACATCAAATTAAAATCTTAATTTGTAATAGACATTGGGAAGGGATTATGGCTGGACAAAGTAGTATCTGCCTAGGGACCCTGGTAAAACCTCGTAGTCACCGTATAGTCTTTTCTCTCACTTATTGCCTACATATAAGCAACCCTTAGGCCCGGTTGATTCTCCTTTATTAAATATCCATTCACATTGTCACTCACCTCTAACTACATTTTCATGACTGTTGACCTAATTCCAGCACTGCAGTTCCTTATCAACTCATGCCTTCAGATCTCTCACTGCCCTTAATCATCTCTCCACACATTCTCTGTATTACCTCTAAAATGCAATATTGCTCTTTAGCATCTAGTAGAGATTCTTTATCACAAAGATCTGTAATTTTCAGATGTAGCATCTATGAGATTCACCTGAGGATTTTATAGTCTGGCTTAAACTGAAGAATTAAAGCTATGGGTTGTAAAAACAAAGTCACATTTAAGTTTGGCTTTAAAGTACAGATAGGCTAAACTGTTTAGAAAAGGGAAGATATTCTGGGCATTAGGCATATTCTGTGAAAGGAAAGAGTTTTTTGTTTTAATTAGAATTTTAGTGGATCTATAACAGACCTCCTGCCTCTAACCATAATTAGCAAACATCTAATAAAGAATAATATATGTGTACATATGTGTGTGTACATACATTTGTATTTATTTTTAAAATTAAAAAAAAAAAGAGGTTAGGGAGGAAGCCAAAGCATAAGAGACTCTTAAAAACAGAACAAACTGAGGGTTGATGGGGGGTGGGAGGGAGGGGAGGATGGGTGATGGGTATTGAGGAGGGCACTTTTTGGGATGAGCACTGGGTGTTGTATGGAAACCAATTTGACAATACATTTCATATTAAAAAAAAGAAATAGATTTAAACTTTTAATTCATGTGAGAAGACTACAGATGGGATATCTTGCAACCTGTTATATTTTTCAAAAGACTTATTATCTGAACCACATTTAACCTTATTTTAAAATGCTAACCTCAAAGCAATATTAACTGGACTTCCTCTTTGATGTGACTATTTCCTGACCGGTTTCTCTGTATAAACAGTTATAAAAGTGGATAAATTATGACTTATGAAATACGGTTTTCAGATTTTGATCAACAGGTAGCATGGGACGGTGTTGCCTAATAAAAACAAAACAAGGCAAATGTTGGGAGTTAGTCCCCCATGGGTGTCCCACATTGCTGCACATGTCATCAACAAAGATTAATTAACAGCTTTGGTCTCAATCCTTTTCAAGTATACTTGTATAACAAATACCCTTTCTCCTTTCTGGGCAAAGATTGTGCAAGTTTGCTTACAACCCCATATAAAAGATCGAGGTTTGAGGACACCTGGGGGGCTCAGTCAGTTGCGCATCCGACTTCAGCTTAGGTCATGATTTCACTGTTGATGAGTTCAAGCCCCACGTCGGGCTTGCTGCTGTCAGCCTGTCAGCACAGAGCCCACCTTGGATACTCTGTCCACTTCTCTGCCCCTCCCCTGCTTCTACTCTCTCAGAAATAAATAAATCTTCAAAAAAAAAAAAAGATTGGGGTTTGAGGGCTCATAGTTCTTCAGTTCTAGGACAAACTCACTGCATGTGTAGTGACCACCTTGGCCTACCTCTGGGTTATACCCATTAGTGTGCAGGATAAGAGACACATGAACATGAAAATCATTATCCCTACTATACCATGAGTAACAGTCTTTTGTCTCTGACCTAGGAGGACTAGTCTCTTCTGCCAGCACCCACTATGGCAAGTTAACTGATTAGCCTGCAAGTAGGGTGAATCCCAGACTCATCACAGTTTTTGACATGAAGTCAGACAGTTGTTCTGGCTTTCTGTAGTGCTGTCTGTATAGCAGGATTCTCACACAGAGAGTGGTGACACCAAGGCTTTTCTGCCCAGGAAGCAACTTTATTCTTGCCGGCACTGCTCAGTCGGGTTTGTACCTGAAGAACTGAGCCCTGAATGCCATGTGTCTTAGTTTTTTATACATTTTCTATTTCTTTGTCTTTCACATATGGTAACACACAAACATGCAGTCTGATTAAGTGGTCTCACGTTACAAGACCATGAGGGATGTTGTCATGGACGTGCGAATAGACAGGTTGCCTTGAGGTTCTTTTTTTTTTTTTCTCTCCTTAGGGAGGGGACCTTACCACACCCAAACTGTCATATAAGAAAGGCAAGTTCAGAACATGATGGTTTTATAATGAGAGAAAGATATTGGAGTTTGAGACTTTTGAATCAGTTGGGATTTGTGAAATAGAGTACTAGAGACAGAGAGAGGATATTTCTTTTTTTAAAGTTCCAGAAATTTTATAGGGATTCCCTTGAATCTCCCATAATATACTAAGCTGTTCATGCTCAGGTCAAGGCTTCAAGAGGCCAGAGAACAACTTGCCATTAAAACAACATTTGCCGCAGAAAGAACAACTATTGGAAAACTGTAAACCGGACAAATGCCAAAGCTCACATGAGGTTGTGAGATATTTGATCTTCAATTAATGAAAGTGGAGAGATGTCTTGGGCATGACAAGAAGTTTGAATATGCCACAGAAAGGTAAATACCTTGAGAAAAAGACGAATCTAGTCCTAGGATAAAGACTACTCTAGACTCATCCTAACTCAGCTTAAAAAGAAGCCTATAAAGGATCAAAGTGATCTGGAGGTAAATTAATTTAATACTCTAACAAGAAAGCAAAATTTTGAAAAACAAAAACTATAACATCCTTAATGTCCTTTATTAGAGAATGAAAGAAGAAGAAAATGTGACTCATAACCAGGAAAAAAAGAAAAAAACTCAGTAAGTACAAAGATGCTAGAAATGCCAGAAATTTTAGAATTACCAAATTCTTTAAAACACCTATTGAAAATATATTTAAGGATGTAAAGCAAAAGCCGAACACAATGAAGGAACTAACAGGATATAAACAGAGAAATAGAAGCTGAGATGGTCAATGAGAAATTCTAGAGATCAAAAGTATAATTTTTTAAATGACAGATTCACTGGATGTACCTAACAGCATATTAGACACTTCAAATGAAAAGATGAGTAAATTTGAAGAGAGGGTAGTGGCAATTAAACACATTGAACATAAAGAGAAAAGAAATCGAAATAAGTGAACAACATGATCCATGGGACAATGTCAAGCAGTTGAATGTACATGGAACCCAAGTGCCAAAATAAGTGAACAGAGTGATTGGGTCATAAATATGTGAAGAACTAATAGTTGAAAATTCCCTTTATAAAACTGTAGTCCCAGAGTTTCAAGAAACTCGCTGAATGTCAAGCAGAATAAAGATAGAAAATAACACCAGAGCACATCGTAATCAAACTGCTACAAATCAATGATATAATGAAAATGTTAAAGGCAAACAGGAAAAAAAAGACATGATAATGATAATAAAGGAAACAATTAAAGTTTATGGAAGTATTCAAATACAATTATATTTATTTTTATAAGCATAAATAATTTAAAAACTTTTTTTCAATCATTTGTGAAAAGTAAGCAAGTCTCTTCTCCCTTCAAATAATTCCTTTTCCTTGTCAGCTTTTGTTCCTAAACTATTCATTTATAAGTCATTATTTTTGTTTAATGCATTGCAAGATATAACATTTTTCAGTCCCATAGTTGCTTGCCCCCATGAAAATTAAATCCAGGAAATCTTTTTTCAGTGTGTTTGTTTGTTTTTTTTCCATTTTAAGAGATTATATATCACATTGCTTCCTGAACAGACCAGCAATGGAGAGAACATGGGAAAATATATAAATTTTAGTAATAAGACATGTCATATAATAAAATACAGGGACAAATATTGATTTTTAACACCCTCAATCTCAGTACAGATATTGAGCATAAAAATAAGCTAAGTCCATGTTAATTTCTCAAAACTCATCCTCAAGGTGTTGTCAATTTTCCTTCTATGGACACTAATTTTCTACTGCTTGCATTTCCAAAGACAAGCACTTACAGCTGTTTCCTTTTAATGCTAACTATATATTTCATTCAACATCTCTGGGTTTCTGTACTAATATTAATCAAAGTTTCAGTTATAGATATTATAATTTTAGACTTCAGCCATTGGAATAGAGGGAATCTAGGAAATACCGGCATGTTTCTTATATCCCTGAAGTTATTCATATAGAAAATTATTTACTTAATTCATGCATTGAGGTAAATAAGCAATGAACATTCCAGGGTACTTGCTAGACTGGACTAAGAGATAATTCAGAGGACATCAACATTCATATTAAACATGGGTTATATAAAAGCCACAATAAATTATAGTTTACATCAAGAGAAACAGAAGTAGATAATAAGTCAGAGGATAAGTCACTTGAATAAATTTCTTTATGTTCCTAATTTTTATGAAGATCAGCTGTAAGGTTAAAAATTGTGTTTCGAGTGAAAATGATTCTACTACCATAGAAAATTGGTTGGCAATATCTTTTAAAGTTGAATATCCCTATATGATGATAGAAATTCTACTCCTGGATAAGTACACTATAAAAAATTGTACACATGAATAGGAGATATATATAAAAATGTTCTTAACATTAGCAACAATTTTTAAAGTGAAAATATATAATTTTTGTCTATTGAAAATTAATTTCATGCATCATTATGATTGAATATAAAATTGAACCCAAGTAAACAAATCATAGAGGAACACATAGGAATGTCTTAATTCATGCAAAATATCAAATAAGGCTAAGCTATTTAAGGTTTAGGGAAACAAATGCAATAATACTGTAAGGAAAATCAAGGGAATAGTTACCACAAGCAGTATTTTCCTCCTGAGGTTTGAGAAAAGAGGAAACATGGAAGACCATAATAAATGGTTTCTCTCAGTTAGGCTCGGTACGTGTTGAATATGTGTTGGTTTTTTGTTTGTTTGTTTGAGTGGATTTTAATGGGCAATAGAGTATAGTATTTGAGAGCATGATATCAGTTTCTAAAAGACTTACATAAAATACTGGTTCTACTACATAATAACTTCTAACTCACAGCTAATTAGTTAAAGTCTTTCTGCCCCAATTTCGTCTCTGGGCTGTCAATTGGGAATACTTCGTAGAGTTGTTGAGGGAATGAGATAATTATATATGTTATAGATATAGTTCCTAAAACATGGCATTAAGAAATAACTGATAGTAAATGTAACATTTGATAATTATTAGGAAGTTGTAATTCTAAGTGTCTCTTTTGGAGACTGCATTTGAAGTTATTTGGAGTGCTTTTTCCTTGTTTTAATTTAAAATCTTTCTCAAATTACATATATCTTCTGATATATTAACAGAATCTTTCCCTATCAAAAATTTATTTTCACCAGCATAATTAAAATATTAAGTATGTATTATATATAATTTAAAACATATTGCCATAGAAGTTCTTTTATCATAGTCTTACAAATAACAATAACTATTGACAATTTTGATGTATTAAAAGGTATTTCATAAACCAGCAAGTATTACAATCTCAAATTTTAATTTAAAACAATTTTGAAAAAAAATGACTTAATTTCTTTAATATCTACTTATTTAAAAGCAGATGTTATAGGAACACTTTTGAATCACCAGAAAAGTAGAACAGTTTATAATAAACATTTGTATATCTACCTGTATAATTTTAAGATATATGTTTAATTATTTATTTTAATTTTTGAGAAATAAAATATAACTGATAAAGATGTGGTTGCTTTTATTCATCCACATAACCTTGTCCCTCCCAAGAGGCAACCACTACCATTAATTTGGTGACTAGCCATCATAGCATTCTTATGTGTAATATACACATATAGTATATGTAAGTACATACACTAAGATATGACATGGTTGTGTGATATCTGATAAATTATATAATTATACCACAGTGCAAATATCTTTTTGCAACCCCTTTTTAAATTAATGGTATTTTTGAAAATCTATTGTCAGAGTGCATCAATTTTTGCAGCTGTATATTATACCATGTTTTATTTAAAGAATCTCTACCAAAAGATATTTAGTAATCTTTCTTATTAAATTATCTAATAAAAATTTGTCATTTCTGTAATTTTTCATAAATTCAAACAATTCCAAAATAAATATTAAACACACCTGCTTGTAAACTTGTATCATACTTTTATGTAGTAAAATGACTTTTACCTCACAAAAGAAAATTACATTCCAATTACAAACATGAGAAGTATTTTTTCTTAAAAATTAGTAATGAGTACTTTGAGATAGAGAGGCTTTCATGTTACCTCAGATGGAATCTTCTTGAATGGAAATCACAAATATTTGGTAGATTTACCAATTTCATTAAAGGATGAATGCTTTATTCATTAAATTGTATTTCTACTAAAATGTATTACATTTTAGATAGCATATTATTTTGAAAATGGTATTACCCTAATAATTCAATTTCATTTTCATCCTATTTAGTTTTTTACAGTGGTAAAATGAAGTTCATTTTCCTGATAGAAGAAAGATAAAACCATAGAGTTTACTTTTCCACCATTGAAATTGTTGTCATTTCTATAAAAAAATAAAAAAATAAACATTTTTAAGGGAGTTTTATGGTTATATATACATTTTTAATTTTTGTTTAATGTTTATTCATTTTTGAGAGACAGAGACAGACAGAGCATGAGCAGGGGAGGGGCAGAGAGAGAGGGAGACACAGAATCTGAAGCAGATTCCAGGCTCTGAGCTGTCAGCACAGAATCCAACATAGGGCTCAAACCCATGGACAGTGAGATCATAACCTTAGCCGAAGTTGGACGCTCAACTAACTGAGCCACCCAGGCACCCTCCCCCAAAATAAACATTTATAGTAAGACAAATCTTACTTTCATCTTCCTATAGTAAATATCCAAGGTGTGTCTGCAACTCTTTAAAGAAAAAAAAAGACAGTAATGAGCATGTATTAAATGAATGACATGTCGTGACACATGCACTTAGATTATGAAGGAAATAGGCCAACAAATATATATTCCATGAAATACAGTTAAAATTCTAAGTGTTTTGGTAGGAATGATATCTAGTCATTTGATATGTTTCACTTTTTACTTGTTTTAGTCAAACTAGAGTTGGAACAACTCTCCAAATAAACACCTAGTAAGATTTGGGGAGCCAGTTGAACATATGTAAATTTTCTTAACTAGCCTTTTTGAAATATCAGAAGAATACAATTTGGTAGATCGGAATAGGAACTCTAACAATAGTTCATTTATTAGTCTGGGCTTATTTTTTCTATAAGGTGAGAAAAAGTTTCCCAAAAGGAGTACATTTTCCATTTAAAAACAGCCTCTAAGCCTAAATGTCCATCAACTGATGAATGGATAAAGAAATTGTGGTTTATATACACAATGGAATACTACATGGCAATGAGAAAGAATGAAATATGGCCTTTTGTAGCAATGTGGATGGAACTGGAGAGTGTGATGCTAAGTGAAATAAGCCATACAGAGAAAGACAGATACCATATGGTTTCACTCTTATGTGGATCCTGAGAAACTTAACAGAAACCCATGGGGGAGGGGAAGGAAAAAAAAAGAAAAAAAGAGCCAAAGCATAAGAGACTCTTAAAAACTGAGAATAAACTGAGGGTTGATGGGGGGGTGGGAGGGAGGGGAGGGTGGGCAATGGGTATTGAGGAGGGCACCTGTTGGGATGAGCACTGGGTGTTATAGGGAAATCAATTTGACAATAAATTTCATATTTAAAAAAAATAAAAATAAACCTAACACAGAGAAAAACAAAAACAGTCTCTTTAAATGTTACAATGAAATTAGGTTTCTGGACAGGCTGAGGTAACTAGTACTGTATTTGCATTCCAATCATATACTACTACAAAAATAGATACACTAAGTGAACAAACTAACTGTTTTATACATTGGTCAACAAGAGGCCCAGGACTTTTTTCCTCTGAGAGAAGGGAAACAAATATGGTTTCCCTTCTTGTAGAGAGAGAACCCAAGCTGAGCATGATGCTGTCACTGAATTGAAGAGACAGAGTTGAGAACTTGGGGAGCCCATGGAAGCTGAAATTTGTTGGTAGAGTACTAGAGAAGAGGAAGCCACATCAGGAAAGAACTCTTGATAGGGAATTCCTTAGGTCTTTAGGTGCTAAACTACAGATGGGTGGCTTGAGACTCCACAAAACTAGGCAAAGGGATAGTTTCTGGAGTTCATCAAGACAAGGAGATACATGAATTCTGATGAGAGAGTATCCAGAGATTGAGAGAATGCAAGGTTTGTTTAATATTCAAAAAATAATCACTGTGACTTCTTATATTAACAGAATAAAGGAGAAAAATTATGATTATATCATTAGATACAGGACAAACATTTCATCAGAATTCAGCATCCATTCATAAGGAACTTCCTCAACCTGGTGAAGAGCATCTATAGAGAACATAGCTAATATCCAACTTAATGATTATAGGTAAGATGTTTTTCTTCTAAGACCAGAAATAAGACAAAATACTTTCTGATCACTTTTATTCAACATTGTAGTAGAAGTCCTAAAAAAAAAAAAAAAAAAAAAAAAAAAAAAAGACAATGGGTTAAGAAAAGGAAATAAGATCTATACAAATTGGTAAGGAACAAGCAAATTTGCAGTTATTTACATAGAATATCACAAGAAAACTCAGAGCTATAAGAGCTAATGAGTAAATTTGGCTGTATATCTATAAAAAGTAAAAACAATCAGAAAATAATTTATAAAAATGCCAATTATAATAGTGTCAGAAAAGTAAAAAAAGATATTAGGAACTTATTTAACAAAATATATGAAGAATAAAACACTGGAAATTATAAAACATTGATGAGACTAAAGACCTAAATATATTAAGAGATATCCTATGTTTATGAATTGAAAATTTCAATATTAAAATGTCAAATATCCCCAAATTGATCTATACATTTAATGCATTCTTTTTTTTTTTTAATGTTTATTTGTTTTGGAGAGAGAGAGAGAGATACAGAGACAGAGACAGAGACAGAGTGCAAGCAGGGTAGGGGCAGAGAGAGAGAGAGGGAAACACAGAATCTGAAGCGTTCTCTGGGCTCTGAGTTCTGAGCTGTCAGCACAGAGTCAATGTGGGGCTTGAACTCACAAGCTGTGAGATCATGACCTGAGCCAAAGTAGGACACTTAACTGACTGAGCCACCCAGGTGCCCCTGCTTAATTCCTTTTTTTATAAACACAGCAAGACAATTCAATGTGGGGGACGGGGGGGGGGGGAGATCGTCTTTTCATTGGATAGTGCTGAAACAATTAGCTCTCTTTTTCTTTTCTAATTTTTTTTAATGTTTATTTATTCTTGAGAGAGACAGAGACAGAGACAGAGACAGAGCACAAGTTGGGGACGGGCAGAGAGAGAGGGAGACAAAGAATCCGAAGCAGGCTCCAGGCTCCAGGCTCCGAGCTGTCATCACAGAGCCCCACATGGGGATCCAACCCACAAACCTTGAGAACCAACTGAGCCACCTAGGCTCCCTGAAACAATTAGCTATCTTTAAGAAAAAGTAATTCTTGACTCTTAGCACACACACAAAATCTTGAGATGGTTCATAGACCTACATATAAAATTAAATCTATAAAATATATTGAAAAATAATATAAGAAAAAATCTTCATGGCCTTGGAGTACACACACAGATTTCTTAGAGATGATAAAAGGAAAAGCAAAGTTCAAGAAAGATGAAATTGATGAATTGAACTTAATCAAATAAAGTACCCCTGTTCTTTAAGGACAATTTTATAAAAATGAAAAGCCAATTCTCAGACTTAGATCGAATATTCAACTGCATATATCTGAGAAAGGACTTATATCCAGGGTATTTTGAGACCTTCTATAACCCAGTCTCAGTTTAAAAACCCAATTACAAATGTGCAAAATATTTGGGAAAACAAAAAACACTTCTCAAAGACAATATACAACTAGCCAATAAGCAAATTAGGCTACCCTCAATATAATCAGTCATTAGGGAAATGCAAATTAAAACTACAACTAGATATAAGCCCATTATAATAGCTAAATTTAAGTAATGGACAACACTAAGTTTCGGCAAGCATGTAGATGGATCAGGTAAAACTTTCATACATCACTGGTTTGAATGTGACATGCTGTTATTATGTAAAGCTTGTTATTTTGTAAAGTTAAATATACATTTCCAGTATGATCCAGCAATATCATACCTTGGTATTTACCCAAGAGAAATGAAACCATATACTGTCAGATATACTTCTATATGAATATTCAAAGCAGCTTTATTCAGAATAGCCTCAAATTGGTAACCACCAAAACACTCATCGATAGGTGATTAAATAAACAGATAACGGTACCTTGATACAAGAGAATACTACTCAGAAAGAAGTAACCTATTGATACATGTAACAGTCAGAATAAATCTGAAATTATCAAGCAAGCAAACTAATATACAGTGACAGAAAACAGATTATTGCCTGAAGCTGTTTGACCGCAAAGGAACACAAGGGGATTTGGGAGATAATGGAAATATTTATGTTTTGATAACAGTGATGGTTACTTGAGGGTATACTTTTATCAAAACTCATCAAAGTTTATACTAAAAATAGATTTTATATAAATTATAACTCAAGTTGATTTTAAAGGTTAAGAGAAAAAGAATTCAACTCCACCTAAAATTTTCAGTTGTTGGACATTTTAAACCACAACTTAATTCTCCTGGAGCATCCATTAAAACCAGAATGGGATCATGGTTTTTACCACGAACAGTTATGACTGGAGTTTAGCATAAATGGTATGTCAAAAATCATAAACTTCAGACACTGGCAAAATGCAACTTACTTTGGCTGCATAAGCAATTCACGATTTTGTCTCTTGTTTGTTCAAAAGCAGTACTTTTTTTGCGGGAGGGCACAATAAGGGGAGAGGCAGAGAGAGAGAGACAGAGGATCTGAAGCAGCCACTGCACTGACAGCAGCAAGCGCAATGCGGGGCTTGAACTCAACGAACCGTGAGATCATGACCTGAGCCAAAGTTGAGCGCTCAGCTGACGGAGCCACCCAAGTCCCCCTAGTATCGTTTAATATTTATTTTTAAGAACAAAAAGCCACAGACGAATGTTGAGTCACTATAAGTGAAAAGTAAAAATAAAAAATTAATTAATTAATTAAAGAATATCCAACTGGTATAACTGTTAGGTTCCAGAAGAGTCACTAGGCACTGAAAGGACAAAAATGTGACAGAACTTGATCCCATGACAAGATTATCTTGTCTTAGCAAATTACGAAATAAGCCTACTTATATGAATGGAGAAAATGATATTCCAAATAAAAATGAAAATAATAGACACTTAGGATAAAGATGTGAGGTGAATTTTGTCTTCAGTTGAACAAATTATACAAAAATTAATATACATTATAGATTATTAGCTATGTAGAACTTTTTTTAATGTTTACTTATTTTTGAGAGAGAGAGAGAGAGAGACAGAGCATGAGCAGGGGAGGGGCAGAGAGAGAGGGAGACACACAATCTAAAGTAGGCTCCAGGCTCTGAGCTGTCAGCACAGAAGCTGAATAGGGGCTCAAACCCGCGCTTTGTGAGATCATAACCTGAATCGAGGTCAGAAGCCCGACCAACTGAGCCACCCAGGCACCCCAATTATTAGCTATTTATATGAATGTATGCTTTAAATATAAAATACTATTTATGTATTTATTTATTTATTTATTTACTTACTAAAAGTTTATTTTTTTTGAGAGAGAGACAGTGTATGAGCAGAGGAGGAGGGGACAGAGAGAGAGGGAGAGAGAAAGAATCCTAAGTAGGCCCCATGCTGTCGGCCTAGGGCCTGACATGGGACTTGATCCCACAAACTGTGAGACCGTAAGCTGAGCTGAAGTCAAGAGTCTGATGCTCAATCAACTGAGCCACCCAGAAGCCCCTAAAATATATTTATACAAGAATCAAATGGGTGTTTAACAGCCTTAACTGAATGAATTTATTTTATTTTTATCTGAAAACCAAAATAATATTTCACAGTCTAGGTTTGACTTGATGAAATGGTGAGTGTGCATATGTTTGTTTATTTAATGCCTCTTTGAGTTTATTACCACATTTAAATTTGTTTGATGACCTAGGCAACAAATAAAATGGTAAAGAAACAGGCCAAGGTAATTAGGAAAAAAAAAAGAATGGATACAGATTCCAAATAAATACATTTCAAATAAATTTTGAAACTTCAGTTAAAAAAACTCACAAACACTTTCTGTGAATTTTACATGAGAGGAAAGTATTGAATGGCAAGAGATTTTATATGCTGTCAATGAAATAGACTATTCAGGATAAAAGTGTATGATTAATGAGATTGACTTTGTCCTCAGGTCATGAATTGTTGTGTTTTTTTTTTTTTTAATGATTTAAGGCACATGTAGTTAAATATCTGATACAGTGCCTGGCACATAGTTGAGACTTGATTTGTTGAATGTTTGAAGGTGTCATCACCAGAGTGCATGATAGTATGATGAGTTTTAGAACACTGACAGAAGCCAAAAGCCAAGTATATAAGAAAAATATACATATAATTATCTGCAATGATAGCAGTTCAGTGATAAGAAACATAGAAACAGTCCAAGAAAACAGGCATTTGGGGTGTAGGGTAGTTATAGTCAAGGTATTTGAAGGAAAATATGGTTAAAAACGACATTTACTGATCTGAGATAACTTAGGCACAGTTTTTAGAACAATGAAGCATTAGATGAGGATTAATGTTCATAAGTAGCATAGAATCTGTTTTAGGAATAGTTCTAAATGCTTTACATGCATCATACTATTAAATCCCATCAGCTTATGAAGTAGGTACTATTATTACCCCCATTGTACGGATTAGAAAACTAGGATCTGGTATATTCAACAGTTTACTTCAGTCATAAGTTAGAAGTGAAGCTAGAATTTAAATGCAGACAATTGAAATCCAGAGATTAGAATCTTGACCATTTTACAATGTTACCTCCTCATACACCCAGGATTTATTTTGAGCCAACTCTGGGAAACAACATAGCCAGAAGAAGAATTGATTGAATCAAGGATGGTATACACACACACACACACACACACACACACACACACACACACACACCATATCTTCTTTATGCATTTATCAATGGATGGACATTGGGCTATTTCTACAGTTTGAGTATTATAAATAATGCTGCTATAAACATTGGGGTGCATGTATCCCTTTGAATTAGTATTTTTGTATTCTTTGGGTAAATACCTAGCAGTACAATTGCTGGATCATAGAGTAGTTCTATTTTTGACTTTTTGAGGAATCTCCATACTATTTTGTAGAGTGGCTGTACCAGTTTGCATTCCCACCAACAGTACAGGAGGGTTCTCCTTTCTCCACATCCTTGCCAATAGCTGTTGTTTCTTGTGTTGTTGATTTTAGCCATTCTGACAGGTGTGAGATAATATCTCATAAGATATAGTGCTAGGTGGCTCAGTCCATTAAGTATCTGTCTTTGGCTCAGGTTATGATCTCATGGCTCCTGGGCTTGAGCCCTGTGTCAGGCTCTGTACTGACAGCTCAGAGCCTAAAACATGCTTCAGATTCTGTGTCTCCCTCTCTCTCTGCCTTTCCCCCATTTGCGCTCTCTCTCTCTCTCTCTTTCTCTCTCTCTCTCTGTCTCTCTCAAAAATAAACATAAAAAAAAAGACACCAAATAGCCAAAGCATACTTGAAAAAGGAAATAAAAGCTGGAGGCATCACATCGCTGGATTTCAAGGTATATTACAAAGCTGTAATGATAAAACAATATGCTGCTGACATAAAAATAGACATATATAAATGGCAAAGAATGGAAAAATCCAGAAATGAACCCACAACTATATGGTCTGTTAATCTTCAACAAAGCAGGAAAGAATGTGCAGTGGGAAAAAGTCTTCAACAAATGGTGTTGGGAAAACTGGACAGCAACATGCAAATGAGTGAAATTGGACCACTTTTTTATGCCATATGCAAACATAAACTCAAAATGGATGAAAGACCTAAATGTAAGACATGAAACCATTAAAATCCTTGAAAAAAAACAGGCAGCAATATCTTTGACATTGGCCATAGCAGCTTCTTGCTAGATACATCTCCTGAGGCAAGGGAAACAAAAGGAAAAATACATTATGGGGACTTCATCAAAATAAAAAGTTTCTGCATGGAGAAGGAAAGAATCAACAAAACTAAGAGGCAACCTATGGAATGGGAGAAGAACTTACAAATGACATGTCTGATATAGGGTTAGTATCCAAAATATATAAAGAACTTATCAAACTCAACACCAAAAAAACAAATAATCCAATTAAAAAATGGGCAGAAGACATGAATAGACATTTTCCAAAGAAGACATCTACATGGCTAACAGACACATGGAAAGATGCTCAACATCACTTATTATCAGAGAAATACAAATCAAAACTACAATGAGATATCACCTCACACCTGTAAGAATGACTAAAATCAACAACATAGGAAACAACTTATTGAAAATATAGACCAGAGTGCATGACAACCATAGTCTATGGTAATTGACATCAATATTTCTTAGAGTACCTGATAACTTCCAAATTTTTATTTTAAATAGAAAATGACACGGTCAGAAGTGGGTTTTATTTTTTAAAAGAATTTATTTTTAGAACAGTTTTATGTTTCCAGGGGAAAAAATGAAGATAATACAAATGGTTCCTATCTATTCCATACCCAGGTAATTTCAATTATTATTGATATCTTACATTAGCATAGTACATATATTTTAATTAATGAGCCAACATTGATACATTATTAACAAAATTCATTTTTTATTCAGATGTCTTTTTTTTTTTTTACCTAATGCCCCTTTTCTGTTCTAGGACACTCATTCAAGAATGCACAATATATTTAATTTTCATGTCTCCTTAGACTACTTTAGGCTGTAATATTTTGCACAAATTTTCCTTTTTTTTCATGATTTTGACAGTTTGGAGGCTTATTGGTCAGAATTTTATAGGATGACCCTCTGCTGGAATTTTCTAATATTATTCTCATTATTAGGCTGAGTTTTGGGAATGTAGGGAGAAGGATCACAGAAGCAAAGTGCCACTTTTATCACATTATATCAAGAGAATATTCTATCAACATGATTTATAACTACTGATGTTGACCTTGATCACCTGGATGACGTAAGATTTGCCAGGTTTCTCTGCTTTAAAGTTACTCATTACCATTTCCTATACTATACTCTTGGACGGACATCACTAAGCATTACCCACACTTAAGAAGTGAGAAGTTAGTCTCCCTTTCCCTTAGGATGGAGTATCTATGTAAATTATTTGTAATTCTTTTGCACTGAAGATTTGTCTCTTCACTTATTAAAATTTTTAATTATTTATTTATATCAGTATAGAACACTATTGACAAAGAGTTTTCCCATCTTTATGTAGGTCCTAAATTAGATTATTTTCTTTTTCCCTCAAGACCTTGTTTTAGTTTGTTTATTTAAAGTATTGAAAAGAATTTCTTTCCCAGAGAAATTCTGCTATCAATGAATTCCATCAGTTTCGGTTCATCTGAGAAAGCATTTCTTCTTTACTTTTGATGGAAGGTCTTGTTAGATACAGAATAATAGGTAAGCATTTTTAAAATTCTTTTCAATATTTTAAATATTTTATTGAAGCATTTTCTTCCTGGTATGGTTTCTGACTATAAGTCCTATGTAATCCTGATTTTTGTTCCTCTAGAGGTAGCATGATTTTTTTCTCTCTTACTTCTTTCAAGATGTTCTTTATATCTTTGAGTTTTGCAGTTTGAATATGATATACCTAGGAGTAGGTTGGGGGTTTTTTGTTTGTTTAATTGGTTGGTTAGTCAGTTGTTAGTTGGTTTTGTTTTGGTTTTTATGTTTTCTGCTTGGTATTCTTTAAGATTCCTGGCTCTATCATTTTATGTCTGTGATTATTTTTGAAAAGTTCTTGACCATTAATATTTCAGGTATTTCTTAGCTCTGTTCTTTTTTTCTGCTTCTGGTATTGTCATTACACATATTGAAATTTTCTCACAGTTCCTGGATATTTTGTTCTCTTTACATTTGAAAATAACCATAATAATAGAAGACTTTTGAAAAATATCTCTAAAATTTAAAAGCCGTCATAAGTAATTCAGTGCATCAGTAAGAAAATATAAAACGATATATCAAAACATGTTGTAGGATGCATCACCATGATGACAATGGGGATAAAGTAACAAAAACAACAACAATAATGAGTCTGTTATTAAGATAGACTGCAAAGACATATGTCTACAAAAGATAATGACACCTTTTTTGAGATAAAATATGATGTTAAGTTTCCACTTTCATGTATTTTAGGAAACTCTAAGCATCCTGGACTTCAAAACACATCCAAAACATTTTGTACTCAGTTTCTCTTGCTCCAGAATGCAGTCTTTACTACATTTTACCTGGAAAAAAGAAAACAAAAAACATTTCCTTCCTTGTAGTGGAAATTACCACTTCTAGCCCACCAAAGGAACAGCCTACACAACTTGTAGAGCAAGAAAGCAGCTTCCACATAGTAAGATGCATGAATACCAGAAGGTAATTATTAAGCCCATCAAGAGACAATAGCCTACAATAAGCAGCGAAGTCTCTGAGAAGCTGAACTTTTTATTAAACCACATGATTTCTAGAATTTCTTGCAGGAGATTGAATTAATTTATTGACCAAAAAAATAATTCAGAAAATCTTTAACACTATTAAAAAGACAATATTTTGAAGCAAATTAATTTTTGTAATTATCTAAATACAGTTGTAAGAAAACTGTCAGCAATATAAAACTTTTACAACTGATTCAATGGAATTTTTTCCGTATCTATAATTTAATCTAATGAACAAAAACCTTCCTATTCTCCATGCTTAATCATTCATGCATCTGAATATGAAAAATCCATTTTGATATTTTAATGGTACAATCAAATGTATGCAGCATGCAAAGCAGATTGGGTTGAACCATTTTATTGCATACAGATGTTTTGGAACCAATTTGGAGGTATTTCTTTTTGTAGTACCTAGTGATATAATTTTATAGTTTATTGCTGAACATTCCATTAAATCATAAAATAATAATTCAATTAAATCATCAAAGAATATATTGTGATAATTTAAATTATGTTTTAACAGTCTCATTAATATAATTAGTCTTAGATAACAAACACGATTGGGCCCTAGTAAGATATGAGATTTAATTGGTTCATTTCCATAATTGGAGCTATCTGATTCAACATTTTTCCCTTTTAAAACATAGTTGTTTCATTTTTATAGAATAAGCCTTCTGAATTAGATATGAGAAGTAGAATTATGGTGAAACTTAAACATTGGTTTCCATTTATCCCTGAGATCAAACCCAATGGGCCCACTCCTTAATTTTAATAACTGATCCAAGCATGTAATACACATTTTGCCTATGGCATTCCTAGACAATTCAGCTCCGTCTATATTTGAGGTTTTAGTCTTTAAGAAAAAAAAAGATATTCCTCCTCATGTGGATATTAAATTAATAAAATCAAGCCACAGCTTTCTACAATTGATATTTTGAATTTAATTTCTAAATGCAATATTGGTTCTGCTTGCTCTGGCAATTTAGGATTTATGCGTGTAGCTTTCTGATTGCTGAAGTTAAGACAAAACCCATATTAAAAGCTGCCTGGCCAGATTCAACATCACTGAAGTTTGTAGCCATGTTTGCTGAAATGAAATGTTGAGCCAATTCACTAAGAATTAGGAAGAGATTCAGAAAGTGGCTTAATGAGACTACTTCATCTATAAACTTTCAAAGAGACCTGTAGGAAGTGAGTTAAGATGTATGAGAGCATCACATTACAAAAGTATAACTCAGGAACCCCAGCAATAAACTTGTGCTAAGAAATATGTGGTTACCTATATATAGCAAAGTGGTAAGTTTGGCACCAAAAACTGCATATGCCCTTCCTATTTTCTTCTTTTTAATGTTTATTTATTTTTGAGAGAGACAGAGTGTGAATGGAAGAAGCAGAGAGAGAGGGAGGCACAGAATCCAAAGCAGGGCCCAGGCCCTGAGCTGTCAGTACAGAGGCCTACACGGGGCTTGAACTCATAAACCACGAGATCATGACCTGAGCCAAAGTCCGACGCTTAAGGGACTGAGCCACCCAGGTGCCCCTGCCCTTCTTATTTTCTAAGTGAAGTTACAATGTTTTCTTACATACTACTTCTGGGAACCAAGTTAAAATATCAGAGAGTTTCCTTCTTAACACTGTTCTAATATGCCTTGCAGAAACTTCCATTTTTATAAAAGCTTCAGAGTTTGACAAATAGTAAAACTAATACAAAGAAATGTTTATTGAACTCTTAATATATTCCAGAAACTATTTTAAGTATGTTACTTATCAAACATAATCTTAAAAATAAACCTAGTGATGGTTAATGACTCACTTACGGAGACCTACTTTTGACTAGACCAGGTTCCCTGGTTACAGTGTTCACCTTCCCTGTATGTCATTATATTCATAACACTTTGCTTTTAACACTGGTTTTGTTTCCTTTACCCTTACATTTTAAATACGGCGTTAGTAGGTACAGTGCCTGTTCTAGTCATCACGTATGCTCAGCTCACAACACATTGCTATATTCATAACAGATATTTAGAACCATTTATTGGGTTATATAATGAAGAGAGGTGTGCGTTAGCAGTTAGAAAATTAGTACGTTCTTCTTCAAGAACTCTAAAGTAAGGAAATAATTAGATGGTATTAATGAATCCTGTTGTGACCCTTTAAAATGTGTGCAATCTGAATAATTTTAAAGAATAAAAACAAGAAAATCATTGTTAAAATGCCTCACTTTCATAAAATACCAGAACAATAAAGATTTACTGACTTTCAAGCTCCCTTCTTTGGCCAGATCTTTGAAAATAAACGCATGAGTATAAGTGAGTGAATTAACACACTAATCATCTCCTCCAGTAGGGTTACATAGGACTTATTTCTGCCTGCAAGTGAAACCAGTATGTCTTAAAAACCTACGGCTAACGTTTTCTCTGATCCCGTGTCAAATGGTGGTTCAGATCCCTAGTGTCTATTATGCCAATCAGCCTATATGTACATGGGTTTTAGCTCTGGAGTGTGCCGCAGTGAATACTCTACCAGCTGACTAGGCTTTGTGTAAACCTTTATTATCTCTACCCTGTCTTGCTTCTCTTCCTGCTCTTCATTTATGATCGGCTATGTTCCCTGCAGCGGCAGGGGAACAAAGCACTGCTTCAGTGGGCCTTTTCCACGTCTGGTTTCTGTTTTCTGCTTTCATCATTTCCAGCTGTTTCCTAATATTTTTCCTGTATGTATGAAAAAAGAGCAAACCCTGAGATGTATACGAAATAATTCAAGGGATGTTCCTCTGAATTTAAAAACCCAGATGTTTAAGGAAACCCTTCTTTAGGGAAGTGTGTTAAGTAGTCTTCCATGTGTACAGGTTTATATTTATAGCTTCAGATAACGGTAAATGCAACTGAGCCTTTTGCTCAACAAAGTGAGACCAAAATTTTAAATTCTGCACATTTGGGGGTGCCTGAGTGGCTCAGTCAGTTGAGCGACCGTCTTGGTCTCAAGTCAGGATCTCACAGTTTGTGAGTTTGAGCCCCGCGTCGGGCTCCGTAGTGACAGCTCAGGGCCTGGAGCCTGCTTACTATTCTGTCTCCCTCTCTCTCACTCCCGCTCACTCTCTCTCACTCTCTCTCTCTCTCAAAAGTAAATAAAACATTAAAACATTAAAAAAAATAAATTCTGCACATTTGACTTGTATGTACAATAAATTAAATTTTGGTACAAACAGATTATTTAAGAGTATGTTAACTTGTAGACAATAAGCCTATAGCTCATTTAATGATCAGAAATCTATTTCTGAATAATTAAAGGGGATACTAAGTTATTTATATGATTAATGGTTAATAAGATTATTTGAAGTTTTACCACTATATAAAATTAATATTATTGCTTATAAGGTCCTGAATTAATTTCCTTTTATATTTGAGAAGATTTTATCTCTCAATTTTCTAATGAACTGGGGGATTTGTAAATGAGTCAAATTCAGCATTTGATCCCTAGAAGTCCTACTGTTATCAAAATGTATGCACATATCTTGCAATTTTAATTTTGAAATATGTGTAGTATTGATGTATAATAACAAATACTCATATAGCATGTATTAGGTGCTTATTATTAGTAGTTTACTCATATTAACTCCTTTTGCTTTCATCATAATCATATATAATTTGTACAATTCTTTTTTTTAATTTATTGTTTAATTTACATCCAAGTTAGTTAGTATATAGTGCAGCAATGGTTTCAGGAGTAGATTCCTTCATGCCCCTTACCTATTTTAGCCCACCCACCCCCCACAAGCCCTCCAGCAGACCTCTGTTTGTTCTCCATATTTCAGAGTCTCTTATATTTTGTCCTCCTCCCTGCTTTATATTCTTTTTGCTTTTCCTCCCTTATGCTCATCTGTTTAGTATCTTAAATTTCTCACATGAGTGGAGTCATATGATATTTCTCTTTCCCTGACTGACTAATTTCACTTAGCATAATACCCTCCAGTTCCATTCACATAGTTACAAATGGCAAGATTTCATTCTTTTTGATTGCTGAGTGATACTCCATTGTATATATACCACATTTTCTTTATCCATTCATCCATCGATGGACATTTGGGCTCTTTCCATACTTTGGCTTTTGTCGATAGCACTACTATAAACATTGGGGTGCATGTGCTCCTTTGAAACGGCACACCTTATCCCTTGAGTAAATACCTACTAGTGCAATTGCTGGGTCATAAGGTAATTCTATTTTTAATTTTTTGAGGAACTTCCATACTGTTTTCCAGAGTGGCTGCACCAGTTTGCATTCCCACCGACAATGCAAAAGAGATCCTCTTTCTCTGCATTCTTGCCAGGCATCTGTTGTTGCCTGAGTTGTTAATGTTAGCCATTCTGACAGGTGTGAGGTGGTATCTAATTGTGGTTTTGATTTGTATTACTCTGATGATGAGTGATGTTGAGCATTTTTTTTATGTGTCTGTTCACTATCTGGATGTCTTCTTTGGAGAAGTGTCTACTCATGTCTTTTGCCCATTTCGTCACCTGATTATTTGTTTTTTAGGTGTTGAGTTTGATAAGTTCTTTATAGATTTTAGATACTAACCCTTTATCTGATGTCATTTGCATATATCTTCTCTCATTCCGTCGGTTGCCTTTCAGTTTTGTTCATTGTTTCCTTACCTGTGCAGAAGCTTTTTATTTTGTTGAGGTCCCAATAATTCATTTTTGCTTTTGTTTCCCTTGCCTCTGGAGACATGTTGAGTAAGAAGTTGCTGTGGCCGAGGTCAGAGGTTTTTTCCTGCTTTCTCCTCTAGGATTTTGATGACTTCCATTTTGGTCTTGCATTTAGGTCTTGCATCCATTTTGAGTTTATTGTTGTTAAGTCCATCTGGTCCAGTGTGTCATTCAAAGCCATTGTTTTCTTGTTGATTTTCTGATTAGCTGACCTGTACATTGCTGTAAGTGGGGTGTTGAAGTCCCCTACTATTATGGTATTTTTATCAATGAGTTTATGTTTGTGATTAATTGATTTATATATTTGGGTCTCTCACATTTGGAGCATAAATGTTTACAATTGTTAGGTCTTCTTGGCAGATAGACTCCTTAATTATAGTACAATGCCCCTCTTCATCTCTTGTTACAGTCTTTATTTTAAAATCTAGATTGTCTGATATAAGTATGGCTTCTGGCTTTCTTTTGGCAACCATCAGCATGATAGATGGTTCTCCATCCCTTTACTTTCAATCTGAAGATGTCTTTAGGTCTAAAATGGTCTCTTATAAACAGAAAATAGATGGATCTTTTTTTATTTTCCATCTGTTACCCTATGTCTTTTGATTGGAGCATTTGGACCATTAATGTTTACAGTGAGTACTGAAAGATATGAATTTATTGCCATTATGCTGCCTGTAGGGTTAGAGTTTCTAGTAGTGTTCTCTGGTCCTATCTAGTCTTTGTTGCTTTTGGTCTTTTGGTTTCTTTTTTTTTTTTTCATCACTTCTCCCCTCAGAGAGTCACCCTTAAAAATCTTGCAGGGCTGGTTTAATGGTCATGAGCTCCTTTACTTTTTATTTGTCTGGGAAACTTTTTATCTCTCCTTCTATTTTGAATGACAGCCTTGCTGGATAAGGAATTCTTAGCTGCATATTTTTTCTGATCCAGCACACTGAATATATCCTGCCACTCCTTTCTGGCCTGCCAAGTTTCTGTGTGGATAGGTCTACTGTGAACCTGGTCTGTCTTCCCTTGTAGGTTAAGGACTTTTTTCTTTCTTTCCTTGCCTGAGAATTTTATGAATTTAACTATGATATGCCTTGTTGTTGGTCAGTTTTTGTTGAATCTAATGGGAGTTCTCTGTGCTTCATGGATTTTGATGTCTGTGCCTTTCCACAGGTTAGGAAAGTTTTCCTCTATGATTTGCTCACATGAATTTTCTACCCCTCTCTCTCTCTTCAACTTCTGAGACCCCTATGATTCTGATGTTATTCCTTTACGATGAGTCACTGAGTACTCTAATTTTTATTTCATGCTCTTTTACCTTAGTCTCCCTCTTGTTTTCTGCTTCATTATTCTCTGTAAGTTTGTTCTCAATATCACTGATTTGCTGCTCTGCCTCATCCATCCTTGCCAGCATGGCATCTGTTCAAGATTGCAGTTCAGTTTTAGCATTTTTTATTTCATCCTGACTAGCTTTTATTTGTTTTATCTCCACAGAAAGGGATTCTAATCTACTTTCAACCCCAGTGATTATAAATTCTGGGTCAGACATGTTGCTTGTATCTGTGTTAAGTCCCTGGCTGTCATTTTTCCTGTTCTTTCTTTTGGGGAGAATTCCTTCATTTTGTCATTTTGAAGGAAGAAAAGGAATAAGTAAAAACAAAAAAATTAAAATTAAAAAATTAAAAACACAAAAAAATCAGATAAAAGATGTTAGGTCCTAAATGTGTTTTGGTCTGGTTGTTGAAAGAAATTTGATAGATTAGAGAAAAAAAGAAGGAAAGATAAGAAAAGAAAAAAGAAAAAAAGGAAAACGTTTGAAAATCTGAAAAAAATGAACACAATAAAATAGAATAAAATAAATGATGAAAATAAAATAGAATTTAAAAAAATTTATAAAGAATTAAAAAATATAGAAGAAATTAAAGAAAAAAAATTTTTAATAAAAATGGAAAATAAAAACGAATTTTTCTCTTTCTGTATTCAAGAATGAGAAAAGGAAAAGGAAAAAAAAATGAATAAAAGGACCACCAAACAGAATGAAATACAATTGAAATTACATCTGGTTGCCTGTAGACGTCAAGCTATGGAGCACTTTACAGTCCTTAAACTAAGCAGAGGGAGAGACTTTTGTTAGTCAAGAGTGCTGTTGGCCCAGTTGGGCAGGGTTTAGTGTAATGGCTCCATTCTCCACTAGATGGCGCTGCTTAGCTTACTGGGATGGATTGTTGTGGTGCATGTAGGCATCTATGTGCATGCATAGGAGGGGTGAAAATGGTGTCATCCAGCTACCCAGTCTCTAGAAGGAACTCTGTTTTTTCCCAAACTGTCAATCAAGCACCCTTCTTTTGTCTCTGGCTTCCATCCACTCCCCACTTCTACACGCTCTGTGACCAAGGCATCAGAGTACCAGGTGGCACCTCCCTCCTGAGCTTTATCTCAGATACAGCTGTGTTTCCCAACCTCTCACTTGAGGGACTGTGGCTTTGACCCGCTCAGACCCTCTGAGGGAGAGTCTTGCTGAGCAATGGCCAGGTGCTGGGTGGCCCCCAGGAAGGTTCACAAGACTGTGCTCCTGCAGATGCCCACAGACTGTGGCTAGATGCCAACCCGCCCCAGAAAAAGTTTGCAGGATCTTGTTGCTGCAGTGTTTCAGGGTTTATGGAAAATTACAACACACATCTGGCACCAGGCTTCCCCCTTAACATCCCTGTTCCAACACCAGCCAATGTGGTTGTTCTCCAGGGTCTGCTGGGACCTTTGCCTGTGGGGAGACCATACAGCCTCTATCAAATGTCCTACCAGCAGAGAAACTACCACTCCTCGTGTGGCCTGTGGACCCCTCAGACCTCGCTCTCTACTCCTGGGGATTCACCCTTCCCACCAAAGCACTGTTAGGTATCCAGCTATAGAGTTTCATACTCTGTGCTCCCCCTGTTTATAGAGTCTTAATGGAATTTAAACCCTCTCCTTTCTCCTTTCTCCATTTTTTGTTGAGTCCCTGTGGCTGTTTCCACTTTTCTACTTTCTCTCCAGCTGCTTTTGGTTGGGGGGGGGGTGCTTTTCCCATATTCTACCCCCATCTCTGTCCTCTCTCCATAAGCCAAAACAGCTCCCTGCCCTCTGCAGCTTCTCCCTCCTCCAGTTCACTTCTCTGCACTGTGTACCTGCCAAGTTCTGTGGTTCAGGTTGTGCAGATTGTTGTGTTAATCCTCAAATCAGTTTTCTAGGTGTGCCAGATGGTTTAGTGTTGATCTGGCTGCATTTCAGGGACAGGAGATGCAAAAAAACCTTCCATGCTGTTCTGCCATCTTGGTTCCTCCCTCCTAATATGTATAATTCGTATATCATTTATAGATGAGAAAACTGGGATATAGAGAAGTTATATAATTTGAAGCCATTCCACTAGCAAGAGTTGAGCCAAGATTCAAACCAAGGATTGTAGTTCAAAGCAATATGCACTTAATCACTACTCCCTAATATAGTTCTACATAAATGACATGAATCAGGAACATGAGAGTTTTTTAAGTTTATTTTGGTTTGTCTCAAAATATATTAAGCATTAAGGGGACCTTCTTTCTAAACACTGGCATCTTCTCACAAGCTAAACACTCAATCATGACAACTTTTTATTTTAAATGAAAAACATTTATTAGTATGCCTTTAAATAAAACTATTTCTATGGGCACCTGGATGGCTTAGTTGATAAAGTGCCCTACTCTTGTGATGATCATGGTTCATAGGTTCAAGCCCTGTGTCAGTCTCCACACTGATGGTGTGGAGCCTGCTTGGGATTCTCTCTCTCTCTCTCTCTCTCTCTGTCTTAAAAAAAATAAACAAACTTTAATAAAAAAGAAAGCTATTTCTAAACCTTTAGGAAATTGTATAATACTTGTTTTCAGAGACAGTACGTCTTTGCTTATAGGAAATGCTTGTAAGAAATTATTCAATGTTCACCCTTGAGTCATTTTTACCCTAAAGTATGAATTAAAATTGAGTAAATATTAAAATATTGCTTCAGTTTAGGTAAATAATTTCTTAATGTACTGTACATTATCTGAATGATGAAAGGTATATCAATAATAGGAGAAAGGATAAAAATAATTCTCAAATAACAATTACCATATCTGTTTTATAGTGTTGCATAACTTATGAAAATCATCAAAACCTTTCTAGTTTCCTGTGGAATCAAACTAAATCCCCCCTCCATTGTTTAAATGGACTAGGATTTTGCCTTTATTTTCTTTTCTGGCATTTTATCAAATTATCTTAAAATTTGTTTCCTCTCTTAGATTCAAGCCTTTTTCTGAAAACTAAGCTTAGTTATCAAGCTGTTGACCTCTGCTAGAAGAGTATCACAAGTATAGGATATTTGGTCTGGTAGAATTCTAGCAAAAATTCAGTTATATGCTTATGTGCTTACTTCTTGGTTGTCTAACGAAGGATCTGATAGTTACATTTTTTTAACGAATCTTAATATCTTAATATCTATGTATTTCCTAGATGCTGTGCCTTGCTAAACTGGCTGAACTTTCAGTGTCCATCTAAGCACATATGTGTAAATCTCCAGAAACTTACACTTCTTTGGCCATTTATTTTATTTCTATATCACAGCTCTTACTTATCCCTCTTTTATTTTCATCAGTTTTGACAAATTTATGCATTCATTTAACCATATCCCAAACAAGATTGAGGACATTTCCATAAACTCCAGAAATTCTTATATTTTTTGCCAGTTAAACCTCACCTATCACTTTCTCAGACAACCATCTATCTGATATCTATGCACCATGCACTACATTCAGTGGTGTTTTGACTTAAAAATTATCTCAATCAACAACAACCCTACTTTGTAAAGTTTGCCAATTTTGATAGTATAAATCCTACTACTATGGTGCCATGGCTGATTTTAAGCTACCAAGGTCACATCACACCATTATACAATATTGTATCATTTCTACCTTTCAAATGCAGTATGAGTGTATAAACTCAGCATAGATAAGAAGTGATGCGTTTTGAGTATTTAATATATATTACTTAATTTTAAATTTATATAATTCAAATTGTAATAGTTACTTTGCTCAACTGGCTCACAGAAATCCTGAAAATTTTACAGCTGATATGAGCTGATATCAGCCAACTCCAATACAACACTAACAAGATCTGCCTATTCTGTGAAACAAATGTCATATCAATGGAATTTTTCTGTATGTCCTCTTTTGATCTTTTTGCACATGTAACGTGTTTGAGATTCATGCATGTTATTTCAAGCATCAGTAGCTTATTGTCTTTTATTGTCAAATGATATTCCATTCTATGAATAGAAAACAATTTATTTAGCCTTTTACCACTTCATGGATATTTATACTGCTTTCAGATTTGGCTCTTACTAAAAACCTATGAACATTTATGTGGACATATACTTTTATTTCTCTTGAGTAAAATCCTAGGCATGTGATTGCTGGGTCAGAGGTTAAGGGCTTGCTTAGCTTTGTAAGACACTGCCAAAAAATCTTCAAATAGTTTTATAATTTTACTGACCACCAGCAATGTATGAGAGTTTCAGTTGAATTGCATCCTTGCTGACACTTGGGGTTGCCAACCTTTGTATTTTTTTTTTTTTTTTTGCATTCTAGTGGGTAGGTAGTGGTATTTTATTGTGACTTTAATTGGATTTACACTAAAAAATAATTGATACAAAATTTTTCCCAAAAGTGATCAATGTCTCCAACTTGGACCTGAAATGTGGGAAATAAGTTTAAGAATTCTGTACCCTTGCACCAATGGGTTAACAAGGCTTAGGGTGGAAAGCCACCACAGGGTGAAAGCACCCAAGGTTAGTTATTAAGTGAAACAAAGCTTAGGATAGAAAGACGCCTCCACAGGACCAAAGCATCTAAGAACAGTTAGAGGCAGAAAGCCGCCACAGGGCGAAGATGCCCAAGTTTAGCTAGTGAAAAGGGTGCCTTGTTAGCCTTCAGGCAGCATTCTTCAGCAATCTGAAACTTTGGAGATAACAGCTACTTGGCTGTATCATGCACAGAGAAACATTGTCCATCTGGCATCTGGCGCCAATATATCTTTGTGCTTTAATCTCAACTTCAAACACTACTTGTCCCCCAAACCCTTCACTTCTTACACACACAAGTTAATGGTCACTAGCTTATTGTTTTCTTCTGCACATTCACCACATACATGACACCTTGAGAACTCAATAAATAGAGATGAAATCTCTGTTTGGGACTCTTTTCTTCTCATGGACATTAGCCTCTCTAGTATTCATTTCTGCATCTGCTCTCTTGCTGGACAAGAGAGAACTCCAGCATCATAGTTTGCAACTCTGAAAGGCATTGATGGCGGTCTTAACTCATTGTCTCAGGTTGTTATGGCTGATGGAATTGATACAACTGCCCTGGATTTTCTTCTTGCAGACCAAGGTACAGTTTTTGCAATCACTAATCTATCTTGCCAAATCTTGGGCTTTAATGCATAGGCCAAGTGGAAAGGGTAAAACAGAAACGTAAAGAAAAAGCATTCTAAGGTAGACATTGATGATTTATGGTAATTGTTTTGCTGGTTATCTCCTGGACTCTGAGTGTCAAAGTTGAACTCAGCATTGCATTTTGGTCTCATCCTCCTGTGTGTCTAGCAGATAGTAGCTTTAATTAAATGCTAGATTAGGTCCTGTCCTCTTTGGGTCAGATAAATCACCAGCCAATTCACCAGAAGCCAAGATGATACAGAAATAAGAGTGGATATAGTTAAGGAAACAATTATCTGAGGGTCTTGTGCAGTTCTCCATGTATTTTGCAAGTAGAGGCGCTTAGTGTCCTTGTCCTTGGCTATTTTCACAAAGTTATTTGTATTACAAATGGCTTTGAAAAACAGAGATAATATTTGCTTTTGAACATAATATCTATATTTTCAAAGATAGACATTCTTACTATCCAATATAATAGTAATGAAATGTCTCCTTCTGAAGTAAAGTAGCTACAAACTTCTTGCTGATAATGAAAGATGTGAGTTCCCTAAGCTTAGGGTTCTTCTCCTGTACCACAGTCCACTGCATGTACAGCTGTCAACTGGCCCTCTCTGAGGTGCTTTTTAGGAAATGATGCTCAGAGAGCCAATGCAAAAAACTGCTAATATTCTGGCTACTCTTCTTGTTATTATTAATAAACTACCCTTCACCACTGACCCATGAAACTGTGGCAGCCTAACTTATAAGCCTGTAAGAAGGGTGAAATCTCAGACCTCTACAGTTCTTGACTGTGTCCAGAAAATCTAAGTAAAAGAATGGTCATAGTTGTGCTATTTGTTAACGACTAAAACAAAGGACCTATTAAAAAGATAATCAATTTATTTGTTTATTTATTTATTTTTGAGAGAGAAAGAGCACAATCAGGGTAAGAGCAGAGAGAGAGGGAGACACAAAATCCAAAGCAGGCTCCAGCTCTGAGCTGTCAGCACAGAGCCCGATGTGGGGCCCGAACCCACAAGCTGTGAGACCATGACCTGAGCCAAAGTCAGACACCCAACCAACTGAGCCACCCAGGCAACCCAAGGATAATCAATTTTTAAAAAAATCATTGTAGTATATCTATACATCAAATACTATAGAGCTATACCTGCATGGATATACAAATTAAAGAAGTAATAAAACCAACAACATGGATGAATCTCAAGTAAAATATGTTGTATGATAGAAGCCACACACAAAATAATACATGCAATGTAATTTTATTTTGTAGCATATAATAATGAGTAAAATTTATTAGTGACAGATGTCAGGATAGTATTTATGAAGGAAAGTTAGGTATTGACTCAGAAGGGGCATGAAGCAAGATTCTGGAGGAGCAGGAAATGTTCTAGGATATACTTTCATATATATGTTGATATATAAATGGAAAGATGAATTTGTGATTAAGAATGGTACACTATTGTTATTTTACTGTTATATGGTATACTTTAATTAAAACATTTTTAAATTATTTAAACCTTAGAGTGACTTTTCTTAGTAAGCTATGGCCTGCAATATTGAGGAAATACTTAATATTGCAAGAAACTTGAGAGAAGTTATTTTGCTGAGCTAAACATGATATCTCTTGTCTGATAATATCCCTGACTGTACTTTATGAAAAAAAGAAAGAAAGATCACAAAATTCCAAATAACAGTTTACCTAAGACTTTATTTGAAAATTACTAAAATTAGTTTAGATAAAAAATATTTTAGAGCAAGTATAACATTGAATTTCTCAGATATGTATGTATATCTCTTCTCCCTAATTATCTATTACTTATTTAATTGCTTATATTAATTATTGCAGGTGAAGGTAATTTTAGCTTAGTTTCAAAAATAATTTTATTATTGAAGCTCAAACTCAATGCATTATTTTTCAAGTATCCTTTATGTGTCTGCTTCATCCCAATCAAAAGACAGATGCTATACTCAGATATAGCTTTCTGATACTACTTTCCAATAAAAGGAACCAGAGCTCCTTGGTGAAATGGTTGATTCTAGGACTGGAGTGAAGGACATACAGGATGAACCTGACTACCATTTAATATTTAATAGCAGAAAGTAAGGAAGTGTTCAGAAGGAAAAAAAAAAAAAGATCCACATGATAAATGTATTAGTCTGCTAGGGCTGCCATAACAAAATACCGGGCTGGGTTTTTCGTGTGTGTGCGTGCGCGCGCACGTGCATGTGTGTGTGTATGTTTTAATATTTATTCATTTTTGAGAGAGAGAGAGAGAGAGAGGGAAGGAGAAAATGAGTGGGGGAGGAGCAGTGAGCAAAGGGGACAGAAGATACAAAGCAGGCTCTACACTGACAGCAGAGAGCCTGATGTGGGGCTCAAACCCATCAACGCGAGATCATGACCTGAGCCCAATTCAGAGGCTCAATTGACTGAGCCACCTGGGTGCTCCCAGGCTGGGTTTTAAACAACAGAAATTTATTTTCTCTAGAGGGCTGAAGTCAAAGAACAAAGTGCCATTAGGGTTGGTCACTGGTAAGAAGACCTCTCTTCCTGGCTTATAAAGAGCCAACTTGTTACTACTGTGTTCTAACATGGCCTTTCATGTGTATGCATGTGGAAGAGAGAGAGAGAGAGAATACTTTCTGGTATCTCTTCCTCTTTATTTTTATTTTTATTTTCATTTTTATTTTTATTTTTTATTTTAGAGAGAGAGAGAGTGTGAGTCAGGGAGAGAGGCAAAGGGAGAGAGAGAGAGAGAGAGAGAGAGAGAGAGAAAGAGAGAGAGAGAATGAATGAATCTCAAGCAGGCTTCATGCTCAGCATGCATCCTGACGCTGGGCTCTATCTCACAACCCTGGGATTGTGACCTGAGCTGAAATCGAGAGTCAGACATGGCTGAGCCACCCAAGTGTCCCTCTTCCTCTTTTTACAAAGACACAATTCTATTAGATTAGGGTTTCAATGTATGACTTTTGGAGGGACACCATTCAGTCCATGAAATGGGTGTATATCAAAGGGACACAGATCAACAGAAAAGGCTCCAAAGGTCAAAGGTGGAGCAAATTGAACAACAAAATAAATAAATATCAGTGAATCCATATGCTGTATATATATATGAGTGAGTAAATAAGTAAATACAGAGTATAGTCAATTATGCAGATACTCTGTCCTCAAGGAGAAGGAGTATAACTCCCCACTCCTAAAACATGGGCTATACATGGTGACTTCCTTCCAAAGATTACACTGTGGGAGACAGAGGTAATAACTTCATTGTGTAGAAAACTGATAAATACTATCTTATCCAGATGTACAAGATCAAAATCAATAGTGATAAGTCATGTTGATAATACGTTCTTTTGACATGATGTAATGAAAAAGGTACTTTATCTCTGTGATCTTCCTCTTCCTCCCCAAAACATGTAACCCCATTTTAATCATGAGAAAAACAGACAAATTCCAATGGAAGGACATTCTACAAAACACCTAACCAGTATAACTGAAAAATGTCAAGGCCATCATGAACAAGGAAAGTGTGAGAAACTATCATAGCCGAGAGAGCCTAAGAAAACATGACAACTAAATGTAATATGGCATACTGGACTATATTACAGAAAAACAACAACAAAAAGTGTGTTATGGAAAAACTAAAGATATCTCAACAAACTGTGGACATTAGTTAGTAATAATGCATCAATGTTGGTTCAATTGTGACAAATATATTACTTTAATTGACTCTTAGGGAAACTGCATATGGGCATGGGTATGGAAACTCTAGGTGCTATGTTCACAACTTTTCTGTAAATCTAAGACGAATATAAATAAAAAGTTTATTTAAATTAAAAAAAAATGCCACACATCCTCAGAGAGAGAAATTAGCGGACTACTGACGCACATGGCTATTACCGGTTTTAAATGTTTTCAAATTTCACCAATTTTTTGTAGTTATGGTGTTTTTGTCTCTCACATTTTTGATTAGTCTTTAATCAATTTTCAAGGTCCCTTAGGAGCACAGTCAGTATCTAGTTAATTTGATGTAGTGATAAGTCATCCATGGGTCATTTTCTCTTAGCAACTCTTCATTATTGGTGTTTATACACTAATTCATATTCTGCTTATAGACAATATTTACTATGAGGAAAAAAATCAACTGGTTTCATACTAGACTACGGGATTTCACCATAACAAGTACCAGAGTTCTATATACATGTTGTAGAATTATTATTAAAAAAAAAGACTTAAGTGATTAACGCCTCTTCCTAAAAATTCAAATACAAATGACTTGCTATTTAATGTCTCATAAGCAAAATATTATTCCAGCAAATAGGAAAATTAGATCTTGATCATAATACCTTATAAATTGGGAGTACGTTTTGTTTTTTTTGGTTTTTTTTTACTAAACCTTCAAATTATTGTTGCTTAGTTTGAAAACACATTGGCATTAAATCTGGCTTAAAATTATCAAATTTGCAGAATGACAGAACCAGCCAGTTGTCATTTAATAATTTTGTCAAATATGGACATTACTAAAGAGTTTATTCCATTGGCCTATAAGAAATGGACATTTCAGTTTAAGATAAAAATGTGAAGATTAGTTATTAATGTTAATATTCCTGAGAAATTTTGATACTCTAAAAATAAATTTAGTGTTAATAATTTTGATAGGTTCATATGTTATATAGTTTTCTATCACTACCCATGTCAAATGAAAATCAGGACATAAATGGACTAAATTGTTAATAATTTTTTAATTGAATTTTTAACCTGTCTCATTAATCTTTTTGGCAATTTCATGGAAGTATATACCCTAATATACCTTTTTTCCTTATGAGAACTCATGAATGTAGAACTACATTCCCTTTTTTATTTAATAAAGCTACACGTATACATGAATAAAACTTCAAAATAGAAGTGTGAATACATACCTGGAAATAAAATTTTAATCTGATTTCCACTGAAAGAAGTATAATCTGCACTTGGCCTGCTTGCTCTTAAGCCAACCGTTTAATGAAACATATAATCATATCAAAAAATAATTTGGCATGCAAGACAAGCAGGAATGGCAGGGGGTGGGGAGGTGGGGCGGTTTGTTTTTATTTTTCCAAATGAATATTTATAATATTTTGCTGGAAGAGATTGCTAAATCAATGTGTGGTTTATGTATCCATTCCAAATATTAGGTATTAAAACAGAATTTTCAGGAGGAAAGAATATGGTAGGAGGAAGAGATATTTGATTGATACGGGTTTTCCAGATTACTCAGAATTGAATTTTTTCTTTATCTGCTATTGTAGTGTTATATTACCTCAAATTCCATTATATGAATAAAAGTAGGTATCCAACAAAATATAATGAAGTCTATAGACAGAAATTGCATTGCAGTAATCATTCTAGAGATGCTATTAGACACACCACTGACTTTTTAAAAAAATCTTATGAGACCCATAAAGGGCAGCCTTTGTTTAATAGCAACTTTTGACATTTATTACTTTGCTTCTTACCATTCTTTTTCTTTTCAGTTTATTAAATTATAAGTGTATCTATTTTTTCAAATACTGTGTTATCACGAATATTCTAACTGGTTCTTATTTCCTCTGTGCTAAATGCACAGTGTTCTAATACAGTGTCCTTGAATAATGAAGTGAATGTTTGTGTCTGTATGGCTAGTATTTCCCATAATGGCAGTAAGCTTTTCTATTCAGTGGAAGATAAGCTATAGCTTAAAAATTAAAAACAAAAAAAACAAAAACAAAAAACAAAATCGAAGTGTGTATGTGCATGGCCCTCCAGTGCTTATGTGTTCTTGTTTGAGTGTGAATAAATGCATGCATGTACTTGTGTGGTGGGAAAACATGTATACACATCATCTATATGAGATTTACTATCTAATAATCAATCTGATTTTTTTTCTAGTTATAGGATACTAGTTTGTTGTGTTACCTGAGAATATTTTTTCCTTTTAGAAGATAGAAAACTTCAAGTAGTTATTGAATAAACTTTGTATATTGGATTTATTTAAACATAACCTCAGGGGGGGGCGCCTGGGTGGCTCAGTCGGTTAAGCATCCGACTTCAGCTCAGGTCATGATCTCGTAGTTCGTGAGTTCAAGCCCCGTGTCAGGCTCTGTGCTGACAGCTCAGAGCGTGGAGCCTGTTTCAGATTCTGTGTCTCCCTCTCTCTCTCTCTGACCCTCCCCCGTTCATGCTCTGTCTCTCTCTGTCTCAAAAATAAATAAACGTTAAAAAAAAATTAAAAAAAATAAAAAAATAAAAATAAACAAAAAATAAACATAACCTCAGGGTTTTATTATCTTAATTAAAAAACAAAAGCTGAAGCTTAGAAATGGATGACTTGGCCTTCTCTCTCATTTCTTTTTTCTTTTTTAATTGTTTTTAATGTTTATTTAGTTTTGACAGAGAGAGACAGAGCATGAGTGGGGGAGGGGCAGAGAGAGAGAGACACAGAATCCAAAGCAGGCGCCAGGCCCTGAGCTGTCAGCACAGAGCCCGACACGGGGCTCAAATTCACAGACCATGAGATCATGACCTGAGCTGAAGTCGGACACTCAACCTACTGAGCCACCCAGGCGCCCCGATTTGTCTCATTTCAATTCAAAATGCTTTTATTTATTAACGGCCAGTAAATCTCAGAACACTCTTCTTTGCAATTTGAATTTCTAGAAAATCTGCATGGTCTGACAACCATAGATGTTTTTGTTTTGTTTTATTTTTTTCCTATCATAATGCTGCTTTCTTTGAGCACAATGAAAATCACTGCACTTGTCCCATGTCATGTTATGAGACAGGCTTACTGCATTTGTACAGCATGTTTAGTGCTTTTAAGAAAGTTTTCAGTGGTTCCAGGAGAAATATTGGCATGGAAAGCAATTTACTATTTTGTTTGATGAAAGTAGGTTGAGATCTTTTGACACAGTTTTTGCACTACATCAGATTGCCTCACTTTGAAATTAATTTAAATCAATTTAGTTGGCAGACTGTGACACTCTATGATTTCATTTATAATTGAGAGTCACATATTGCTTTTATTTTGAGGAACTCAAAATGTCTTATAGTCTCAGATTTTTAATATTATTTGATATGTTAAAATATTATAAAAAAGTAGAGAAATGTAGGTATTTATCAATTGATTGCTCAAGTAATTTAAAAAGCCAGTTTGTAATCAACAAAATTTTATTGAGTACCTGAATATGCTAGGCAATTTTCTGAGTGTACAAATGGAATTGTGAATTAAGTTGATGAAAAGTCCTACCTTAAATGGATTTTAGATTCTAAAGGGACAGAAAATAAATAAACAAAATAATTACTGTAATTTCATTATTCCCAGAGTTCTGTTTGTTGACTTCCCTTTGCAAAATTTAATTATACTTTTCTCTCAAATTTTCAAAATTATTCACCAAACATATTGAAGTAATTAAGTTCCGTAGCAAATTTAACAGTGGAAAACAAGACAGAGTAGAATTAATGAAATTATGCAGATTCAGTCATTCAATCCAGTGCCATCAAATGCTGTTCTTGCATTTTAGATACTTTATACATTTCTTTCAATAAGGTATTTTTTCAGTCTATAAAACTGTATCTGAAAAAATATAGACTTCTCTATTAACTCCAGTTATGTGATTTTTGCTTCACGTATAAAATTTTATGTCATGATTCACTTCATATCTTAGCTTACATATTTCAATTAGTGACTTCAAAATAAACATTTTTAAGGTCTCAGGAAGACAAGTATTTTGTGAAATCTAAGTTATCTTTAAAGTGGACAAATTTAGGGGCACCTGGGTGGCCCAGTTGGTTAAGCATCCAGCTTCAGCTCAGGTCAAGATCTCACGGCTTCTGAGTTCAAGCCCCGTGTTGGGCTCTGTGCTGACATCCAGGAGCCTGGAGCCTGCTTCTGATTCTGTCTCCCTATCTCTCTGCTCCTCCCCTGTTGACTCTGTCTCTCTCTCTCAAAAATTAATAAACATTAAAAAAATTTATAAAGTGGACAAATTTAGTATAGCTTGAATGTTCTATTTATGCATCCCTTGTAGAATCTTCCACGGTTATTCAAATCAGAATTCTTCCAGTTTGGCTGGTGTAGTGGATATTCAACTGAAATTTAGGAAGCTTGAGGTAAGACATTTATATTATTCTGGCCTTGACTTTCCCTGTGTTAAATACGGCCACTATAGTAGGTGGTATATAAGGTCCTTTCCCAAACCAAACCCCTCAAGCTAAGCTGGTGAAACAGCTCCATATCTGGGCATTCTGTATTGGAGCACCCTCACTTTGACCACTGAAATTCCCAAAATAAGCAACCTCAAGCTAACTTTAAAAAGTGGCTTCCATAAGAAATATACATAAGCCAAAACTGAGAAGCTTGGAAGAGAGATTTGTTTGAGTAGAGAACCCAAAATGGAGCAGAGAACAAAAGTCTTACCTTGATTCTGAGCTAACTCTGTTGATTCTTGTTCTGGTTCCCACTTCTTTCAAATATCCACTTTCTAACACTCATTGCCAGCAAGCCTGGCATTGTAACTGGTAATAGTTAACATTTGCAACTGAGATGTATTCAAGAAAAAAGTATTTTCCTGTTTATAATCCAAGACATCTATTAAAAAGTTGTCTTCATCAGAATTTTACTTGTCAACATGATCTGATCATTGAAGAAAACACTAAAAAAATGTTAAAATAATATGACAAAATGATGTAGAAGTTTAAATATATATCCATGAGGAATCGATGAAAAACCTGAATTATTAAGTCTACTGATAAAAAAAAATTTGGAGAAAATGATGTTGCTTAGTGCAAGATAGTTCTGTGAAAGAGTGACGTTTTTTATTTTTTTAAGTTTATTTATTTATTTTGAGAGAGAGAGAGAGAGGGAGAGTGTTTGTGAGCAGGGGAGGGGTGGAGAGGGAGAGAGAGAGAGAGAGAGAGAGAGAATCCCAAGCAGGCTCACACTGTCAGTGAGGAGCCCAATGTGGGGCTTGATCTCATGAACCATGATTTCATGACCTGAGCCGAAATCAAGAGTCAATGCTCAACTGACTGAGCCACCCAGGTGCCCTGAAAGCATGGAATTTTTAAATGAAATAATATTTTTGCTTATTGTCAGAAAAAAACTGTAAAAGACTTGGGAATGGTTCAAAAAGATTATTTCATTGAGTAACTACGTGCCCTAAAAGGTACCTGTCTGAATCGTGTATACCTTTTATTGTCTTTGATCTATTTTACCACTCTATAAATTACAGAAAACTGAAAATAATGCATATTAGTTGTGTTCACAGAAAATAAAATTGTCTCCAGTGTACTAATTACATCCTGTGGACAGACCTGTTTGCACTACATGTAAATTAATTTCAGTATTCCTTTTCTGCCTATGTGTATGTGCTATTTTAACTTTCCTTTGGGCACTTAAAATATTTTGTGGATCCTTTCATTAATTGTGTAAAGTAGCATCTTTTACATCCGTTTATTTTATATTATTGTGAGTCATTTTACCATTTTTATTCTTTAGTAGTGTTTAAGCATTTGTGTTTACAAAAAACAGATCAATAAGGATAATGAGATGTTTTTGGTCTACCTTTCCCTTATTTTTAAAAATTCTCTTTTTACTAGGAAGGTTCAGAAAGGTACCAATCATTTGATGGCATGTCTCATATAAGTTGCCTTGCTGTATATATGATACACACACACACACACACACACACACACATAAACATGCATACTTCATAGTTCAAGTGTGGCTTATATGATTTATGTACATTTTCTACAATATGTTAGTAACAAAGATGTTCCATGGCCCCCAGGAAAGACACAGCTATGACCAGACATCATTTTTATCTACAAAGGCTCAGTAATCTCAGAAATCAAATCTAAAAATGTATTAGTTGGTCTTGCTTGTAATTATAAAAATAAATCAATTTAGTGGGAAATAGATTTTCAAAAGATTATAGGTAATTCTCTTTATTTTTTTGGTAGGAAAGTAGTCTTCAATTATTGATATGCATCGGTTGCCAGCTACCTGATTTTAGTTATGATGTGGCATTCCTAAAGTAAAAATCCCCTGGCTTCATGCCTAAACTAATATACCTATATTTACTAGGATGGTTGTTCTCAATTCCTATAGATGCATAAGACCAAAATAAATATGCAAGGCATCACAGGACAAAGGAACTCAAATTGGCTCTATTAGCCTTACAGTCTATCCACAAGCATAAACAAGGCTAGGTCTCTGTTAAATTATTGATAACCTGCTTCAGCCTGTACTAATTCTTTTCAATGAAGAAGTAAACATTCACGTAAAAGGCTATAAAAATGGTCAGTTAAGTCAAACTACTTGCCTGGTAGCTGTTTTCCCTATGTAGGTCTAAATCATGCACATGTATAATTTTGAGTTTATTGTATTTCCTTAATTTATAAGTAGCCATTAAAATGTGTTTAAACAATTTAGGTATAATAGGTGTCCTTTGTTATTTTTTTGTTTGCATGAGGAATCTGCATGAGGAAACAGTGTATGTTAATTTTTTAATATCTGTGATAACCTCATAAATTATTTTTTATAATTATGGGGCTTATTAGTAGCAGGTAGAAATTTTTGTATGTTTAATCTCAGAAAGAATTATTTGAACAAAATTATTTGTTACAATGTAGTGCAATTAAAATTGCATCTTTAGTCTATGTTCTATAGAAACGAATGGTCTCTTAGCTTCAAAAATATCAAGGAATAATACAACATTATTGCTTTATACTGTAATGGCAAAAGCATGAAGATTACAGTTAGTATCTTTGATTTATATGGCTTAGGAAAATTAATATGTACATGTAAAAATTAATACCTATGGTCACTCATGTTTTACTTTGGGAAGAGAGACTCTAGGAGGATTTATAATTAATGTTCGCTGTGATCTGAATGTTTGTGTCCCCCCAAAATTCATATATTGAAATCCCAACTGCCGATAATGATAGTATTAGGATTGGGCCTTTGGAGGTTGATTAGGTCATGAGGGTGGAGCTCTTCCTGTGGAGAGGGTTCCACAGGGGTCTCTAATCCTTTCCACTATAGGCAGATATAACTAGAAGGTGTACTGGCTAAGAAACAGGAAGGGGACCCTTACTAGATGGTATCATGCTGACATCTTGATCTTGGAGTTCCCAGCCTCCAAAACTGTGAGCAACAAAATTTAGTTGTTTATAATCTACTCAGTAGTATTTTTTTATAGCAGCCTGAACAGACTAAAACAATGACATAGACATGTAGCATAATATGAAGGTTATAATTTAAAAACTTACCAATTATATATATAATGTATATAACATGTATATTTTGTCACTTTGTTGCATCAGTAAAATCAAATGCACATATTTTCTCTAAATCCTAGGAATTTTTGAAAGTTGAAGCTTCCATAACCTTTAGGAAAGTGTTTCTGATTTTTCAGTTGTAATAATTTTAGCTCCAAACTTTTTGGAATTGTGAACATTCCCTGGAAAGCTATTCAAGAGGAGAGGTGGACAGTGAACCAGGATTAGTCAGATAAATATTTTTACTAAAGTCCACTGTAAGAAAAATATGAAAACAAGAAGCCTATGGCTGCCTCTCACTGACTCACTTCCATAGCTATAATATCCTGTGCCCAATGTCTAAACCAGTTAAGTTATCCATTAATATGTGCAGAGGATATTTACTGTTGATCAACTATCATTTCCAATTTGCTAGCAGGAATGACCATTACCTATACCATTAATGTCTGTGGACAGAAATTTATCTGATGACTTATCCATCTTATCCATAAGATGTCCCCAACCCCCACTCCTAAAACAGCAATGTCTATAAATACAAGTTGAATAAGTAAAGAAGCCACTTAGGAAGAAACTCAAATACTTTTGAGATTTTTCTGAATTAAAAGAGGTGTTCATGGCACCAAGTTATAAATAGAATACATAAAATATATCTGAATGGCATAATGTTGGTAAATTAGTGTCTCCCATTTCACAATATCTGAAAAAAATGCTCTATGAAAACTAAAGGTAATATATGAATAAAAGACACACAGGCACATTATACTTACATTTCCTTGGTGTTTTGGGTTGGCTTATTCTAGTCCCAGTATCTGAGGGCTGTATAGGAAAGGAACTTTTCTGTCTTCACTACATCCATACTAAAACACATAAATAAAGAAACTTATCCAATTCCTACCTAGTGAAAGGAATTTTAGCTAGTTCTCTTTTTACTTACTTCTTTCTAAGAGAGGAGTAATTAATTTATGAAAGATGTTACATTCACTAGGCTGCATAATTGAGGGTACTTTGTCTTTGAGCCTGAAAAATACTCAGTGTGTCTTTGTGTTATCTGACTTATGGATTGTTTGTGAATATAATCTCCTGTCTTGAGGAATAATTTATTGAGCCTGTGAATAACTTTCATTTGTGTGATGACTGACAGTATTCATGAGTCCATTAAATAGACAGTTTGTAACAGAAATTGACTGATATTCACAAAATAGATCATATAATCCATCCAGTAATTGAGAGCCACCTCAAACTGGAGGCACTTTTTTGCACATTCACATGGCACACCTATATTCTCATATTGTGGATGCATCCCAAGAGGCCTGTCTACATATCTATCCTTGAAAAATTTTCTCAGCAAAAATGTCACTGATTACAAATGATTATCAAATCATTGAATTTTCTGGATCATAAAAATCTATAAATAAATTGATGCACTGCAATTTGGGATCACCTAAAAAGTACTTTCCTTGTTTGAGTCCAACTCAAAGGGGAAATTTTGAACCAATTGGAGCAGATTAACTGGTTGTGACATACATGGTCTTCAAAATTTAAGGAACCCCAAGTGTTGTAAGTTTTTCTTGGTAGCATGGAAATAGATTGTGTAGACACTTACCTTTTACTCTGAAGGCTATATGATCATTTCCAAATGATTATTATTTGATTCTCAGGATTTCATTTAGTTGTCTTGTTCCTGTATTTTTGTGAAATTAGTTTCCCATTTACAGGCAGATATTTGTCTTATCAGGCGAACATGGTATTATTGCTATTGTTGGCTTTACAGATCATTTCAGCATGATGGCCTATAATAAGGTGAGAAAATCTAAGAAAGGGGAACCAGATTGTGACACAAAGTGAGAAAGATGATGTTACCATAAATCAAGATGTTTCACTTGTTATACTCTTTCCCTGAAAGGTCTTAACAATCTGGTATTCTTTATTAACTGGGAGGGGGGGAAAGGAGAATTTACCAGATCTGCAATTGTATACCAGCTGCACTCTGCTATGCTGACTAGCTTTAATACAGAGAACAATAGGGAAAACTAGTTGTGACAGAAGTAACCAGCAGATTACGTTTATAATAACCAAGATCCTTATGTCTTTTTACCTTCCAAAGCGTTGCCATTCTAGTATTATAGCTTCAAGTTCTAGATTTAAGCACTAATCTCTGTGATTTCTCTAGAGTTACTATTACTCTTTTGGTCAGGAAACCTTCTAGAACCATCTACATGGTCATTTTTTACCATGTATATTCATATTTAATGTGTCAGGATATCAAGGGAGGGCTTGTGACTTCTTCCACTTGTTAGATACATAGATACATAGATATATACATACATAAATACATACATGTGTATTTTTGCATTCAGTATGGAGAAACATGGAAAGTAATTATGAGAAGACATTAGGGTTTCCACTCATATAATTTTGAGGCAGACTTAGATTACAATTTCATTAATTATTTGACACCACTATGATTGTCAAACCACAGCTCATATCCAGTATTGAACAACTACCAGTGATATCTCTTTTTTTTCCAAGTGTAGTTGCTTGTCATTGATTCCTTTCTGAAACTCCCGAGGAAAAGATTCACAAGATACACTTGTCATATTATTTTGAGGTTGTATTTTAAAAGTACTTGAGCTTCACTTTATTTCAAAAGTACTAGATCTGTGGACTGACATACTTGGAAATTGGGTGAGAAGCTGTAATTTCCTTTTAGTTGCTCAAGTCAGACCCATGTTTTCACATTTAATTTTTGCTTTTTTCCGATTCAAAACTGAATATTAACTTAGTGGCTTGCCTTACTGTTTCAGTTGGACCACAAAACCAACAACTTCTGCAGGCTAGATCATTCTGATTAGCAAATACATCCTACTTCTCATTATGAAAACCAAACTCATTTTGCATTTAGCATTAAAATGTCATTACTTGATCTATGCCTCACTGTGAAACCAACATTCCTATATAAACCAGAGAACCCATTTAAAGCATTTTTCACCAGCAGCCCTGGCTTATCAGTATCAGCCCTGGCTTTGAAAGATGTAGCTCTGCCTTCACCAACATATTTTTCACTGCTTAGTTGGAAACTATGACTATGGACCCCCTGAAATCAAGTTTGAAAGTGTGGACACCGATTGCTTTTAATAATTCCATTAAAATATTCTTATCTAAATCTCTAAATTCCATCCTGTACATTGGCCAAAGAATTCTGCCTGCTTGACTTAAGTCTACCTACTGTAGATCTGGATTTTCAACAATCATCCAAATGGAACAAGTGCATGTTCTTCCAGCAACTCTTGCTAGCACTTTGAATCCAATGTATCTGATAGAAATACCATGCTAATAAATTCACTTTTTTCTAAAACTGTACTTTTCTATACTTGATTAAACATCTCCAGCATCAATTTCCTTATGTATCCTCATGATTTTAATTTGAATATACTTTCTCAAAATACATTTTGTCTTTGCAAGTGTAGACTATTTTGTTCAAGGTCTGACACCATCATCATCCCTCTTACCTCTTCCGGGTAACACAAGTATAACTTTACTGTAATTAGATAGGGATTACAAAGGATGGCCAATGTTAGTTATGAAGAGAATTGGCCTCTCCTTTCAGAATATCAGCATCTGCAAATTGGGAAAGTAATGTCTTATCAAATATAGAAGGAAGAGCTGCTTCAGTCGTTAAGCATGTTTCAGTAGAGTTTGTGAGTTTAGGACTTAAATTATCAAAATATCTCCATTCTATTTTTTGCCAATCAGTGTGAACATATCATATTAGTAACCTGGAGACTCTGTGGATTTAAGTGTCTTTGAAATTTAATAAAACACAGGATCAAAATGTGAGTTTGATTTTAGTCTGCCTAAAAACTGTAGCTTCAAGGAAAAAAAAGTATAGCACAGTAATATAAAGTTTTGATCATCACTTTATGACATGAGCCAAAGCTATGGAAATTTGGACTTAATATTTCTATTTGTTTAAGCTTTCCACAGTTTAAAGATGGGAAAAAACAAAGACCTCCACATTTGTTGAAACTGATCTTGACCCTCAATTACTCTATAGCAACGGTTCCCAGCTGCTCCGAAAGTGGATGACCACATATGAGAATAGGCCTAGTTTTTGTCCTATTAATTGAAGGTCTTTCTGAAGTTTTAATCCTTAAGAATAGCTGTATTTCCACTGCCTTCATCCCTAACGTATCCAGGAAATCAACCACAGAATCCTTCTCACTCCTGTCTACAAATAACCTAGGTGACATTTTCTATATCAATCTGGGCACACAGGTTCAAACAATAGAAAATGATTCCAATAGAAGTAAGTTTGCGGGGTTCCTGGCTGGCTCACTCTGTAGGGCATGCAACTCTTGATCTCGGGGTGGTGAGTTTGAGCCCCACATTGGGCAGAAAGATTGCTTGAAAAAAGAAGAAGTTTTTTGGGAGAGTCTCAGAATTGTTTCAGTTCTCTAAGAAACTGGTTTGGAGAGTACTCTATGCATAAATTGTTCAAAATTAGAATGCAAAATTGTTCTAGTAGTTGATACTTTCATTAGGTTTTGACATTGCATATGCCACCAGCAAATCTTTGGGTACTGGATGCTGCTAAAATTAAAAGTACCATTGTTACCTCTAGAAATAGGCATGATAGGCCAACTTTGTAATACTACCCAAATTATTTTCAAATTCAATTCAGTTGCTATCAAGTTTCTAAAGATGTATTTTCGCAGATATAGAAAAATCCATCCTAATTTTCATGTGGATAAAAGACCCCAAATAAGCCTAAGCAATCTTGGAAAAGAACAAAACTGAGTCATACCTCATGATTTCAAAACTTACTACAAAGCTACAGTAATCAAAACATTGTGCTACTGGCATAAGAACAGACATAAAGACAGACCAATGGAATAGAATAGACATCCCAGAAATAATCCCTTGTATATATGGTCAGATAATTTTTGATAAGGGTACCAAAACAATTTGGTGGGGAAAGGACAGTCTTTTCAACAAATGGTGCCAGGAGAACTAGCTATTCACATGCAAAAGACTAAATTTGGACCCTTACCCAATAACGTGTAAGAAATTAGATCAAAATGGATCAAACATTTAAATGTAAGACCTAAAACAGTAAAAGTCTCAGAGAAGAAAAAATATGACAAAAGCTTCATGACAGTGGATTTGGCAATGATTTCTTGGTTATGATATCAAAGGTGCAGGCAACAGCAAAAATAGACAAATTGAACTTCGTGAAAAATTTTAAAATTTCATAACTCAAAACACACTATTAACAAAGCAAAAGACAACCACAGAATGGGAGAAAAATATATGCAGATCATATATCTGAGAAAAGATTAATATCCAGAATATACAAGTAACTCCAAAAACTCAATAACAAGAACAGAAATGCACTGAAAAATGGGCAAGGTCTTGAATAGACATTTCTTCAAATGAGATACACAAATGGCCAACAAGCGTAAGAGAAGATGCTCAGCATCACTAATCATTAGGAAAATCCAAATCAAAACTACTGTGAGATATCACCTCAACCCATTAGGATAGCTGTTATTAAAAAACAGAAAATGAGTGTTGGAGCCAAGATGTGGAGAAATCAGAATCTTTCTGCGCTGTTGGTGAAAAAATATAAAATGGTACAGCTTTTATGGAAAACAGCATGATACTCCTCAAAAAAATGAAAAATAGAATTATCATATAATGCAGCAATTCTACTTCTGGGCATATACCCAAAAGATTTGAAAGCGGTTGACAGATAGATATTTGTATAGCCATGTTAAAAGAAGCATTATTCTTAATTACTAAAACATGGAAGCAACCCCAGTGTCCAACAACAGATGCACTGAGAAGCAAAATGTGGTATATACATATAATGAAATATTATTCAGCCTTTAAAAGGAAGGAAATTCTACAATCTGCTACAAAAGGATAAACCTTGAGGATGTTATGCTAATTGAAATAAGCCAGTCATAAAAAAGACAAGTATTTTATGATTCCACTTACATGAGGTACTTAGAGGAATCAGAATCATGAAACAGAAAGTAAAATGGTAGTTTCCAGGGGGTAGAGGAAAGGGGAATTGGTAGTTATTATTTAACGATTATAAAGCTTCAGGTTTACAAGATGATAAAGTTATGGACATGGATGATTGTGATGGTCGTACAACATTATGAATGTTTTTAATACCACTGAGTCATATGTATTAAAATGGTTATGATGGTAAATTTTATATTATCCATATTTTACCACAAAAAAGAATGAAGGGGGGAAGTAATTATGTGTGAGTCCATATCCTCAAATTTGATGGCTTAGATGAAAAAAGATCAATTCTTTAAAGGATCAAATCTTCAGCAGGGAGAAAGAGGTAGTCCAAATAAACCCATCTATTAAATAAATTGAATCAATGATTAATCTCCTAAAACAAAAAGCACCAGGTCTGTCTGGGTTCTCTGGTGAATTCTAACATTTAAAGAAGAAAAAATACTCGTTCTCAATGGTCTCTTTCAGAAAATACAATATAAGATAATTTTTCCTAACTCATTTAATGAGACATTATCATAATACTTTACACAAAAGCATTATAAGAAAGAAAAAGTATCAATGATATGTTACATAAAGATTATGCAAAATTTCTCAATAAAATCTCAGCAAAATAAATTCTGAGGGGTGCCTGGGTGGCTCCGTCAGTTAAGTGTCTGGCTTTGTCTCAGGTCATGATCTCACAGTTCATGAGTTTGAGCCCCACTTTGGGCTCTCTCCACTGTCAGCATGGAGCCTGCTTTGGATCTGTCTTTGCCCTTCTGCCCCCCTGCCCTCACACCCCACTCTCTCTCTCTCTCTCAAAAATAAACATTTTTTAAAAATTTAAAAAAATAGCTCAAAATGGATCACTGGCCTAAATGGAAAAAGCAAATTATGGTACTTCTGGAAAATAATGTAAGAGAAGAACATCTAGGTGGTCTTGAGTTTAGCAACAGATTTTTAAATACAACAAAGGAATGATCTATGAAAGAAAAAAAATGTTGAACTTCATAAACATACACACACACTCACACACACACACACTTCTGCTCTAGAAAAGATATTGTGAAGAAAATAAAAGTACATGCCACAGACTAAGAGGTAATATTTAAAAATATATTTCTAACAGAAGATATGTTCAACATATGCAAAGAATTCTTAAAATTCAGAGAAAACAACTCAATTAAAAAGTAGGAAAAAAAAGATTTGAATGGACACCTCATCAAAGAAGATATACAGATGGAAAATCAGCATATAAAAGATGCTCACATATGGCATAAAGGGTTTGCAAGTTAAACAACAACAAGATATCACTATATACGTACTGGAATGACCAAAATCCAAAACACTGACAAAACCAAATGCTGGTGAGGATGTGGCACAACAGGAACTCCTGTTCATTGTTAATGAGAATGCCAAAGGGGACAGCCACTTTGAAAGACAATTTGGTAGTTTTTTAATAAATTGATCATACACTGATCATATAACCTAGCAACGGCAATCTTAGGTATTTATCCGAATGAGTTGAAAACCTATACTCATGTAAAAACCTATGCGAGTGTTTGTAGCAGCTTTATTCATAATTGCCAAACATTGGAAGCAACCACGTGTTCTTCAGCAGGGTGAAAGGATAAGTATATCAAAGGACACCCATACAATGAAATATTATTTAGCAATAAAATAAATGAGCTATCAAGCCATGAAAATACATAGAAAAACCTTAAATGCATGTTCCTAAGTGAAAGAAGCCAACCTGAAAAGGCTACATACTTTATGATTCCAATTATGTGACATTGTGAAAAAGGCAATACTATGGAGACAGAAAAAAATTAGTGTTTACCAACGGTTATGGGGACAGAGAGGGTAGGAATGATGAATAGGTAATACATGGGAGATTTTTAGGGCAGCGAACTATTTGTGTGATACAGTAATTGTGGTTGTTATGCATAGAACTGTATGACACTGAGAGTAAATGCTAGTATAAACAGCAACTTTATAGTTGGTAACAATGTATCAACATTGATCTGTCAGTTGTAACTAATAGACCACATCAATGCAAGATGTAAAAAAAAAAATAGGGGAAGTCATGGGAGATAGGGAGAGAAAGTATATGGAACTCTGTACTTTCTGTTTGTCTTTTCTGTAAACCAAAAAATTGTTCTAAGAAATAAAGTCTATTAATTCAAATTAAAATCATGACCTCCATGATTTGACCATCTACAGGCTGGATAAGGAGTTAGGACTGTCCTTTATAAATCCATATTTTCTTATAGACAGATGCCTACATCAAGACTTTTGAGGATATATTAGGAAAACTCATTTTGTTCTCTGTCTGATCTATATTTTGTAATGTAAGAAGTCCTATATTTGAGATATATTACTCACTTTTCTGTCAGTTATAAAACTAATATTCCACCTTGATCCTCTTGTGATCATTCTCTAAAGTTTGGTATCCAGAGGAGAGATAAATGGAGCTTTTAGCACCTTCAGTACTATGAACATATACTCATTCAAGGTAGTACACACAATGTTCTGAATCACTCGTTCTCCATGATACGTTCTTACTTTTGAAATAACTCTTACTAACATTATCAATGACTTTCTGATTCACAAATCCAGGAATATCTTTTCAATTCTTTGATTATTTGAACTCTTTTCTCTCCCATCCGAGAGAGAGGGGCGGGGGGGAGAGAGAGAGAAGGGCCTATGGGAATTCCTAGCCATCTCCTTTTTTTTTTCTTTAATTAATCTCTGTGCTCAAAGTGATATCCAGTCACCCTGCTTAATGTAACATTGGTCCAAAGCTCCTCATTGTGATAGCTGGGAAGTCAGGTCCTGCACGTTAACTTCATGGTAGGCTTTGAGTGTAGCTCTCTGGGTCTTTGTTCTTAGATCTTGTCTAGTGTTGACAGGAATGTTCTACCTTTCATCATTTTTTTTTCTTTTTTTAAGATTTCAATCAGGTTTATTGTTGTGGAAAATACACAGATGGCTTACTTTGGCTCTAAGCCTGATAGGCAATATAAATTACATTTTAAAATATTCCATACTTGATCTAGCATACCTTAGAGTATATAGTTCCTCCTCAGACTGCGAAGGAAGACTGATGTTCAAGGTACAAGATTCTTTTTCCTAAAAATATTCGCCTGATATGATTTTTAAGCCAACTCTTAATACTGCTATCTTCCATTAACCCTACCCAAGCTATCTTTATTAGTAAAGAAAGAGAAATTTTGTTTTAAATAGGAAATAAAAATTATATATTTTAATATATTTGGCGTATAAAGAACTGAAATGTAAAACAAAGAACTTGGTGAGAAGGAAACTTATCTTTTACAAGTAACTGAAAATTGCAAGATGGGACTAGCTTTATATTATGGCTTGATCTATAGGTTCATGGTATCAGGGCTCAAAGTTCTTATCTTCATCATTGCTTTGAATCTGTCTTCTGCTATTCAGACTGCCTTCTCTAATGGTTTTAGACATTTTCGATGAAGCACCTGAGAGGTCTGTGCACTACCATTCTCAGCAGAATTCTTCAAGTTCACCCTAAATGGAGGATTTTGTTTGCATATGCACCCTGGACCTTTTACTATGATCCAGCAGCTGTGATGATCTGATGGCTTAAATCCAATAAGAACACAGCCTAAGAGGGATGGTTTGAGATAATTCCAGACAAATATAGTAGGAAAAAAGGATGAGGTTGGCAGATGCCCAAATGCGATGTTAGAAAGAGGGAGAATTGGAATGAATGTTAGTAAAACACAATAAGTGTGTAAAAACATGGAAATAACAACACATTTGAAAGGATTTATATGAATTCATGCATCCATGATATATCTGTAACATAGTTTTTGAAAGAACATTAACCACACAAAGAGGGAATTACTTAGACAGTATTTCCCAGTCTTTTCTTCCTCCTGACACATTTAGAAAATAGAGATGTTTGCACAGCAAAATGAGATAATGGGACAAAGTTGTCCTCTGTGAGAAACACCTGGCCAAGAGCCCCTGGCTACCCCAGACACCCTGTGATGTCAGAGATAGGGAGGATCAACTTTTCAGGGACATCTCTAAACCAGTCGTTTCCAACTGATGTATTCTTCCAAGATACACTGGTCAGAAAACTCTTGACTAGACCTTTCCCACAATTCTTCTCAATTCTAGTATTCTGTAATTCTTTGACCTTCAGGACAAAACTTCTATGTTCATCTGGTAGCATAATGGAAAGGCACAGACTCTTTCTTCATGTTTTAAATGTTTATTTATTTATTTTGAGAGAGAGAGATAGTGCAAACAGGGGACAGGCAGAGAGAGAGGGAGACAGAGGATCCCAAGCAGGCTCCGCACTGTCAGCACAGAGTCCATCTGGGCTCAGACCCACAAACCGTAAGATCATGACCTGAGCCCAAATTAAGAGTCGATGCTCCACCGACTAAGCCACCGGGTGCTCCTCTTTCTTCATTTTTCTAAGGTCAAGATCATAAAGAATAATCACATCCCTTTCTAAAATTGCTCCGTTAAGGACAGTAGAAGAGACAGTGTAAGAGGTTTGAGAGACATTTGCTCAAACCTGATATGGCATCCATTTTGTCATAACACTGAGTTCCAGTGATTCTTGTGAAATATTCCAGTGAATATTGACTCCAGTTTTGTGACCTATTAAAAAAAAAAGGAATCTTGTTCCCCAAGGGTAAAATAGAAAAGTCTATAATTCATTAACACAATCATAAAAGGAAACAAAGTTCACATCTGCAAATTTTAAATCATCCAAAAGGTTGCCAAAAACCTAGTTATTTGTGGGCTGCCTGGGTGGCACAGTCGGTTGAGCATCCAACTTCGGCTCAGGTCATGATCTCGCAGTCTGTGAGTTCGAGCCCCACATCAGGCTCTGGGCTGACAGCTTGGAGCCTGGAGCCTGCTTCGGATTCTGTGTGTCCCTCTCTCTCTGCCCCTCCCCCGCTCATGCTCTGTCTCTCTGTCAAAAATAAACATTAAAAAAATAAATAAATAAAACCTAGTTATTTGTGGAACACTTGGAAAAGTTTAATTACTTCTTAACTGTACAAGGAAACCTTAAAGTCACCTTGTTTTGTCTTTCAGATTGTTATATATGCTATCCTTCTGCTGACTGAAACTTGACAATAATAATACCATGTGTCAAGTATCAAAAAAATGGAATGTAAAAATAATAAATCATCCATGGAAAGTCAGAAGACAGGCTTCCTTACAGAGGGTATTTTTTAATGTCTCAGAGTCACCTAGTGGTTCACAACTAAATGTCTTCCTTGGACAAATACAAATCACACTTTTGCCATACAGTGATGATCTGATAGATGAAATTGAACTATCTTATCTCAATACCTGCATTCTTTTCTGGATGCAGTGACTTTGCTAGTCCATCCATGAGGAACTTCCTACTATTGGCCTGAAGGATCAGGAGTGGATAACTGCAGTGCATCACACTTTTATTGGTTGCTGACTATCCATAAATAACTTTTTTACAGGAAAACATCAGAAGAGATTTTAGAAAGTATGGCACATAGATTTCTTATTTTGAGAAAGAGAGGGAGTGGGTGAGAGTGGGGGAGGGGCATAGATTGAGGCAGGGGGAGAGAGAGAGAGAGAGAGAGAGAGAGAGAGAGAGAGAGAGAGAGAGAATCCTAAGCAGGTTCTGTGTTGGCAACACACAGCCCAATGTGGGGCTCGATCCCATGAACTGTGAAATCATGACCTGAGCTGAAATCAAGAGTTGGATGATTAACCGCCTGAGCCATCCACGTACCCCTGTGTACATATATTCTTGTATGTACTTGCATACTTGCATTCTTACATACTTTAACCATTTCAATAATTCAGTAATTATTCATTGTTTATTTCAATAATTCAAGAAAACATTAATTTATACTCTACAAGCAATAAATTATGTAATCATGGTCCTGATTTATTTTCTGTGCTCTTTAAATCAATTTATTCAGCAAGGAAAGGGGCCGCCAGGCAGCAAAACCAATATAGACAAGACTTTCCATACAAATTAAGATATTCAACAGTGCCCAACTCTAGTCTCTGCTTCTGACAGCCAGGTCTAGAAGGGTGAATGAAGGGTTAATGTGGGAATATAGAGTCACACTCTTGGATCAGATCACCTAATTTGAATTCCTGTTCCACCACTAGCTAAATTTCTGGTTTGGGACAAAATCACCTACACTTCAGTTTTCTCATCTGTAAAAGGTGGGAAAAAAACAGTAAATATCATGAAGCTGATATCCAGTCAATAAAGCACTGTATTCTTTCCAGTCATTTTACTGTCACTGTCCAGTCTAGGTCTGTGCCTCACTCAGATGCATTAATCTGATGCCATAGCAGTCACAAATATTTTGAGAGTTATCTACACCTATACCATCTGGGTTTGTGATTACTAAATGAGTTAATTGCATAAAACAATTCATCCAGTGCCTGACAATCATTTTTAAAAAATACAATCTTCTATTATAAAACTCAGGCAATTGAGGTTCTGTTGGGTATTAGCTGAAAGGAAGGAATCCTTAACTCCTATGCCATCAAGGTGTTCTAGCCAAAACATTTTAGGTACAAAATTTTGAATAGAATGCACTGTTTATTTGAAAGATGTTTTTGACTTAAAGAATAGTAATCATTATAGAGTCCAGAGAAAAGGAAACACGAAAAGCTATTTGGGACTGTTCTATAAAGTGTAGCTCGCGCTCTCTCTCTGTCTCTCTGTCTCTCTGTTTCTCTCCCTCTCTCTCTCTCTCTCTCTCTCTCTCTCTCTGTGTGTGTGTGTGTGTGTGTGTGGGTGTGTGTGTGGGTGGGTCGGTGGGTATAAGAGAGAGAGACAGAGATCCTTAAGAATTTTGATGTCTGTGGAGAGTTACTGAAGCAAGAAAAAAGTATTCAACTGGAACACCCTAAAGGTGACAGTTAAGTGTGTATTTAGCTAAGGGCTTCTCCATTGTTTTCTCCCCCCATAACCTCAGTGGTTAAGATAATAACTAGGTGCAAGTGGGCTTAAACTATATGCAGGGAGATCTTAACTTCTGATAATTCAATACATTTTAAACTTGTTCACCGAGATTTATCAAAGAAAGTATGGTAATTTATACTATATTAGGAATAATTGCCTTGTAAAATTGCATTTTTATATGGCATTTATAGATAGATCTGAGCCTTAATTACCTGAGCATGTCCCTTTTGGGGAAAAAACTAACTTCCTGATTTTTTCCTGCAAATGAGGCATAACTATAATAAGTTATCTTAATTCTGGTGTATTTTCTTTGAGAAGTTTGCATTGGTTTTCCAATTCTAAAATGAACTAATAGAGCATTTTATATTGAAAAAAATGTATATATACAAAATGTAGTCCAAACCACCAGGTAAGTGGCATGTCCCATTCTGTGTTTATAGTGCACTAAAACTAAGTGAGAAATATTACTGTTTTTTGTTATTAAGAACGTCATGACAACCTTAGCTCTGAGTTCCTTCTTGTTGGATTAAGTTATGTCCTGAGGGGTTCAGCTCTCCCACACTTCACCAAATAATCTCATTCTCTTTCCTCAGAGAGCAAAGATTAATCATTCAGAAACTTAATGAGCTGGAAGAACAAATACCAGTAGAAAGAAAGGTGCCTGAGAACTTTAAATAAAATAAATTAGTTTCCATTTGAAAAGTAAATTAGTTGATTTACAAATCTCTTTTCTTTTTTCCTTCTCCATTTGTACTTCTCTGTGTTTTTACCATCTTCATCAAACCCTCTGTCTTTTCAAAAGTAAACTCTAATTGTGAGAACTTTTTTGTATTTTCTATTTTAGAACGCATCTTCCCGCCACCATATATTTTTATATTTTGCACGTCTTTTCCCTAAGTTGCCTTTCTTCCTAATATTTACTGATGATTTTGCTACTGAACAACTACAGTGTACTTTTGAAACATAATGGAGAAAAATAAGAGAATAAAAAAAAGATAAAGGAGTATTTAACATCAGAGAATATTTTCAGTTTTTATATATTCTTATTAAATGCTAAATGTTATTACCATGCTTATTAATATTATGTCCTTTACAAATTGTTTTAATAGTCAAATATTTTCAAATATTTTATTATCATAGAATTTTATTTAGAATTAAATTTCATAACAGTAACAATGAAGGGAGGCTCAATATTGATTTCCTAATTTCCAAAGAGGATTCCTGGAGTTGAGCTAAAATCTGCTTTACCAACCCTATCATTGATGTATTAGTTAAATCCACTATCACACAATGATGCTAAATTTTCTAGCCAGTATATGGTTTTAACTTGTCCTCTGGAAAATTCATAACTTGCTTTGAGCTTAGAGAACTCTTGAGTATTTACTTGTGATGTTTAGGGCATCAGAGGCCTTAATTTGAGGAAAATAAATAACTTATTTAAGCAATGCTTTCTTACAGATTCTGTCTAGTCTCGTATGTCACATTAAAAGACCTGAAATTTAGTTTGTAGGGTTTGCGAAACTACTGGAGGAATTTAAGCAAGAATAGGACACAATTATTTTTCATCTGGAGGGTCTCCTCTGACAGTGCCGTGAAGAATAGATTTAGAGTAGGGAGAGAAGACAACACCAGAAGCATGTGGACCAACAGATGAGAGGTGGCAGGTTCCTAAGTAAAGACAGTTGAAATAGGGTGGGAGAAAAGTGACAGAACAAAAATACGTAGGAGATGAACATGTTGGGTAATTGACAGTTTTAGCCATACGTGGAAAGTAAGAGATAAAAGAAACAAGACTGACAACTTCCTCAATTATACTGACACTATGAAAAATCCTCACACAGTGTTGATTGTTGTTTGAGTGTGTGTGAGAGACTGTGTGGCAGTGACGGATATTCAGAGAAAAGATTTTCCCATTTTTGTAATATTATGTAATGAAATCTGAAGGTTTTTCCAGATTTCTCTGTGCGTCCAGCTATTCTTTATTTCTCTATTCTATTAAAGTCGTACTATTCATCTTAGAATCATATAAGTTGGAGACATATACGTAACTTTGTTGACTAAAGAAGAAATTAGAGAATACATTTAATGGCTGTTGAGATCTTTGAAAAATCATTGCCATCATTTTGAACCCTTAAATGTACTTTTATTTTAAATAGAGTAGCTGTTACTTAGATTTGTCCATTATCTCTATAAATGATTTGTTCATTAGATTTATAAATGAGAGGAAATAGACATTGGTTACAAGCATAAAGTATTCATTTCCATAGGTAATGGATATTATCTTCATTTTAAATAAGAAGTACCTTGAAAAATAGAAGTATTTGAGAAATAAAACATAAAATAAGTGACAAAACCAAAAATATATCTGGGGAAACTAGATTGCCATCTCTCTGATTTTTGTGAATCGAAGTATTTTCTTTTTTGTCTGAAATTTCAAATGTCTTTATTAGGAGAATAAAAATGAATTTTGATATTCAATGATCCTTTAGTACAGAAAATCTCTCCTAAGACTGTTACAGTGCAGTCATCAAGTTGAGACATGCTGTCCAATGAATAGCAGGACGGACAAGATAGCTGTCATTGTGTGAGTTATAATTGCGTTTCTAGAGTCACAGTCCACAAAATTTATATGAAATCAAGTTATAACTATCATGAGTGAATATTCTTCAGTGAAAATCCTCATGAAATGTAGAACAGGGGCCCCTGGGTGGCTCAGTCAGTTGAGCGTGCAAGTCTTGTGGTCAACTCCGGTCGTGATCTTCCAGTTCCTCAGCTGGAGCCACCGCATCAGGCTCTGTGCTGAGGGTGCAGAGCCTGCTGGGGATTCTCTGCCTCCCTCTCTCTCTGCCTCTCCCCCACTCATGTGCCTCTCTCAAATAAACTTCAGAAAAAAAAGAAAGAAAAGGTAAAATAGTTGTGGTTTGACATCAAGATCATTTCTACTTCAGTGTCAGAGGACCAGCTGTTTTTTTCTGCCCTCCCCCCGCCCCTGCAAATTCTTTCTTCATTATTTTTTTCATGCTTAATCACCTGTCATCATCAGGACTCCCCGCAAAGTTACTTCTTCATAGTTTTCCTGAACACACTGTCTAAAGTAATTATCTACACCTGCCCCACCTCCAGTGTTTTCTTTTTAAGCTCTTTATTTTCTTCTTGGTGTTCTTCAGAAAAAAAAAAAAAAAGTAATATATGTATCTCTTCATTGGAAACGGGTCCTATGGAGGCAGGAATGTTCCCTGACTTATTCACTGCTGTGACCTCAAAGCTCATTATAGGAACCTATTAGTAGAGGGGCTCGAAAACAGTTGTAAAAAAGAAACTAATAAATGGAATGTGTCACTAGAGAATAGTCTTAAAGAATATTACAGGTAATTTTTCTTAAATTGCATAAATCAGGGCTAACTGGTATCAATGTCATTTTTGGTCTTAGAATTTTATACTGTGTATTACAAACGTCAGCCCCTTAGCCAAACTAAATTCAGTGTGACTTTTAAGAAATGTGATCTTGTCTTTATCTCTTGTTCTTTGGCTCTCCATCAGTTTCAATCTAATCTGTAAATTTCCCTTACTCCTTGACTTTACATCATACTTACTTACATCTTACTCATCAGCTTCTAGTGCCAAGTATTATAAAATGGATCCTGAAAATCCAATTAATATATGATGTTTGTTTCATACCTATTTTTGATTCGAGGTGTAAAACCACATAAAATGCCAAGAATCTAGTAAAGAATGACCCCCCCTTGTTTGAATTTAGCTTAAATAGATAATGGATGTTGTTCTTTCCTGGAAGTGTCACTGAGAATTTTTGTAGTCTATATGTAAATCTGTGCCTAAAAGGACAGGTAAAGTGTAGTGTAAAGGTCATTCTTACTTGTGTATCCTCAGTTGGCAATTTCTGTGTCATTATAATTATCTTACTGTGTGTGTCTGTGTGTGTGTGTACAAGGGTATGCAAGATAGGATACATGTATTATTATGAGTATCTGAATATGCTACTCTTGTTTCTTCTGTTACAAAGAGAAAAGAACTCCTAGACTTAAGGTATAAAAAGTGAAAAAAAAATTAACTATTATCAAGGTAACTTATTTTCCTGATGATAAATGTCAAATATTTTTTCATACCAGACATATATTAATCTCTTGTTTTCAACACTAAAAATTATATTCAAAGAAAAATAGTTCAGTATTTATTTTTTTGTTTATATGGAAGTTACAGTAAAGACTTATCTTGGATAATTATTAGGATTATGTGAATAGCAAAATATTTTATTTCCATGTTAGTCATATTCTACAAAAAAAAAAATGTGAGTAAATTTTAAGTATTTGTTTCAGTTCAACAGCCTTATTATCAGTAGAGTAGAGGACTTTTTTCCTTCAGCGCTATTCACCCTATTTTATTTCTGTGTTATGCTTTATTTTGACACTACCTGAGGTGTTTAAGATGGATGTTAATATTGCCATAAACTTTTGACTTGTGAAGTGATTAATGATTCCTTCTTATTGTACCATTTTAACTTAGTTTTGAAGTAATTTCAGATTTTCAGACATTACAAAAAAATTACAAATAATTGTCTTATACCAGGTGCATTATTTAGTGCTTTCTATTTGTCTGTTTCTGTCTCCCCAGTTCTTGGGGATTCAACAAATGTTTTAATGCTAAAGTTCTCAAATTTAAGCCAAAGTTTTTTAAAAAAGCAAGACACCCAGTGCATTTGAATTTGAGATAAATAGCAACTAATTTTTTATTCAAATATGTCCCATTCAAAATATAACATACTTCTACTTAAAAAATATTCTCTGTTTATCTAAATTTCAAATTTAGGGGTACGTGGATGGCTCAGTGGGTTAAGCGTCTCTCTTTTTTTTTTTTTCCCAATGTTTTTTTAAATTTATTTTTGGGACAGAGAGAGACAGAGCATGAACGGGGGAGGGGCAGAGAGAGAGGCAGACACAGAATCGGAAACAGGCTCCAGGCTCTGAGCCATCAGCCCAGAGCCTGACACGGGGCTCGAACTCACGGACCACAAAATTGTGACCTGGCTGAAGTCGGACGCTTAACGGACTGTGCCACTCAGGCGCCCCGAGTTAAGTGTCTCTTAATCTCGGTACAGGTCATGATCTCATGGTTGTGGAATCGAGCACTGGGGCAGGCCCTGTGCTGGGCAAGCAGCCTGCTTGAGATTCTCTTTCTCTCTTTCTTTCTGTCCCTTCCCCACTCACTCTAAATAGATAGATAGATAGATAGATGAATAAATTTCTGATTTAATTCGGTGTCCTATATTTTTCCTGGCAACTCTAATTGAGATGGTAATCAGTTAAGAGGTTTAGGCCCCTGCAGCCTTGTGTGACCACCAGAACATGTCTGGCTTCTCTGCTCCTCTCAGTGGCCTGGGTCAATCAGGCTACTGGATTTTATAGCCCACAGCCAGGATAGGCAACCAAAGTGCTCAGAATGCTGCCAAAGACCTGCAGAGCATTAGTTCATCTCTGATAGTTTGTCACCTCTATTGAGTTTTACTCCTGTCAGTCCTCTTCCTCAGCAATATGTAGCCTTTGCATACACGATTTTTATAGCAGTTCCAGATTTTCCTATTTGTTGCCAATGGAATGGTTGGGCTATTGCAAACTACTCCATATTGCTGAGCATCCAGACTTTTTTAATGGTTTTATGACTATGTATCATTACATTTTAGATTAAAATGTTTTCTTAATCTTATTATGATCTCTTCTTCGACTCACAAGTTACTTAAAAGTCTATTGTTAAAATATTTGGAACACAGCTTTCCTAAAACATTTTTTATGTCCTTGGTTTATGACTTAATTATATTTTGGTCAGAGGATGTGCTCTATGATTCAAATGCTTGAAATTGCTTGAAATTTTCTTTATGATTCATTATGTGGTCCAGTTTTATAAATATTATATGTGTACTTGAAATGCACATAGTTTGTACACTATTTTATATGTCAGTTTAGTCAACCCTGTTAATTATATGGTTCAAATATTCTATATTAATATTAATACAGCTAATTTTTACCCACTTTTTCAGTGAACAACACAAACTATATTTGTAGTGGAACTTTGTTGTTTCGTATTATTTTTTTTGTATCGCTGGACTATTTCAGTCAGACTGACAATCTGTATCTTTTTAAATATTTTATTATGTTTTAATTGAAGTATAGTTGATACACAGTGCCACATTAGTTTCAGGTGTAGGACGTGGTTCAACAACTCCATACATACATTATGCTATGCTCACAAATGTAGCTACCATCTGTCACCCTACAACACTCTTACAATAACCATTGAGAGTTTCCCTATCCTTTATTCCCATGGCTTATTCATTCCATAACTGGAAGCTTGTATGTCTCACTCCCCTTCACCTATTTTGCCCATCTCCCAATCCCCTTGTCCATTAATTTGTTCTCTATATTTATGCATCTGATTCTGTTTTTTTTTTCATTTGTTTTGTTTTTTAGATTCCATATGTAAATGGAATCATATGGTATTTGTTTTTCTCTGATTGACATAATACCCTCTAGGTCCATCCATGTTGTCACAAATGGTAAGATCTTATCTTTTATGGTTGAGTAATATTTCATTGTATATATTACCACATCTTTATCCATTTATCTATTAACGTACACTTAGATTGCTTCCATATCTTGGCTATTGTAAAATAATGTTATTTCTATTTCTATTTTTAATTTTTGAGGAACCTCCATACTGTTTCCACAGTAGGTGCACCAATTACAGTCCCACCAACAGTGCATGAGGGTTTTTTTTTTCTCTACATCCTTATTCAACATCCCTAATCATTAGGGAAATGTAAATCCAAACTGCAATGAGATAGCACCTTATAGCTGTCAGAAAAGCTAAATTAAAAAAAAGACAAAAAATAACAGTCTTTGTCCTTTAAATGGAGGTTACATTGTTTATTGATTTAATTGGACAATCACAAGTATATTATTTGATTCATACTATTGTTCTTTTTTTTTTTACTTTACTTAAAATTTTTTAATGTTTATTTTTGAGAGAGAGAGAAACAGAGCATGAATGAGGGAAGGGCAGAGAGAAAGGGAGACACAGAATCCAAAGCGGACTCTAGGCTCTGAGCTGTGAGCAGAGAGCCCGACACAGGGCTCAAACTCATGAACTGTGAGATCATGACTTGAGCTGAAGCTGGATGCTTAACCGACAGAGACACCCAGGCACCTTTTTTTTTTTTTTAGTTTAGTTTAATGTTTTAATCATTACACACATTTTCATTCTATTCATTTGGGAGATAAACACTTGATTTCTTTTAGAAGTTGCCCTACATGTATAAATATGAATAACTTATCAAAATTTGAAATGATTAGTATATTCACTTTCTTTTGAATAATGAAGACATGAGAACACTCCATATCACTTTTGTGTTTTTATCATATTTTTTTAAATTTTCACTTTTTAAATCTCACTATATTAGTTTACCAGGGTTCCTATAATAAACTAGCGTAGGCAGAAACTTATTTTCTCACAATTCTGGAACCTAGAAGTCAAAGATCAAGGTATTTGCAGGTTTGGTTTCTTTTGAGGCCCCTTTTTTGGCCTGCAGATGGCCACCTCTTGCTGTGTCCTTCTAAGATCATCCCTCCCTGTGTGTTGTCTGTGTCCTAATCTCTTATAATGTCCAGACACCAGTCATATTTGATTAGGGCCCACCTTGCTGACCCCCTTTTAATTTAATTACCTATTTAAAGCTCCTATGTCTTTAAAAATATATATATTTTTTTTATTTTTAGAGAGAGAGTGTGAGTGGGTGAGAGGGGCAGAGGGAGAGACGGTGGGGGAGGGTAGAGAAAGAGAGAAAGAAAAGGAGAAAGAGAATCTTAAGCAAGCTCCATGCTTAGCACAGAGCCTGATATGGGGCTCATTCCCACGACCCTGGGATCATGAGCTGAGCCGAAATCAAGACTCAGGCAAGGCATCCCAAGCCCCTATTTCTAAAGAGTCACCTTCGGAGGTTATGGGGGTTAGAACTTCAACATATGAATTTGAAGGCATAATTCAGCCCATAATACCCACTAAACTTATAATTATTGGTTTGTTTTGTTTTTTCAGCCAAACTGGTTAATCTTATTTAGATGTACCCATTTACTTCTCTCATGCTTTTTATTTATAGATGCATCTTAGGCCTCGTTATGAAATCTTAAATTATGTATTTGTAATGGCTTTGGTAAGAGTCTGTTGAGGCAAAGTCTTTTGGTTTTGATTGGACTGAAAATGACTAGGTGTATTATCTTCCACGAACACACTGAAAACATCATGTCACATTTTGGCTTCCATCATTTCTGATGAAGAGTGTTTTTATTGGCTAAATCAATTACTAATTGAATTTTTGTTGACTAATTCAATTAGTAATTGAAAATAATATCTTTTTTAATGATTTTAAGACCACTGTTGTGTTTACTATTTCACAGGCTCCCCATGACCTATATATTTATAGGTTTCCTTTTCATTTGTTGGCATTTTTCGGTATTTTGTTTTAATCTACAGAATCTAAGTGGTTATAGTGTAAGTGATGACTGATAGCAAATATGGTAAAATATTGAAGGTAGATTCTACGTGCATGTTACAAAATTCTTCCAACTTTGCCATTTATTTGGCACTTTTGTTATAACATGTTAGAAAAATAAGTATAGTCTATATGGAAGCATGAATTAAAAGCAAATTAAATGTGTGCAAAAAGTACTATTCTAAAACATCAAATATTTAACATAATCCTAAAATATCAAATATTTAGGAATATACTTAACAAATGATGAACCACAAGAATTCTGATTAATAAATTCCATGCAATATTAACACTAAAATAGATCCAAATAATAGTAGTATACTTCATGTCTATGTATTGGAAGATAATATTGAAAAAATGGGGCTCTTGGGTGGTTCAGTTGGTTAAACATCTGGCTCTTGGTTTTGGCTCAGGTCGTGATCTCACAGTTCATGAGTTCATAAATCCCGCATCAGGATTCTCTCTCTCTCCCTCTCTCTCTGCCCCTGCCCTGCTCATGCTGTTTTTGTCTCTCTCAAAATAAATAAATAAACTTAAAAACAAAAGAAAAAATGTCCAGTTATCTCAAATTTAACAATAAATGTAGTACAAATCAGAGTCTTTTCAGATTTTGTGATATATGGAAACTGACAAATTAATTTGAGTATTTATATAACATATGACAAGAATTGAGAAGTTAGTCTTAGAGAATTATAACAAACTCAGAAGACTTCCATTATAAAGCTTACAATAATAAAGGCAATATAGTATTCATCAAGAAAAAACAAAAGGCACATGAGCAAATGGAGAATAATATAAAAACCAACCCACACACATATGCTCACTTGATATATGATTAGAGGTCATAGCAGTGCACTGTGAAAGTATGTTTAAGTAAGTATTGTTGAATCAGTTGGATATTTAAAACTGGGTGGGGAAAGAATCATAATCACTAAGATACATCTAAAAAATAAAATCTATCTAGATGAGTCAAACATAATTATAAAAGTTTTAAAAATCGAGAAGAAAATAGAATATCTTCATGTTCTTACAATAAGAAAGTATTTCTTAAAAATAACACAAAATGCACTAACCATAATAGAACCTGTTGATTAGTTTAACTTTATTGAAATTAAGAATTTTTGTTCATCAAAAGAACCCATTAAGAGATGATGTTTCAGGCTCCTGAGCCTCCTGCTTTTGATTTAAGCTGAGGTCATGATCTCCCAGTTCATGAGATCAATGCCGGCATTGGGCTCTGTGCTGACAGCCAAATCCTGCTTGGTAGTCTCTCTCTCCCTCTCTCTCTCTGCCCATCCCTCACTCACACTCTCTTTCTCTCGCATTCTGAAAATAAATAAATAAGCATTCAAAAAAAGAGAGATGATGTTTCAGAGTAGAAGATGTTTTCAATCCATATCAAAGAATAAATATTAAGAATATGTAAGTAAGTCCTAGACATCAATAAGAAAATGTCAGGCAACTCTATAAAACTCAACAAAAAATGAGCTAATACTTGAATAGGCTCTTTTTTAAAAAGGACATTCTTTTTTTTTTAAGTTTATTTATTTATTTTTGAAAAAGAGAGAGTGACCAGAAGAGGGACAGAGACAGAGGAAGAGAATCCCAAGGAGGCTCTGCACTGTCAGCACAGAGCCCAATATGGGGCTCAATCCCCTGAAGCATGAGACTATGACTTGAGCTGAAATCAAGAGTTGGACCCTGAAATGACTGGGCCACCTGGGTGCCCCTGAAAGAGGAAATTCTAATAATAAGTATATAAAAGTGTTTTGAGTCTGTTTAGTCATAAGAGGAAATATAAAATAAAACAATGATGAGATATTAAAAATATCGACTCACTGACAAAAATTAAGATGAGTAATACTAAGTGTTGCTGACGTTATAGAGAAATTTAAAATCTCATGTACTATTCATAAGACTGTAAACTAGTACAATCACTTTGGAAAAGTGTTTTTGGTAGTTCCTACTAAATGAAAATTTTGCATTCTAGATGAACCATAATTCTCATTCCTAGATATATATCCTAAAAAAATACATACACTTGTGAACCAGAAGACAAAGTTATATATGAGAATTTTTGGAGAGGAAGATGGCGGTGTAGGAGGATGCTGGGCTCACCGCACCCTGCTGACCACTTAGATTCCACCCACATCTGCCTAAATAACCCATAAAACTGCCAGAAGACTAGCAGAACAGACTCTCTGGAGCCAAGCATAGACAAGAAGCCCAGGGAAGAGGGTAGGAAGGGCAGAGAGACAGTGTGCGCTACATGGACTGGCGGAAGGAGCCGGGATGGTGGAGTGGGAGCCCGCCAAGCAAGGCAGAGCCCCCGAGACTGGCTTGCAAAAGCAGAGGGGCTAGACAGACTGTGTTCTGACAGCCAGCAACACTTGACATCTGGAATGTTATAAGTCAACAGCTCTGCTCCAAGAGCGGAAGGGTTAAAGGAAAGTGGGAGGGAGAGTTGTTGAGCCCTGGAGGACAGAGCTCAGCTTGGCGGGGAACAAAGGCGCTCGCCAGCACCATCTCCCTAGCCCATCCCCCAGCCAAAATCCCAAAGGGAACCAGTTCCCGTCATGGAACTTGTTTGCACCTCGCAAACACCCATCGTTGTGTTTCTGCAGATCCATCCCTCCCATGGGTCTGCCTCCCTCCTGGTGCTGCAGGGCCCCTCCCGAAGCAGAGCTGAGCCTGCCCCTCCCGCCCCTGTGCACCTTGCAGATCCACCCCGGCTTATAGGCCAGATCCCATTGAAGCAGCACCACAAGCCTGGCAGTGTGCAAGTAGCCCAGACAGGGGCCACACCACTCCACAGTGAGTTCTGCCTCTGGGAGAGGGGAAGATAAGGTACACACCAGTCTGACTGTGGCCCCAGCGATGCGCTGGGGGCAGATACCAGGTCTGACTGCAGCCCCACCCACCAAAGCAAGTTACTCCAGACAACAAAGAGGAAGCGGTCTGCAGTTCTGCACCACTTCAGGGACTATCCAAAATGAGGAAACAGAAGAATTCTCCTCAAAAGAAACTCCAGGAAGTAGCGACAGCTAACGAACTGATCAAAAATGATTTAAGCAATATAACAGAAAATGAATTTAAAAAAATAGTCATAAAATTAATCACTGGGCTTGGAAAAAGTATAGAGGACAGCAGAGAATCTATTACTACAGAGATCAAGGGACTAAGAAACAGTCAGGAAGAGCTAAAAAGTGTTGTAAATGAGCTGCAAAATAAAATGGAGGCAACCACAGCTTGGATTGAAGAGGCAGAGGAGAGAATAGATGAATTAGAAGATAAAATTGTGGAAAAAGAGGAAGCTGAGAAAAAGAGAGATAAAAAAATCCAGGAGTATCAGGGGAGAATTAGAGAACTAAGTGACACAATTAAACGTAATAACATACGCATAATTGGGATTCCAGAGGAGGAAGAGAGAGGGAAAAGTGCTGAAGGTGTACTTGAAATCATAGCTGAGAACTTCGCTGATCTGGGGAAGGAAAAAGACATTGAAATCCAAGAGGCACAGAGAACTCCCTTCAGATGTAACTTGAATCAATCTTCTGCAGGACATATCATACTCAAACTAGCAAAATACAAGGATAAAGAGAAAATTCTGAAAGCAGCTAGGGATACGCATGCTCTAACATATAAAGGGAGACCAATAAGACTTGTGACCGAACTCTCTACTGAAACTTGGCAGGCCAGAAAGGAATGGCAGGAGATCTTCAATGTGATGAACAGAAAAAATATGCAGCCGAGAATCCTTTATCCAGCAAGTCTGTCATTTAGAATAGGAGAGATAAAGGTCTTCCCAAACAAACAAAAACTGAAGAATTCATCACCACTAAAACAGCCCTACAAGAGATCCTAAGGGGGATCCTGTGAGACAAGGTACCAGAGACATCGCTACAAGCATGAAACCTACAGACATCACAATGACTCTAAAACCATATTTTTCAATAATAGCACTGAATGTAAATGGACTAAATGCTCCAACCAAAAGACATAGGGTATCAGAATGGATAAAAAAAACAAGACCCATCTATTTGCTGTCTACAAGAGACTCATTTTAGACCTAAGGACACCTTCAGATTGAAAGTACGGGGATGGAGAACTATCTATCATGCTACTGGAAGTCAAAAGAAAGCTGGAGTAGCCAGACTTATATCAGATAAACTAGACTTTAAAGGCTGTAACAAGAGATGAAGAAGGGCATTATATAATAATTACAGGGTCTATCCATCAGGAAGAGCTAACAATTATAAATGTCTATGCACCGAATACCTGAGCCCCCAAATATGTAAAACAATTAATTACAAACATAAGCAACCTTATTGATAAGAATGTGGTAATTGCAGGGGACTTTAATACTCCAGTTACAACAATGGATAGATCATCTAGACACAGGATCAATAAAGAAACAAGGGCCCTGAATGATACATTGGATCAGATGGACTTGACAGATATATTTAGAACTCTGCATACCAAAACAACAGAATATACTTTCTTCTCGAGTGCACATGGAACATTCTCCAAGATAGATCACATACTGGGTCACAAAACAGCCCTTCATAAGTATACAAGAATTGAGATCATACCATGCATACTTTCAGACCACAATGCTATGAAGCTTGAAATCAACCACAGGAAAAAGTCTGGAAAACCTCCAAAAGCATGGAGGTTAAAGAACACCCTACTAAAGAATGAATGGGTCAACCAGGCAATTAGAGAAGAAATTAAGAAATACAGGGAAACAAATGAAAATGAAAATATAACAATCCAAATGCTTTGGGATGCAGCAAAGGCAGTCTTGAGAGGAAAATACATTGTAATCCAGGCCTATCTCAAGAGACAAGAAAAAACCCAAATACAAAATCTAACAGCACACCTAAAGGATATAGAAGCAGAACAATAAAGACACCCCAAACCCAGCAGAAGAAGAGAAATAATAAAGATCAGAGCAGAAATAAACAATATAGAATCTAAAACAAACTGTAGAGCAGATCAATGAAACCAATAGTTGGTTTTTTGAAAAAATAAACAAAATTGACAAACCTCTAGCCAGGGTTCTCAAAAAGAAAAGGAAGATGACCCAAATAGATAAAATTATGAATGAAAATGGAATTATTACAACCAACCCCTCAGAAATACAAGCAATTATCAGGGAATACTATGAAAAATTATATGCCAACAAACTGGACAACCTGGAAGAAACAGACAAATTCCTAAACACCCACACCCTCCCAAAACTCAAACAGGAAGAAATAGAAAGCTTGAACAGACCCATAACCAGCAAAGAAATTGAATCAGTTATCAAAAATCTCCCAACAAATAAGAGTCCAGGGTCAGATGGCTTCCCAGGGGAATTCTACCAGACGTTTAAAGCAGAAATAATACCTATCCTTCTCAAGGTATTCCAAAAACTGGAAAGGGAAGGAAAACTTCCAGACTCATTCTATGAAGCCAGAATTACTTTGATTCCTAAACCAGAGACCCAGTAAAAAAAAGAGAACTACAGGCCAATATCCCTGATGAATATGGATGCAAAAATTCTCAGTAAGATACTAGCAAATCGAATTCAACAGCTTATAAAAAAGAATTATTCACCATGATCAAGTGGAATTCATTCCTGGGCTACAGGGCTGGTTCAACATTCACAAATCAATCAATGTGATACATCACATTAATAAGAGAAAATGTAAGAACCATATGATCCTGTCAATCGATACAGAAAAAACATTTGACAAAATTGAGCATCCTTTCTTAATAAAAACCCTCGAGAAAGTCGGGATAGAAGGAACATACTTAAACATCATGAAAGCCATTTATGAAAAGCCCACAGCCAATATCATCCTCAATGGGGAAAAACTGAGAGCTTTTTCCCTGAGATCAGGAACACGACAGGGATGTCCACTCTCACCGCTGTTGTTTAACATAGTGTTGGAAGTTCTAGCACCAGCAATCAGACAACAAAAGGAAATCAAAGGCATCAAAATTGGCAAAGATGAAGTTAAGCTTTCACTTTTTGCAGATGACATATTATATATGGAAAATACAACAGACTCCACCAAAAGTCTGGTACAACTGATACATGAATTCAGCAAAGTCACAGGATACAAAATAAATGTACAGAAACCAGTTGCATTTTTATACACTAATAATGAAGCAACAGAAAGACAAATAAAGAAACTGATCCCATTCACAATTGCACCGAGAAGCATAAAATACCTAGGAATCAACCTAACCAAAGATGTAAAAGATCTGTATGCTGATACCCAAAGCTTTGATACCCAAAGCTGTCTACACATTCAATGCAATCCCAATCAAAATTGCACCAGCATTCTTCTCGAAACTAGAACAAGCAACCCTAAAATTTGTATGGAACCACAAAAGGCCCTTTGGCTATTGCCAAAGTAATTTTGAAGAAGACCAAAGCAGGAGGCATCACAATCCCAGACTTTACCCTCTACTACAAAACTGTAATCAAGACAGCATGGTATTGGCACAAAAGCAGACACATAGACCAATGGAATAGAATAGAAACCCCAGAGCTAGACCCACAAAAGTATGGACAACTAATCTTTGACAAAGCAGGAAAGAACATCCAATGGAACAAAGACAGTCTCTTTAACAAATGGTGCTGGGAGAACTGGATAGCAACATGCAGAAGAATGAAACTAGACTACTTTTTTACACCATTCACATAAATAAAATCAAAATGGATAAAGGACCTGAATGTGAGACAGGAAACCATCAAAACCCTAGAGGAGAAAGCAGAAAAAATCCTCTCTGATTTCAGCCACAGCAATTTCATACTTGACACATCCCCAAGGGCAAGGGAATTAAAAGCAAAAATGAACTATTGGGACCTCATGAAGATAAAAAGCTTCTGCACTGCAAAGGAAACAATCAACAAAACTAAAAGGCAACCAACAGAATGGGAAAAGATATTTGCAAATGACATATCAGACAAAGGGCTAGTATCCAAAATCTATAAAGAGCTCACCAAACTCCACACCTGAAAAACAAATAATCCAGTGAAGAAATGGGTAGAAAACATGAATAGACACTTCTCTAAAGAAGATATCCAGATGGCCAACAGGCACATGACAAGATGCTCCATGTCACTCCTCATCAGGGAAATACAAATCAAAACCACACTCAGATATCACCTCACGCCAGTCACAGTGGCTAAAATGAACAACTCAGGAGACTATAGATGCTGGCGAGGATGTGGAGAAACGGAACCCTCTTGCACTGTTGGTGGGAATGCAAACTGGTGCAGCCACTCTGGAAAACAGTGTGGAGGTTCCACAAAAAATTAAAAATAGACCTACCCTAAGACCCAGCAATAACACTGCTAGGAATTTACCCAAGGGATACAGGAGTGCTGATGCATAGGGGCACTTGTACCCCAATGTTTATAGCAGCACTTTCAACATAGTCAAATTATGGAAAGAGCCTAACTGTCCATCAATTGATGAATGGATAAATAAAGAAATTGTGGTTTATATACACAATGGAATACTGCGTGGCAATGAGAAAGAATGAAATATGGCCCTTTATAGCAACGTGGATGGAACTGGAGAGTGTTATGTTAAGTGAAATAAGTCATACAGAGGAAGACAGATACCATATGTTTTCACTCTTATGTGGATCCTGAGAAACTTAACAGAAGTCTATGGGGGAGGGGAAGAAAAAAAAAAAGGTTAGAGAGGGAGAGAGCCAAAGCATAAGAGACTCTTAAAAACTAAGAACAAACTGAGGGTTGATGGGGGGTGGGAGGGAGGGAGGGTGGGTGATGGGTATTGAGGAGGGCAACTTTTGGGATGAGCACTGGGTGTTGTATGGAAACCAATTTGACAATAAATTTTATATTAAAAAAAAATGTTTGTGGCAACACTAATAGTCCAGCTACAATGTTCACCAACAGTAGAATGGATACATGAATTACGGTTTATTCATAAACGAAATGGTATATACAATAAGAAAGAAGAAATCACTGCCACAGATATCAACATAAATGAAATTTAAATATATAATCTATAACAAAAGATCCATACTCAAATGTGTACTTCCTGTGTGAATACCTTTAAACATGGTGGGGCACTTGGGTGGTTTAGTCAGTTAAACTTTCAACTCTTGATTTGGGCTCAGGTCATGATATCACTGTTGTGAGATATAGTCCCGAGTTGGGCTCTGCACTGGGCATAGAGCCTGCTTAAAAATTCTGTCCCTCTTTCCCTCTGTTCCACCCCATTCACACATCCCAGCAAACTCTCCCAAAAGGAAGGAAGGAAGGAAGGAAGGAAGGAAGGAAGGAAGGAAGGAAGGAAGGAAGGAAAGAAGGAAAGAAAGAAGGGAGGTAGGAAGGAAGTAAACAGTAAGATTGGTTAAAATAGTCATTACTCTTGGACTGAAGGGATATTAGAGGGCTTTTTTGGATACTGGTAATGTTTGGTATATTGATCTTGGTACTTGTTACACCAGTGTTTTTGAGTTAAAAAAATTCATCAAGTTTAACTCTTGAAATTTATGTACTTTTCCAGATTTCTGTTGTCATTATTTTCAAAAGGACTTTAAACTTAATTTATGCATGAAATGCATGAAACTTACAGATGTTATTAAAATATGAGTAAAACAAATTTGTGACTCATAGTAAAGGTAAACATTTCATCAGCTTTTTGTGAAACATCAAAATCCTACTTGAAAAATTATATTAACTGGGTTTGTAGCATAAGTAAAGGAGTGGCAGAAGGTTTATGCCCTGTGCTATTCTGGTACTTTGTTTATAAGATTTCATATATGTCTAAGTATATATATATATATGTGTGTGTGTGTGTGTGTGTGTGTGTGTGTATACACATACATATATATATGTATACATACATATATATACATATACTTATATATACATATATAAACTAATATATATACATATGTATACATACGTATATATACATGCATATATACATATATATGTATATATACATATATACATATACACACACATATATACATATATATACATATATACATATACATATATACATACATATATGTATATATACATATGCATTAATATGTATATACATATGTATATATACATACATACATATGTATGTATATATGTATGTATATACATATATATATGTATGTATATATAATTCAGAGGCACTCAATGGAATTTGTATGTTAATAAAATATTAAATTTTACACTGAAATTTTTCAAAAATTAAAACACTAAAAGGTCTTCTTCATCTCTATTTTCTGTACTAATTTATTTTATTGCAGAGGGCTCATTAAAAGGAAAGTTGAATTATTTTCATTATTAAACATAAACAAGGTATATATGAGTTCACACCTTGGCAATAACCATAGAAATTCCAGGAAAAAAAATATATATATACACAAAACTAAGATAGGAATACATAATGCTAAGATGCTTTTTTCTCCCATAAAAAGTATGCTGAACTTCCTAGATTTTTATAACAGTTACTGGCCATGGAGGTAGAGCATTTGAAATGGATACATAATTAGAAAGTGTTACATGTTCTTTCATGAAAAGGTCAATAAGGACAGGAAAATTTCAGAAAAAGGAGTTAAGTCTTCCCGTTTCCTTTTTATGGTTTTCAGCTAACCAAGTTTCTGAATGTCATGCTCAGTTCTAGAGAGTGGAAGAATATAATCAGAAGAAAATGTATATCAATATTTGATCTTGTAACAAGTATTTTCAATTTTAAAGAATCTCAAGTTTATTAAAATAACAAGTCTTAAGATTTTTAAAGTAATAAAATAATAACCATAAATATCATACAATTTGATAATATGCAGAAAAGTATCAGTCTACTCCATGACTAAGAATATATATAAATAATGTGAAAATTCCTTTGGTTATCTTCAATACGTGTTATTAAAATGAGTTGAATTTTAAAAGAATGTCTAACAGATATAAGTATGTTGCATACCATTGGGTAATTATATTTGTTGAATATAGCTTTTGTCTTCTAAAATTAAATATTTTATCTTTTTATGGCATTGCACTTAAATGATATTAAGAAAATTATGTTTGTGCTCAATTTTGAGATTACAAAGAAGTATTTTCAATTACATTATACAAAATAGAACCTCTGTAGGCAATGCAGGACTACCATTCTGCATTGCAAATAGGCAAATCTGAACAAAACAAAAACAGTAGCCATTACAGAAGAATTTCTGGGTTATTTAGTGTTTTTAAGCTGAAACTAATAGTGTTTCAGATTAAAATATTTCAGACTAAATTATCATTAAACAAAATATGTACTATGAAAGTGAAATATGTAACTGGCTGCCATTCTGGTGACTAAATGTGAACAAAAAGAGATGAAAAAAATCCCCTAATTACATGAGGAGTGTGATAACTTTAAAAGTTGAGAAGAAACAGTGTTCCTAAAGGCAATTCTCATTTTTGGTAATTCCCATTAGAACATTCCTTTTCTTTTTCTTTCCTTTTCTTTCTTCATTTTGATGATGATCTTGAAAAAAATCTGTATGACTACCATGTAATTTCTTCCACGCAATTTCTGCTCCCAACTTTATCCTGATACCAAGTTGTGCTATTTTAATTGTGGGAAAATGAACAAACAACAAAAATGGAATTAACTTACAAATAATGCTGTTAAGTCAGGGGAAGCCTAAAAGATAGCATGGCATTTCAGACAAATTTTAAAAATTATAATAATTTGAATGCAAAGAAGCAGTCATGAATCTGATTCAAGTTATATAAATATAGATACGTGTAAGTTCCAAAAACACTATGCCTTTGGATCCACACCATATCTTTATAGCAAGAGGTGGCTGGCTACCTTCAGCAGAACATCACTGACACCATCAGTATAGTAAATTTAAATATGTGTTTTGGTTTTTTAAAACTTTTTATGTAAATTCCAATTAGTTAACATACAGTGTAATATTAGTTTCATGTGTACAATATAGTGATTCAGTATTTCCATACATCACCCAGTGCTTATCACAATAAGTGCCCTCCTTAATCCCCATCACCTGTTTCACCCATCCCCCCGCACTCTGGTAACCATCAGTTTGTTCTCTATAGTTAAGAGTGTTTCTTGGTTTGCTTCTATTTTTTCCCTTTGCTTGCTTGTTTTGCTCCTTAAATTCCATATATGATTGCAATCATACAGTATTTGTCTTTGTCTGACTTATTTTGCTTAGCATAATATTCTCTAGCTCCATCCATGCCATTGCAAATAGCAAGATTTCATTCTTTTTGATGGCTGAGTAATATTCTTCTGTGTGTGTGTGTGTGTGTGTGTGTGTGTGTGTGTGTGTGTATGTACACACACCACATCTTCTTTATCCATTTATAGTTGATGGGCAGTTGGGCTGTTTCCATAATTTGGCTTTTGTAGATAATGCTGCTATAAACATTGGGATGCATGTACCCCTTTATATTAGTATTATTGTATTCTTTGGGGAAACACCTAGTAGTGCTATTGCTGGATCATAGGGTAGATCTATTTTTAACTTTTTGTGGAATCTCCATACTGTTTTCCAGAGTGGCTGAACCAGTTTGTTCATATTTTTATTTTAACTCATAAATTTGTTTTCATTTTATAGCTGCATATAGGAGTTCTAAATATGGAAAGTTTATGCCTTGCTTTGTAATTTAATATACCAAAGTGACACTGGGATAAAAGTATTATGTCATCACAATGACTTTATTCTACTTTTTATGTAAGAAAATATGTGTTACTTAAATTTTTTTTAATTGAAGATTTTAAATTTTACACACCAAGGTCTAGCATTGTTTCTTTAGTCAGATAGATGTCTTAGATAACTCATTCAAGAGAGATCACTTAGTTCAAACTGAAGCCTATATCCTTCTCATGCTTACATTAGTGGCACATAGTTGAAACAGTATTGCTGGATCAGACCCTACAGGTTTCAGCTGATGCAACAAGAGAAAAAACTGTGGGCAAATTTTGAATTGTGGCTACAGTGCAGATGCTGGTGATCCATCTTGCACTCAGGGGTCATGACAAGCCAAAAGGCTATTTCAAGTTTTAAAATAATTTCATGACAGTTTTCACATTCTTGAAAGATAGGAAACTCACTGGATTTGCTTGTAAACACAAAACTCAGAACAATACCCACCACACGGCATCAGCTTAGAAAAGCTTAGGGAATTGAACTTTGTGTAGCACATAACTAGGTACAAGGTGTAGAAGTTAAAGGGAAGCAGATACGATGCTATTTGTTTTTTTGCTCAAATTATTATAGTTTTCTCCACTAAGAGCTTGCTCACTTGGCTCCTGTGTGTCTTTGATATACTCCAATAACTACAAGTGAGTTTTTAATCATTTCTTTGCTTCTGACAAATGATTTTTATGGCTATTTTACATGGGACTAGTTCTTATTTGAACACACACACACACACACACCCACACACACACACACACACACACACACACACACACAAAGAGACAAACACAAGGAGATATTTTCATTAGAATAGATTTATTTTAACCGGGAATTAAAAAGGAAGATTATCAATTATAACATATATTTTTTTCTTTTTACATAGACTTTTTTTTATTAAACTTTAAAACTTTTATTCAGCTGCCAAGAGATAGAAACAGTGCCCAACTAATGGATATAAAACCAACTCAAGTTCCGTTACTGTGATACATGAGATAATTTTTCAACAAGTACACTTTTTTATATGCCCATGTGTGAATGAGTACTCATAGGGATAAAATGAAGAGTCTACTGACTCCACACTTACAAATAATTTTGTCCTGCATCATCTCTATGCTTCGTAGTCAAAGAAAACAGAATCACTGATCTGCACATAAGGGTTTTGATTTATTTTCAAAGTTTGACAGAAGTAAATGAAACATAATGCGGAAGCTGTGCTGGACTTGTGCATAGGTCATCATAATTGATTCATGTAGAGTAGATGAGAGCAATTACTAATTAAATTCTATGGTTAGTTTCATTTCTCATAACAAGACAGAAAACATAATCACGGAGTTGGTATTTTTGCTTTTTTTCCTTCACCTCTACTTCTCATTCTTATGAGATATTTAATGTGCGGGTTTTAATAAAATATTTAAAATAAGCCTTCCAAATAAATAAGAAACAGGTTATTCCATTAGTAACTGTTGGCATCACATACAAATACACATGTAAAATATTCTCACATTCTTTTGAATTATATGTCTGGTATTCATCATTATTACTCACATGTGTGCAGCATATGTCTGAGTACACTGTATGTGTTAGGAATACTGTCCATTGTTTCAAAGAAGCAGTACACATGGCTTCTTTCCTGAAAAAAACACATATTTTTTGAGTGTATGATAGGAACTTTATATACTTTGCTGGCTTTGTGTGTACCTCTATGTCAGTATAAGAACAGAATCATTTCTTTGAAAGATGGTCAATTACATAATTAGTTTAGTTTTGCTTCATTCTGCATTTCCTTCCTCCACCCATGATTATTCTCTGACTAATTTTGAATATTTATTGCTACGCTACTCAGATAATGTTACCAAGGGCTCAGAATTTCCAGTAAAGATAAATTCCAAGAATTTTTTTTTCCTATTCTCCCAAACATCATCATGTCCAGAAGAGTTCAATAGTTTGGCTTTCTAGCATGCTATTTAGGAATGTAGGGTTTGGAGTCAGTTAAACCTGGTTCAATCACTTTCTGTGTGATCTTTTCTAAGTTATTTAACCTTTTAGCACTCCAGTTTCTTTGCCTGTTAAATGGCCTCATTAGGAGTTTTATAAGGATTAAATGTTGTAATCTGTGCAAAGCACATAGTGCAATGCCAGAAACCTTCACTGTAAAACTCTCAATGGGAGGTCAGCCATGTACAGAAAGTGTGTGATAAATGGTAGTTATTGTTCTTAACATCAGTGTCATTATTATTCAGAACACTCCTGCTCAGCTGCTCACAGCTAGGCATAGCATACAATTCTTCGAGAAGAACATTTCAAGCTTTGCTTGAGACTCTATGATCACCTTCCACTACGTAGTAAATGAGTTTTTGTTTCATTTCTCGGCTGCTTTGGAAACCTAAAAGCAGAGGCTGAAGTGAGGGAGTAATGGGTTGCCAAGTAAGACCCTCCCATTTGTGGAAGACTTACAGTAACCATCCTGAGTCCTGGCAACTTTAGAGGATTTGAGTCCAGCCCAGCGTATAAACAGAGGAAGGCACAAGTAGGCCAGGGAAATTCTGCATAATTTTGCACATGAAAAACACTAGACAGATGAGTCTTCTTGAAAAAGGCTATTTCATGTGCTGATGCCTAAAATATGAATTTCATGTCTAAAGCTTTATATTCAAACTAAAGTGTTCAACGGATGCCATCACGATCAAAATGCATGGATACTTGCTGGGTAATTTATTAAGAATGAAGCTCTAAAATCAAAGACACCAATGGAAAGAAAGAAAAAGATTAAGTAGTCAAACCTTTTTAGGTACGGATCCAATTTAGGAGTGGATCAGATCTTGCAGATCATTTTGGGGGGACAACAAGGGAGCTGTTTAAAATCCTGCAAATCTGGTTAGATCTCACTTGCTGATACCACTCCCATTTATTGATATATGTCTTTGGTACATATGAAAGGAATTTAGTAATCAGCCGTTTAGAGACACTTAAAATAAAAACTTGAAAAACAAATAAGTTATTAAACTACATAAACATTTTGGAAGAAAGCAACTTGAAGAAACTGAGCCTGGGGCAGAATTTTGAAAAAAGAGAAAGATAAAGTTAATAGTTAGGAGCCAATTCCATAGGAAGAAGAACACCCCAGCGCCTTACTAAGCGGGGTAGATGCCCAGAGGTCAGTATGTAGGTCTGTCCTAAAGAGCTGGCCACATAAGCAAGAGCAAAATAGATAAGGTAATAGTAGACTAAAAGGTCAAGCACCTTGAAGGCAAGGATCAAAAGATTAGACTTGAGAAGAAACACGGCTGGCAGCTACTTCAGGATAATGAGAAGGAAGGTCATGTTGCTTTGAGGGAAATAATTCCAGTTGCTGAGGGTTGAATAAATTGGATAGGAGAGAGGTTGAAGACAGGTCTCTACCTTGAAGGCTGTCTGGGTAGCCCTGGCACAAGGTAAATGAATTCTAGATAAAGACTGTGGCAGTGTGAATAATGAGTGGGTCTCAGCAATGTCCCAAAGGGCATAGTGACAAGATAGTGATGGACTGAATGACAAAGTCAAAGGAGAGAGTGAGAAATCAAACATGATTTTATTCCTATGGCTCTTAGGACTGTTAAGATGCTGGTATTAGAAAGCTTTTTAGAAAAGTACACTGACTCGAAAGCTCTGTTTTTGCCAAGAGGCATGTTTAACAGACTCGGATAAACATAGGGTGCTAGAATATGAGGAATAAAGTACCTTTACATGTAGATGAGCTTCTGGAAATGTGGATAAATTACCAAGAGAATATAATCATGTAAGCAAATGACTATTCTGAAGATTTTAATATACAAGAAGACATTAGACACACAAACCCAACTTAATTTATGATAATTAAACGGACTTTTAGACTCATAGATATTTTTCCCCTTTGTATAACCAGCTCAGTGCTTGGTATATGAAACCTGCTCAAAAATAGGTACCTGTTACTTAAGACCGATAATAATCCTTGTCTTCCATGTTAAAAGTTGGACAACTTACCAAAGTAATTAAAGTGAAAAAGATGGATGAATTTGTGTGTGTGTGTGTGTGTGTGTGTGTGTGTGTGTGTGTGTGTGTTATAAAAAGACTATAGAAAAGGATGAGTCAGGAAATTAACTTTTAAAGATTGGCTAAAATTCTCTCTACTAATTGTCAGTTAGGAGGTATTTTTCTCTGTTAAACAAATCTGCCTATTAACTAAAATAGTTATTTTTCCTTTTCACCCTTAAGTGAGTTAACTAAGTTAGGTGAACTAAAATTTAAGTTAGACTTTTCCAGGATTAGTACTATTTTTAGAATATATTATACATTTATTTCACAGCTTAAAAGGAAAAGTTTTCCTTTTTGTGTTTATTTAATAGAAATATGTTTACAGGCACATTTAAAAAAAAACATTGTAAGGTAAATTAATATAAAGAAGTAAGATTATTAAGACCTATGGATTGTGAGAGTCAAGACAATTTATATTCTGTACTTTGCCTCCCCTAAGTATTTATTTCTTCTTTAGTGTTTCCACTGTGTTCCAAAAGAGAAAAGAGGTAATGGAGACAATTATTTTTATTATTTATTTATTTATTTATTTATTTATTTATTTATTTATAATAATCTCTATACTTTGTTTGCTTGCTTTAGATAATCTCTACACCCACCTTGGGGCTCAAACTAATAACCCCAAGGTCAGGAGTCACGTGTTCTACCGACTGAGCTAGTCAAGTACTCCTTGACCATCATTTTTAAAGACGGGATTCAAAGAGGAGTTCCTTCAAAAGAATGTGCATTCCTTTCTAACAGTTAATGAGTTTGGAATGATCAGTGTAGGGCCAACTTGAAAATTCTATTTCTAATTAAAATATTATTATACAGCCCTCTTTTCTAATGTTTCGATAAAATTATAACAGAATCCTGCTATACACAAACAAATGCATATCTTTGTAATTTTTATCAACATTTTCCAGGAAAGGAAAAAGAATTTTCCTTAGTACTAATTCTATTATAGGTCTCTTTATTAATTACATGAAATAATAATTAGTTATGTCAAAATCTTTATCTTTTGGTTATATCTAAATATAAATTAAATATATCTAAATCCCTTCTCATCTAGTTATGCCATATGCTGAAACAAATGAAATATTTTAAATAAAGTTATATTGTAAAATCACCTGAAACTTGTAACTCAATTTAAGAAAGGTGAAAAGGAGAAAAAAAATCATATATCTCAATATAGCTGTTTCAGTACCCTTTTAAAAACAGTAGCTGTGTTCCCAAAGAGCTCCGACTTCCACCAGGGGGCCCCCTTTTCACTGCTACAATTCTCTGTGGACTTTGTACACAATTTTTCTCCCCCCGTTGCTCCTTCAACCCTAAGCACAGTGATTTTTGCTGTTCTCTTAACCCTGCCTACGTCTATGTCATGTAATCTGTTCTATCATTGAACTTGCCTGGATCCTGATTAAAGTAGTGATTGGCACCAGAAGTAGCCTCAGGAAGTGGACCCTCCAGATAGTATTCTGGTACAGGATTTGAGGTACACACGGATAAGCTCCTTGCCAGGAGATATTCAGCACTAGTAATGCATGATATTGAAGTGTCATTTTGTCTTTCAAAATTATGATTTTCTAACATAAATCTCATAAATATTTTTGTGCAGACTTTTTTTGAGAAATTTTCAACAGGATCCCCTTTTCTTTTTCCTCAAAGCATAAATCTTAGTCAATCTATCTATCAACAAGTAGGCTAATGAGCAGCTACTATGTTGAAAACACTCTGTTTCCTATCTTGATGGGTGAAAAAGCATAAGAAAAATTTATCATTCACCTAAATGAACAGATATCTAAGTTTTATAATTAGAGGAAGTTAAATCCAAAAAAAATTAAAACTGTTACATGAAAATAGCAACATGCAGAAATTGTGTGTGTGTGTGTGTGTGTGTGTGTGTGTGTGTGTGTGTCCATGATTCTCATGGCTAGAGATATCTTTCTCGGGCTGCATGTGCACATGATTTATTTATTCTTTAAAAAAATTGGTTTAAATCTGTGCCCTTCTTGATGATTTAGACATGTAGCTAAGTGGGGGTAGGAGAGAAAACAGAGCCCAAAGGCAGGTTTGTAAGGTGAGATAAGGAGGGTCAAGGTGCTCTGGGAGATAAGCTGGCAGCCGATGAATGTGTGTTAGAAGAAGAAGGATGGATCATGACAGCTGAACAGGGGAGATGAACAAGAGAAACAAGGTTTTAACCAGTGCAATACTGGAAGGAATCTATTCCCTTTGCTCAAATGCCATGACTAGCTTCATGTGTTTATGATAAGAAGGAAAATGTAGGTCAAAAATAAAGTAGGCAAGGGGTGCCTGGGTGGCTCAGTCGGTTGGGTGTCTGACTTCGGCTCTGGACATGATCTCATGGTTTGTGGGTTCCAGCCCCACATCGGACTTTTGCTGACAGCTCAGAGCCTGGAGCCTGCTTTGGTTTCTGTCTCTCTCTGCCCCTTCCTCACTTGTGCTCTGTCTCTCTCTCTCTCTTAAATATAAATAAAACATTAAAAAAAAATTTAAAAGGTAGGCAAAATAAAGTAAAAGTGATATTAAAAATTTAGAAGAACAAAGAAATGATCAAACTAAAGACAACTCTTAAACCATAATGGCTTTTTCATATATTTTAGAAATCTTTTTCTGCTTAAAAGCATATTTAAAATCTCAGTAGTAACATAAGCAGATAAAGAGGGAATTTTTAAAGGAAAAATAACGAAGTACAACTGAAAGTGTGTGTGTATGTATGTAATATACATATATAAATGTGTGCATAATAATTTTTTTTACATTTATAGATATGACAGTAGGCTAAGACCTATTGGTGAATCAATTAAATATGCATAACAATTTTAGGGGCTCTGACTCTAAGTTCTAGTATCCCTTTATAATTCTGTTCCATGAGTATTGACTTCATGGTTATTTATGATCCTGGTTTGCAATTTTATTTGTGACCCATATAAACTGTCTTCTTTCTCTTATATTAAATCTAGTCTCACCATATCCTCATATTTAAAAAACAAAACAAAACAAAAAAAGTGCCTGCTTCCTAAAGCCTTAGAATGCTATGGAAACCTATACTGAAGAACATTAAGGAGGGAATGAGCTAGTACATCACACTACAAAACTTCTTTAAAAATATTATTAAATATTTCTTCTTCTCACTGAAGTTTCACTCATGGCATCCACTTAAACATAATCTGTTACAATTACCCAACAATGTTTCAGTGTACTAAAACAACATTATACATTATGTGGATCAATATTTGAGCCAGGGTTTGGTTGGTTGATTCTCAACTGGAAATCAGTCAGTGGTATTCACCTGGTGGCTGGTCTAGTCTGAAGGGTCCAGAGAATCTTTGCTCACATATATGTAAGTCCTTACAAGTGATGACTAGAAAGCTAGGCCTTGGTGGGATCTTGTTCCACTCCATGTGGTTACAGATGGTCTGTCCAGCTGGAGAGGCCATTCCTCATACTGAAACTCAGGGCTCCAACACCAAGTGTCTCTAGAGCGTCTAGTGGAAGCTACAAGATCTCCAATGATCTAGCCTCAAAAATCCAGGAAAATTATTTCTGCCACATTCTATTGGTCAAGCAGGTTACTAAGGCCAACATGATTCAAAGCAAAGGGAATTAGACTCCATATTTCACTGAGAGGAATATCAAAGAAAAGCTTTAAATTAACACAGAAGGTAGAGAACAATGGGCTTAACAAACCCATGATTTAATATGCTGCTTTCTTTGACACAGTAAAACGTCAGCACAACTGGAAATGCATAAATTAGGAAGGATTATATAGCCTTACAGATCATTGGAATTGAAGAGACTGGAAAGGGGGGAAAATATGTTACTTTCCAACATTAACCAAATTATTTCCATATTTTAATTTATCTTCCGTCTTTTTAAACCACTTTATTGACGTATAATTGACATACAAGAAGTTGTGCACATTTAATGTATACAACGTCATGAGTTAGGAGATATGTATAGATTGTTGAAGCTATCGCTACTACATATGCCATAAATATACCCATTATCTCCAGAAGTTCCCTCCTGCCTTCTTTATTATTATTTATTATTATTATTATTATCATTATTATGTGATAAAAATTCTTAACATAAGATCTACCCTGTTAGCAAATTTTTAAGTATATAATATAGTACTGTTCACCATAGTCACTATGCTGTACAGTAGATCTCTAGGTGTTATTCCTTTTGTAAAATTGAAATTTATACCTTTTGACCAACACCTCCCATTTCCCCTTTCCCCCAGCCCCTGACAAGCACCATTCCACTCTCTGCTTCTAAAAGTTTGACTATTTTAGATTCCTCATATAAGTGGTACCATACACTATTCGTCCTTCTGAGCTGGCCTAATTTCACTTAACATAATGTCCTCTGGATTCATTTGCACTGTAGAAAAGAGTAGGATTTCCTTTTATTGAAGGCTGAATGATATTTCATTGTATACAGATATCACGTAACCGAAGAGGAGAGTCAAGGTTATCTCACATTACAAGAATCTAAAAACTGAAATCCATAAGAAAGGCAATAAACAGATGAAGTTTCTTCCCTTAGATTAGCATACAGTCCAATAGAAATATGATGTGAGCCCCATATGTAATTATAATTTTTCTAGGAGCCTCATTAAAGGGAAAAAAAAGAAACCGGTGAAATTAATTTAAATAATAAAATATTATATTTCATTTAACTCAACATATTTGAGAATGTTACCTTTTCAAGGTGTAATCAATAACAAACAAATTGTAAGTGAAATATTTTACTTTGTTTATAAAGTCTTTGAAATCCAGACCTTTACAGTATGTCTGCATTCAAACCTGCCATAATTAAAATGCTCATTATCTACATGTGGTGAGTGCTTACTTCGTTCACCATGCAGCTCTGGACTCTTGCTACTGAAAGTGATCCTCTAAGCAGCAACTTTGACATCACCTGCAATCTTGTTGGAAATGCTGAGCTTTAGGTGTCACCTAAGACCTACTGAATCAACATCTGCATTTTAATGAGATCTCCAGGTGACAGGAAAGTTGCACTACCTGGAATGAGTTTCCCCCTTTCTATTAGTTTGCTAAGGCTGCCCTAACAAAATACCACACACTGGTCGCTTAAACAACAAAAATTTCTTTTCTCATAGTTCTAGTGGCTAGAAGGCCAAGATCAAGATGTCGGCAGATTTGACTTTTCCTGAGGTCTCTCTCCTTGCCTTGCAGAGGGACTTCCCTTCTTGCTGTGTCCTCAGATGCCCTTCCCTCTGTGTGTGCACATCTCTGGGGTCTCTTCCTCTGTCTATAGGGAAATTAGTCCTATTGGATCAAGGTCTACCCCATCCTCATTTTAACTTAATCACTTCTTTAAAGTCTATATCTCCAGATACAGTCATAGCCTCAGGTTATGGGGGTTAGGACTTTAACATAAGAATTTGGGGAAAAACAGTTAAGCTCATAATGTCTTCAGTCACCTACTCATCGCTGACCAATGCCTTCCTCCAATCCTATTTCTTTCCTTTCCTGATCCCACCCAAGTTATACCCTTCCCATAAAGGCAAGCTTTTATCACTACCAGAATATTAGTGAATATCACTACTAGAATAGTAGTAAAGTATCACTACTAGAATATAGTTTTATAATTTTCTGCTACAATTTAACCTCCACCAAAGTGTGCCACTTGTGAGGAGTGCTATGTCTTATTTTTAGCAATATCCTCTGAACTTACTATAACACCTGGTCTGTAAAATAGAAATAATACAAACATGGTAGAAAGAATGAACAAATGCATTAATGAAGTTTAGGAGAGAATTAGTTAATGCTAAAAACAATTATTCCTGGCATATTCAATCATCTCCTACTTCCCTGAGGGGGTAGAAGGAGTAAAACTTTTAGAAGGAAACCAACTCACTGTCTCAGCAGAAAATCTATATGCATCTCAATTAATCATTTTGCCTTGGCTATTTTCCTTTGAAGAAGGGTCCTTATCTTATCTAAATCCACATCTTCTACTTATGCTATGGATCTAGTCCCTTCTCACCCTCTCAGGATTACATTCTTTGATTACTTCTGCTCTCCCCTTTATCTTCAATGCTTCTCTTTTTTTTCTCTATCATAAATGTTCAAGCATCTTACATCTTTGGGGAAAAAAAGTCCTTTGAGGTTAGCTCTAACCATGTTACCCCTCCCATTATCCTTCATGGACAAGTATCTTGAAAGAAGAAACTTTTATAATCTCCACTAACCCACCTATTCCCCACATGTCAGTGAGGTAAGATTTACTTTCCTCATACTGTTTTACTCATTTATTCTGGAAGAAACCATCCATTTTCTACATGTCACTAAATCAAACAAGCAACTTTTAAACTCACTTAACTTTCAGTGACACTTAACACTATTAATCAATTTCACATTTCTGAAAACTACCCCCCACCCTGCTTTCTTTCCTCCAGTAACGATAAAATCTCCTGATTTTCCTCCTACCCTTTCTGCCTGTTCTTCCATCAACTTGACAAGTTCTCAAACCATCACTTGAATATATGTGGTCTTAGTCTCTCTTTTTTCATGCTACATGTTATTCCTGGACAACTTTATTAACTCCCTGTTTCTGCTTATTATCTATGTTTTTGCTCTAGATACATAACTGCCTAAAGGACATTTCCATTTGTGCATCCCACAGAAGCCTTGAATTCAACATGTATATAAATTAACTTATTAGTTTCTCTCCTTCTTTCCATTCAGTCATATTTACATTTCCTCTGGGTTTTCTGGATTGTATAATGAAACCATATATTCACTCAGTTATTATTGGAAGTCTAGGGATCATTTTTTATTCTCCTTCCTTTCTTTGCCCTCCAAGACTCGTCAGTGGTCTTCTAAATAGATTTGAATTTCCAAGGTCTCAGTTGGCATATTTCTGCTTAGCTTGTCTTAATATCCCTTTGTTCCCCTCTAATCTACTCTAGAAAAAATGCTGATGCCAGCATGACTGGAAAGGCCATAGTGTTCTGCTCAATATACAAACTGTAGATTGACCAATTAGTTGATGTATCTATCTATCCATCCAGTAAGCATAATTCTCAAATCGCTCCCAAGATTCCCACAACTTTGATGTATATACATTGATTTATTCCCTCCCCTTGAGTGTGATACCTGTACCTTTATTTTGAATATGATAAGAGTAATGGGATATCACTCCATGATTATATTACAGTATATGACAAAGATGAGGGGATTTCACAGGTGTAACTAATGTCCTCATTCAGTTTACTATAGGATGATAAAAGTGATGTTATCCTGGAGAGCCTGACCCAAGCAGATGCTCTTTAAAAGAACAGTCTCTTGCTGGCCAAGAAGAGGCAAATAGATCTGGTGTGAAGTCCAATGAGAGGAGAAACCTCTCAGAGTTGATGACCTCAGTATTACAACTGTGAGGAACCCAATTCTGCCAAGCACCTGAATGACCTTAGAAGATCCTTAGCTCTAGAAGGGATTGTAGCCAGCCAACATCCCAAATTCAGTCTTGTGAGACCCTTACCAGAGGAGCCAGTTAGGGAGAGACTAGACTCCTACCAACAGAAGCTGTGTGACAATAAATACATGCTGTTTTAACAGGCTAAGTTATTAACTCTTTTGTTTAAAATATTTCAGTGGAGGGGCACCTGAGGCTCAGCTGGTTGAGCGTCTGACTTCCGCTCAGGTCACGATCTCAGGGTTTGTGAGTTCGAGCCCCACATCGAGCTCTTTGCTGACAGCTCAGAGCCTGGAGCCTGCTTTGGATTCTGTCTCCTTCTCTCTCTGCCCCTCCCCACGTGTGTTCTGTTTCTCTATGTCTCAAAAATAAATAAATGTAAAAAAATTAAAAAACAAATATTTCAGTGAATTTCCAGGGCACTCAGAATAAAATCTTTAGCATATCTTGTAAGATTCTCCGTGAAGTAGGCTGTGCCTCTCTCTCCAGCCTTCCGATCTTTTCTCTTATCAGCTTTTCTGTCCTGCATAGAAACCAGTTATTTAAGGCTTTTTTCAAATTTTCACTACAGTCAGACTCTCTTGACTTCAAATTTTTACATTCATCTGGTCAAGTCTACCATCACACGCTACCACTCTGATAAAAAGCCACAGTCATCCTCTTCCTGAATTGCTGTAATAATCTCCTCACTGATCTCGTTGCCCTTGCCCCTTTTCCTCCCACCATAGGCTTTCCCTGACAGAGTAGTTAGACTAAAACTGTTAAAACAGAAGTCACATAAAGATTCTACTCTGCTCAGAACTTCACAAAGTCTCTCTGTTCTCTCTGGTTTTTCACTTTGGTAAAAACCAAAGTCCTCAAAATGGCTTCAAAGCCTGTGCACAGCCTGACCTCCTCTTGTCTCTCTAATCTCTTTTCCTTCTCCTCCACTAGCTCAGTGGCCCTGGCCCAACATTTTTTTTTCTCCTTGTCTTTTCCTTATACTCCAACAAGTATACTTCTATATACTTGTTCTATGTGAAAATACTGCTGTCCTTTCTGTCTTAAATGCTCTTCCCCCAAGTTGACAGGACACATAGCTTATACTCACTTATTTCTGGTCACTCACATAGCAGCTTACCACTGACAGTATCCTTCCTGAACAGTGTTCTTCAGAATAGCAACCTCTCCCACTACTTGCTAAATGCTTCCTCTGATTGTTTCCTCTGTAACATTTATCATGATCTTCCATTCTCTGTGTACATAGTTGGTTTTGAGGACATGGATTCTTGTCCCCTTCACTGCTGTATCCCCAGTACCCAGAACAGTGACTAATACATAGTAGAAAGTGAACAAATACTTGTAAACTAATTAGTTAAAAAAAATGTTGGCTTTTTATAACACACTATCCTCTTCCCTCTCCCTTCCCCTATACAACTCCCAGGAAGTACACCCTCTTTTCTTTTTTCTTTTTTTTTTAAGTTTATTTATTTTGAGAGAGACAGAGACAGCATGAGTCGGGGAAGGGCAGAGAGAGAGAGAGAGGAGAGAGAGAGAGAATCCAAGCAGACTCCTCGCTGTCAGCTCAGAGCCCAATGCAGAACCCAAACCCACGAAACCCTGAGATCACGACCTGAGCTGAAACCAAGAGTCAGGTGCTCAACTGACTGAGCCACCCAGGTGCCCCTTTTATTTTTTCTAGTTAGTTCTTCTGCATGCCTTTCACTCTTAGAGTAGGTTCTGCCTCCACAGAACATTTTCATAAAACCCTGTTTATAGTCCAACAGTAATAATTATATTTACTACTATATATTTACTACTATAGTCCAACAGTAATAATTATATTTACTACTGCTACTTTTTAATGTCAGTTTCACTTGCTGAATATGTATACAAAAATATAGACAAGTTTTCGTTATTTTATCCCTTGTAACTAATCTAGTACCAGTAATATGTTATGTGCTGTATGGGTATTTGTTGTAAGCAGTAAGGGGTGTAGGATGTAAAATACATAAGCAAAAAAGGGAATTTCTTTCTTTTTCTTCAATTCTTACCTTCACTTTGCTTTGCCTAGCAGAATGCCAAGCATATAACTAGTATTAGGTGCATATTTGTTGACTGGTCCATTGATTGATTTGGAAATCTTTCAAGAGTATTTGTCTACATAAAAGTAAGATATTTGAGATATCATCCTGCTTTGTAAAACTAAATATTTATCACTGAGAAACAATGAGTGACTGACTGCCTCAAGTATAATCATGACACTTGAGAGTCAGAAATTGAGCACGAGGGGAAAATGACCAAACTAACCATGGAGCAATGAAGTGGACCATCGAATTCAACTTTGTGTAGAGATAATTAGATGCCTCTATGATCAAAAGACTGTGTAGGGGCGCCTGGGTGGCTCAGTCGGTAAAGCGTCTGACTTCAGCTCCTGATCTCATGGTTTGTGAGTTCAAGCCCCACGTCGGGCTCTGTGCTGACAAGCTTGGAGCCTGGAGAGCCTGCTTTGGATTCTGGGTCTCCTTCTCTCTCTCTGCCCCTCCCCTGCTCATGCTCTGTCTCTTTCTCTCTCAAAAATAAATAAATATTCAAAAAAAAAGACTATACACAAATTAAAAGTAATTGAATGAATTATGCCTTTGGAAATATATTTGTATGAAATGAACACTTTTGTGTCAATGTGTGTGTACACACACACATACATACATGTATATCTCTCAAAATTATTGATGGAATTATTTACATTGTGACAATGTAGTTTTCTTTTAAAATAATTTTTAGGGGCGCCTGGGTGGCTCCGTCGGTTAAGCGTCCGACTTCAGCTCAGGTCACGATCTCGCGGTCTGTGAGTTCGAGCCCCGCGTGGGGCTCTGGGCTGATGGCCCAGAGCCTGGAGCCTGCTTCCGATTCTGTGTCTCCCTCTCTCTCTGCTCCTCCCCCGTTCATGCTCTGTCTCTCTCTGTCTCAAAAATAAATAAACGTTAAAAATTTTTTTTAAAAAAAATAATTTTTAAATTGTATTTCCTGTTGGATTTTTTTTATGAATTAGTAAGTGGCTATGTTTTTTATCAAAAGAGTTCAGAAACAATTTTCCCTACATCTGAAATAAATGTAGTATCTCTCCTTATAGACACTTTACCACATATGGTGGGTGCCCTTACTTGTAAAGCAGTGAAGCATAGGTTTCTTGGCCAAAGCTCAATTCCTCCAGTACTGGCCTCTGTCATAAATTTTTGTATTAATTTACAACAGAAGAGACACTTTTCATCCTGTTTGAATTTCTTACTATGAGTCTACTCAGACCCTCTTCAAACTTCATAATGATTGAGGTAAGCCATTTGACTAATATTAACCATTTTACAAACCGTTTAAATAATTAAATACTCCCATTTCTACTTTATTTTATTCCAGTGTTCAACATGGCCAACTTAGAAACTCAAATGCCTTATTAATAGATATATGAAAACAAGGAATATATTGCCTAATAAAAAGTATTTTTAATATTTCAGGTTTCCGAACTAAAGAAATTTATAGACACTTATGGTTAGGATACACGTTGCACTTTTATAAACTTGCCTCTAATATATTATGCACTCATATTTAGTGGAATGCTTTTTTCCAGCGCCCTTTAATAGCTTCATTTTGTGGAACAGGATTTATTTATTCCAATGCTGTCAGTTTTATAATAGTTCTTATGTGTCATTTAGAGGCATCCATCCAACATAATGACAGATTATGAAGAAAGAGGACACGAGAATAAATGGCCATAATAAGAGAAGGTAGATGTAGCAAATTCCCCTTCTTGATTCCCTTAATCATAGTTAAAGTTTCATTTTCTATGTAAATTTTTTTCCATCTGTCATTGGGCTCTACAAATGAAAGAATCATAAGTGAAACTGTATGTATTTATTTTCCACCTTAAGGAGGACAGAAAGCAAGGTTGTGATTTTGGATAATAAAACCAGATCTCTTAGAATGGGAAAATGAGTGATTTAGTTACATTTTTGTTTTTCCTCCCTCCTACCCAATTACACGATTCTGTCTCGACTTGATGAGAGCCTGAGTTTTCTACCTAATAACTGAGTTCTATTGAGCAGATGACACTAAGGAACCCCATCGACCCAGCTGAGATGGGAAAATGGTCCGTGTGCAGAGAGTGAAAGTAAAATTTACCAAGAGTTGCAGAGATGATAGATCATAGTTGAGCACCATATATCTGTCAACATTCACAAAAGTAGTGCACCTTTGAGAATTGTTATTTTAGGGCAAAATAGGACATCATTAAAGAGTTGAGCTATATCATAAGAAAAACATCTCCAAAATAAAATATTTTTATTCATACAACTCAAGAGAAAACTGATTAGCATCTTGACTTTGGAATGGCTTGAGGCCCTAGGTCAAAATAGCCGTCTCCATTAATGCTAGCTACTTGATAGGTCTCGTTACTGATCTTTAATCCTTGCTTGAAAATATGATATTGCCTTATTACCTGAAATTGTGATTTATAAATGATAGCAGTGTAAAAGTGTCACTAATTCATAATTTTAGAGAGTATAGCTCATCAAAATTTTCTCTGATGTGTTTTATGAAAGGGGAAAAACCCAAGCCCTTTAATTAATAACCTGTCCTGGAAAACCATCTTTCTAGAAGAGTACTGAAAAGACTTAAGGATAACCAATAATAGCCTGACATCCTCTTTTATTTCAAAAGGAATCATTTGCTATTAATAATGGTAAGCAGGGTTTCGGGACATTTTATGGGAGCATCATTCCTTTAACTTGTCAGTTGGTTTTATGTTATAAAGAGGATGGTGATGGGGTGAACCAAGCTTGCAGGCATATATAACATTATAGAAGGAGAAGAATCTATGATGCTTCATCAGACAAGCCATTTCATTGTGTCACTGAATCACAGCAAAGTCATTGCCATCTGAGGAATTATTATAAAGCTATTATATGCCATCTTAGACTTTATAGAACTATTTATATATAAAGTTGATATCAGTTTCTGTAATCACATCATACAGGAAAAATGTAGATGCACATATGTAAAGTACTGTGTTCCATTTATTGAAAATAAAATGTGTACATACATTTTTAATTTTGTTTACAAAATGAGAAATATTATGGTCAAATTTTTCATTACTTGACAGTACTACTGGTCAGTGAAAATTGCTACAAATACACTGAACATATTCTTCCTTCTCCCTACTGTAATCCTCGCCTATCCCAGCAATAGGCAGAACTTCTAGAATACTAGGGAACATTATAACAACAACAAAAAAATCAGGATATAAAAACTGTTGGAAATAGAATCATAGATACTAGATTATCTATAGAGCATTCCTTCAATACCTTGAGAAACAAAAGCCCCTGAACAAACATGAAATAGTAAGAGATGATTTTACCAGGATTTTATGAGTTCTAACATTATAAGAAAATGTCTCATACTTACTAATGTTATAAGTAAACTTACCATGTGAGATGTTCATTCACTCAAAAAAAAATGTATTGAGAGAGGGTTCACTTTGGTGGTAAAGACTATGAATAAAACAGCTTTCTCTGACCTATTTTATCACATTATAGGAAGTAATGGCAAAAAACACACATGTAGGCAATACTTTAATCGGATATGTTACAAATAGGGTTATGTACTATGGGAAAGAAATAAAATTGAATCCTAAAACAGAAGGCGGGGAGGATAGGATTGTTCATGGAAGATCTTTCTAACATAACATTTAGCTAAAACCTGAATGGTGAGAGTTGAATAAGCCCAGAAAATACTAAGGGGAAGCATTTCAGGCAAGAACAGTACATGACAGTTTTCTGTTGCCATCTTTGCCCAGCGCTGAGAGATTCTAGGATCTTACCTTACAGTTGTAGCTTATCAATACAGTGAGGTTCAATCGTCAACATCTCCCTAAATACAGACCATTCAGGCCTCATAAACTTGCTGACCCTCAATCCTAAAACTCAAAACTTACAGTGCACACTCTAAGCTTTCAAAGTCTTGTAGTGCTTAAACTAAGGCATTCAAATTCAATTCGCTACAGTTAAAAAACAAAGAAAATATAAATGTGTAAGCATTCCAAATCATTTTGCCTTGTAATGTCTCTGGTGTACCTAATATTATATCTGAAAGTAAATACTAAGAAAAGTCCTAATGGGGAAGTTATCAGATCCTTATAAAATACGAACACATATCATGAGAAATCTTTTAATTCACTCATAGTTACTTAGCATCACAATCTCTAAATCAGAAAATCTCACCCCAGAGAAAGTTCCAGATAAGAAGTCTGATTTGGGTTCAGTCTCAAGGTGCAACACATGCCCTTTAACAATAACATCCCTTCCAACTGTCCACAAATTCCCCAAAGAAGTAGACTAGAAATCAGTGTTTCTCAATGGACACAATATTGGTCACTGGAGCTGAGAGAGGAGTGTGGGTCCCTGACCCTTACCTACTATATGTCATTGCCATTACCCAGTTGTTGTGACAAACAGAAAATGAGATGTTTTTACACATTACCAAATGCACTTTGGGTGTGATAATTATTTCTTAAACTGTGTTCATAATAATACTGTCCTGTCAGTTGGGTGACTGACTTCGGCTCAGGTCATGATCTCACAGTTTGTGAGTTTAGCCCCGCATCCGGCTCTGTGCTCACATCTCAGAACCTGGAACCTACTTCAGGTTCTGTGTCTCCTCCTCTCTGTATCCCTCCCCTGCTCGTGCTCTGTGTCTTCTGTCTCTCAATAATAAATAAATGTTAAAGAAGAAAATTAAAAAAAAAATAATACTGTCCTGAATGACATTAATTCACATTACAAAAAGAAAATGTGTTCATAGGTCAGGAATTACCTCTGCCACATAATATAGCAAATTATAAAGCAGATTTCTTTCTGTAGGATGTTTCCAGAACCTAATATGTTAAGGAGAACCGAAAATGTCAAAAGGATGGAGGTAGGCAAAGTGTTTATAAAATGTTCTAAGCTGATTTGACTGAACAAAAAAAAATTTTTTATAAAACTATTTGTGAGAAATGGACTAAGTGATCTTTCAAATTCCTACAACATCACATCACATATGGTATAGCTGACAATTTTATTTACCCTGTTTTTAGAGATTCAATTTGAAAGACTAAATAGGCTACAGAAAAGAAAGCAAATATGCAAAATTTTTTATATACACAAAGAGTCAAATAAATAATACAATGATATCTGAATGATTCTACATTCAGAATTGAATGGTAACATAATTTGCAAGTTTCTGTTAAACATTTTCCTTAACTGTTCTCTTTTTATGACAGTCCTATATGTAAAGTGATTATCTTTAATCTGTATTTGGGAAAATAGAGACAGACATTTGCTCAGAATATAAGCTAGTTGCTGTGAAAAAAGATACAAAATGTAGTTGTTCAAAAAAGATACAAGTCTTTTCTTTTTTTTTTTTTAATTACACCAGCAAAATATAGATAGGTGATCAAGGGTCGATAGATAGCTCAGATTCACAAAATTATCCAGAGAATCAGGTTCCTTGTATCTAATTTCTCTTCAGTCCCCCCCATGTTTCTTTTATTTGCTTGGTTGAAACCCTGTCACCAGAGTACCATATCTATATTCTAGCCCCAGGTAGTGGGGAAATATTGAAAGGAGGGGAAGGTTTACAGAAAGTTTCAAGCATTACCTATTGGCAAGGGAGTTTGGAAAAATAGTCACCAGCATGTTCCTACTCAAGCTTGGCAGGGGACAAGTTCTATTACAGGAAGGAAGGGAAGGAAGGAAGGAAGGAAGGAAGGAAGGAAGGAAGGAAGGAAGGAAGGAAGGAAGGAAAGAAGAAGGGAGGGAGGGAGGGAAGGAGGAAGGAAGAAGGGAGGAGGAAGGAAGAAAAAGAAAGAAAGAGAAAAGAGGGAGGGAGAGAGAGAGGGAGGAAGGAAGGAAGGAAAGAAGAAGGGAGGGAAGGAGGAAGGAAGGGAGGAAGGAAGAAGAGAGGGAGGCAGGAAGGAAGGAAGGAAAAGAAAGAAAAAAGAGGGAGGGAAGGAGGAAGGAAGGGAGGAAGGAAAGGAGGAAAGAGGGAAGGAAGGAGGGAGGGAGGGAAGGAAGGAAGAAGGGAAGGAAGGAGGGAGAGAGGGAAGGAAGGAGAGGAAGGAAGGGAGGAAGGAAGGAAGGGAGGGAGGGAAGGAGGGAGAAAGGAAGGAAGAGTGGGTACTAGAGGGAAATTTTCAGTGTCTGCCAAAAAAGAAAGAGAGTGGGAGAGAAACAGGGAAAGAGGAAGAGAGAAGACCTATTTGCATTGAAACACAGTGCCCCTCAATATGCAAAGGGAAATGCATAATGATGATAATAATGGTACCAAACATTCATCAAGGACTTCCTTTGTCCCACACAATGTTCTAAATACTCTGCATACAAATATTAACCCACTTCATTCTCACAGCAACCCTAAGATGTGTGTGCCATTATCATTGCAACGTGGCACCAGTCACAGGATCCCTGCTTCATTTCTGTCATGTGCAAAATGACACACTAGTAAGCAGGGACCGAGATTTCTAAAATAGGCTGTCTGGCTCTGAAATTCATGCTCTTCTGTGTCCTGCTCTGTTTCTTCTCCATGTCCGTTTTTCCATGAACAAGAGTTCTTTACATAAATTTGTTCATTTCATGCCTGACCCTATTGTGATTCAAGTTACCAATGGTTTTCTTAAAAAAAAAGTGGGGAAATGAGGATTTAAGTCTGTGATAAATATCTTTTTATTTTCTGTTAATATTATGGTGGAAATAATGAGAAATGAGGTTTATCGTCTTTAGATCTAGATGTCACTACACCATTTTTAACTCCATAGCTACCATACCTTGATATTTCACCGTCATTTGGTGTCAAAATTCAGTGTGATTTGTCTTTGCTTAGGAAATTGCCATTCACAGCATACCTGTTATGACAAATTCTGGCATATCAACGGTATAAACACATCCAAGTCCTTAGATTTTTTTTAAATAGTCCTTTAAGTATGACATCAAGTAGAACATTAATACATAGTTTCTGGATACATTTGAAAGTTCTGAATATAGGAACACCTGGGTGGTTCAGTCAGTTAAGCATCTGACTTCAGCTCAGGTCATGATCTCACAGCTTGTGAGTTCAAGCCCCATCATCAGGCTCTGTGCCAACAGCTCAGTACCTGGAGCCTGCTTCAGATTCTGGGTCTCCCTCTCTCTCTCCCACACCCCCGCTCACGCTCTGACTCTCTCTCCTTCAAAAATAAATAAACATTTTTTTTTAGGTTCTGAATATGGACCTCATGTAATTTTATCCTGGCAATCATTAACTGTGCCTGAATTATGTAGGTCTGAGAGTATCCTGCTCCTTGTTTATAGTGGAAGACTCCTATGAATGGAATTAACATTGCCCTGAATAGGTCAGTACCAATAGAAGGGTAGTGGTATTGATGTGGAAATGTTACTGTTTGGAGCCAATGGCCAAGAAAGAATTTTTTGGGCATCTTTGGTGCAAAAAAACAAACAAACAAACAAACAAACAAACAAAAAACAGTTTTATTAAAGCACGGGGACAGGACCTATGGGCAGAAAGAGCTGCATTAGAGAGGAGTGGCCAATTGTATACTTTCAAATTGGAAGGGGGTTAGGAACAACACAAGCCTCCAAGGCATTTTGGAAACAAGGTTTCCAGGACCCTGAGGACCCTGAGGACCCTGAGAGGGCTAGCTATTGTTAGGAAAAGGTCATTTATTACTGTTTAGTAAACCCTCAGTCACCAGACCCTTCAGATGCATATCAGTGGGCCATAGCTTGGAAGATGATTGCTATCACATGTTTGGGGAGTAGAGATAAAGGAAGTTTCCAAAGGAGTTTTTAATATGTTAAAGTAGACTCACAGGATCCTGCAGGTTAGAAAAATGTTAAGCTAAGATTGCCTTTTGCCCTTAGCAAAGTGTCGTCAGGGAGGCAGCTGAGTTCCTAGAGGAAGGTCATTCTGTCTGCTTTAAAGACTTGTCAGTGGGCTGTAAGTAGTAGGGAAATTTAATTATTTTTTTTTCTTTTGTTTTGTTTCCCATGTCAGTCTCAGTGTCTGTGCCAGACAGAGAATTTTGGTACATTCTCTATATTGTTCATATTAGCAACCTGCAGGGAAAGACTAACCACAGAAGGAAGAAAGAGGGTAGTAATACTGAAGCACTTGAGCATTGTTCTGAGCCATAAAGCAGCAAGAGGAGAATGTGACTCAAAGACTCATTTCAGCATAACCACCGTGCACCATGACTGTGGTTCAAGGTCAGAAGCCCTAATGTACTCAGGGACTTGACCTAGAGAAACCAGTTTAATGCAAACTCTATAGGTATAGAATGTGATTTTTTTAAAATTTCTAATATCAACTTCCTCACAGTCATATCCCATCCAGTACATGAAATAATTTTCAATACAGGTCATTTAACAAATACTGCCAACAAAATCAGCATGAAGTGATTCTTTTATTCATTAATGGATCTCAAAATATCAAGTGTAAAGTTTGAATTTTAAGCTCAGAGGTGATTTTTTTATAGTTTTATTATAAGATCTCTAAATTATCGATACTCTGTTGAAAAAAGAAGTGTTCAACTAGATATCTTTCAACTCTTGATCTTTTGTTTCCCCCAGCACTTTGCTGTCACAATAGTCCTGAATTGTTGTGTATTAAAATGATTAACTTGGGGCACCTGGGTGGCTCAGTCGGTTGAGTGTCCAACTTTGGTTCCAGTAATGATCTCACAGTTAGTGGGTTCAAGCCCCGCGTCGGGCTCTGCACTGACAGCTCAGAGCCTGAAGCCTGCTTCAGATTCTGTCTCTTTCTTTCTCCTCCTCCCCCTCCTCCTCCTCCTCCTCCTCCTTCTTTCTCCACCCCCCGCCCCTCCCTCAAAAATAAATAAACATTAAAAAAAAGTTAAATGCTTAACTTGGTCTGCATTCAATACCACTGGACACAGAGCATTTCTTTCACAAGTATGATGCAAAAATATGTCCTTGAAGCCTCAAACTGAGTACATAAATATTTTCTCTTGTTTAAATGAGATACTCCCTAAAGTGACAGATGTTAATAAGTAAGTATTCCCAGTATTAATATCTTCTCTCACACTTACAAGTGATTTCTTCCCGCAAGAGATGTGTAAGAGTGTTTGTTTCTTGAATCTTCATTATTTTTTCTAAAGCTTGATTTAAAGCGCATGAGCAATTAAAGTCACATAAATTCCAGTGATTTCTTTTTTGCTTTTTTTTAAGTTAATTGTATCAGAATATATCCCTGTAAAAATCATAAAATAAACCCTAGTCTCTGCTCTTCTCCCCCTCCCCACATCCTCTCCTTTCCCTTTCCTTATTCAAATCAATGTTAATTGACCAACATTCCTCTCAGGAACCAAATACCCTTTTGAAAATGGTCTTTTAGTGCTTTCTTCAAGAATATCATTTACAACCGAGATTAATCTAGCATCAGCTCATTTTCAGGCCAGTGTAGTTAGGGGTATCAGTGTCATTGAAACATTCTTAGAATTTTATGACAAAGGTAACTATTGTAAAAGTATAATATTCAAAATTAAAACTAAAGAATGGCAAAACTTGGTCAAAGTCCATTTGAAGAATATTTTGCTGCCCAAGAAAGAATGTTGGAAGGAGATCACGAAATTAGATTAAGAAGCAGTTGATAACTTTAGAGAAATATAGCCATAACAATTGGGGTTATTTTTAATTCCAAACAGAAATCATTTGAATCCTGACTAGATAAAAATCTACAACTGCATAGCTTATCTAATCAATAGTAAGTAGCAGTCAAACACAACCAAGTTGCCCTGGGGGAAAAAAATCTTTGAGAGGGCTTGTTAGATAATGTTCTGGAATGCCTTTGAAAGGGCACACAGGCATCTCTTTCCTTATTTCCTTGTTTTGGGTACTTTTCCTTAACATTTCAATTCTTTCCTTTTTTAGAAATTTTAAATGAAGTTTTAGTTAACATACAGTGTAATATTGATTTCAGGAGTAGAATTTGGTGATCGATCACTTACATACAGCACCCAGTGCTCATCACAAGTGCCCTCCTTAATGCCCACCCCCTACCTAGCATATCTGCCACCCACCTCCCTCAAATCCTTCCTTTAATGAAAAAGGCTCACTCCTATAACAATGGAGTGTTATTGGCATAACAATAGCTTCCTGTAAAATGTATATATTTTGTCTTTATCTGAGATGAAGAAAAGTGAAAGTTCCGGATTAGATGAAATATAATTTTTTCACACATGAGAATTAACAAAATAGAAAAAGCATCTAACTTCCCACAGTGAGAATGGTGTCTGTCTGTCTATCTATCTATCTATCTATCTATCTATCTATCTATAGTTTTCTAAGATGGCTAAGATTTCCTATAATATTTAATAAAGGCGTTTTTTTCTAACAGACATTTAAAATCTTTGCAGACACTTTTATATAAACAAATTCAATATTACAAAACTATACTTCATAAAATATGTTCTGATGATTAGTTTAAAAAAGATCATCCAAGACACCTGGTGGCTCAGGTGGTTGAGTCTCTGGCTCTTGGTTTTGGCTCAGCTCATGATCTCGTGGTTTGTGAGTTTGAGTCCCGCATTGGGCTCTGTGGTGACTGTGGAGCCTGCTTGGGATTTTGCTCTCCTTCTCTCTCTGTCACTCCCCTGTTTGTTCTTGTGTTCTCTCTCTCTCTCTCTCTCTCTCTCTCAAAATAAATAAGCTTTTTAAAAAAAGATCATCCAGTTATTAAATAGGGTTGTTTCTTTAGTCAGCAAATTGTTGAACATTACTCTGTGAAGGGTAATAAGAAAAGATTGAAAATATGAACAAACATGATTTTTGTCCTAGGAAGTTTACATGCTGGATGGTGCATGAAAACATTTAGTTATGACGAAAACTGTGAGAAATATTCTAAGGAAGCTGGTAAAAATGGTCATGCTAGAGCACAGAAGGGAGGGGCTTCTCAAAGTAGTGGGAGCAGGTCTAGCTCGGGTTCTGAACGAGCTGTGTGATTCAACAGGTTGAAGTGAAGCAGCTTGTAAAGTTATGGTTTCAGGGGGACCAAGAGCAAAGCATGGAAGGCCAAAAAGAAATTTCCTAGGAATTTCAGATATTTGACTTGAGGATATGATACATTTACAGAGAAGACTAAGATGAATTATGTATGAAAAGCTAAGGCTAGGGCAGTTTTTGCTTCATCTCAAATATTAGTGATTCTGTGTTTCTGCAGAAAATTACACTAATGTGTCTCACCACTTAATAAGTACAGTATACATATTCTATCAATTTGTGACAAGTTACAAGTGAACGAGATTATGTTATTTTTTTGTTTTCATTTCTTTATCCTGTTTTTCTTGTTTTAGCATTTGCTTTCAGTAGCCATATTTTTAAAAATCTCATATATGATTGTGTTTAAGTTTTTTAAAAATGTAACTTACCAATATGACCTAGCGTTCTACTAAGAACCCTGGCAGTCTTAAATGACCAAGTTTGAAAGTCAGTAGAGTGGATAACTGGGGTCCTCTGAAGAGTTTCTACTAAACGGTGATACAGTCAGCTTAAGGGTAATCACTGTAGTTACCACATGATGGATCGGCATAAAGAGAGAAGGAAAGTGGGTGAAACAGAAAGTTGTACAAGTAAAATAATGAAAACCAGGTAGTTGTGTTCCATTTGAGGGGGGAAAGAACTTGACACAGAACAAAATAAGAGCATGAATTTGATATTAAGTTACAATTTTATTCCATTATGAATTGTTCACTTATTCTGAATCAGATTGAGTACATGTTACTCATACTATAATTTTTTTTCATACTATGCTCTTTGCATATTATCTTGCCAAAATGTGCACTAGTTTGTTCACTATGGATTTGCTTCATAATCTGCTGCATACCCAGAAGTAACATTTAAATTACTAGCAATCAAGGTATTAAAATCGAACTCAGGTGAAATAATAATACCCAAATTTAAAATGAACATAGCAGAGAAATACCTTTTTTTTCCTGTTTCATAAATTTGCAGATGTACCATAGTGCAGTGTAATTGGAGAACAGCATCCTCACTTCACCACGTGACAGGTCATGAAATACATAACACATATTTTGTACTCATTAAATATTTACAAGCAATAATGAGTGATCAGTAATTATATAAGTAATCTATTACTTTAATTTTGTTTATAATTAAATAAGAAGCAAGCTATGCTATATACAAATGTATAAGATAGAATGAAATAATACTTGTTAGATGTTCTTTGACAGGATTATTAAAATACTCCACGATTTATGGTATCTATTGCAGATATATTTATCCATAACTGTCACAGTTAATTTACATATCTGAATGATATGGTGGTATATAAGAAACTATTGTGACTTGAGATAATAATTTAAAAATCTAATCTAAAAGTACCCAGATATAAGGCATAATATTACATAATAATATCATGTAGTCGGGGCGCCTGGGTGGCTCAGTTGGTTGGGCAACCGACTTCAGCTCAGGTCATGATCTCACAGTTCGTGAGTTCAAGCCCGGCTTTGGGCTCTGTGCTGACAGGTCAGAGCCTGGAGCCTACTTCAGATTCTGTGTCTCCCCGTCTCTCTACCCCTCCCCTGCTCATGCTCTGTGCCTCTCTGTCTCTCAACAATAAATAAACGTTAAAAAATTTAAAAAATATATTATGTAGTCATATTTCTTTTTTTAATTTTTTTAATGTTTATTTATTTTTTGAGAGAGAGACAGAGCATGAGCAGGGCCGGGCAGAGAGAGAGGCAGACACAGAATCTGAAGCAGGCTCCAAGCTCTGCTGTCAGCACAGAGCCTGACATGGGGCTCAAACCCACAAGCTGTGAGATCATGACCTGAGTGGAAGTTGGACGCTTAACTGACTGAGCCACCCAGGTGCCCTTATGTAGTCCTATTTCTTAACTTGGTTCTTAACATGGTTCTTAGGGGACAATGTCCCTTCCTTCTCTTTCCCCCAGCTCATGGGATATTTGGCAGTATCTGGGATAGTTTTGATTGTCATCATGGATGGGGGGCGGGGAAGGGTGTGATACTAGCATCAAGTGGCAGAGACCAGAATGTTTAGGCTATTAAACACTGTATAATTAAAAGGACAATGCCTCCCCCCAAACAAAGAATTATCTGGCTCAAGATACAATTGTGCCAAGGTTGAGAAACCCTGACATACAGTATTGGTTTAAAATGTAAGCTTGTGAAGACCAAACTTACTCAGTTTAATGCGTTTTATATGATTATCTCTTGATGGGTGGCAAACAGATTGTGAAGATTAAATAACATTCCTTATGCATCAGATTTTGCCTTATTGCATGCAACAGTCTGTTTTTAGTGTATACATAAGAATACGGTGACTGATAATGTTCATTCTGTGTTTATATGAAAACTAAAACCCAGCAAAAACACTCTCCTACTCATTCTCTGTGACTGAATATAAATACTGTCTGAGATGTTATTATTTTAAAATGAGAATTCCTCTATATTTGCCAACAAGAGAAATTTTATTAACCAGCTCTTAGTACAAAAACGAAGTCAGTGCCAAAGGACAGAGAAAGTCTAAATTGAGAGTAAGAAAGTTTCTGCTTTGTGAGACGGCAAGGCTCAATTTTCCATCAGTTTAGAATCATGAACACCTGAAAATGCAGAACACAGAATTCTGAAATTTTTATGTGAGGATTTTCTCTCAGCTTCTAGATCCATCCCTAATTTTCTTTTCCTTAAAAGAAATCTCAGATGTGTTCTGCAGATTCATTTCTCTTCATTTATATTTCATACTTTTCACCCACACATTTCCTATGTCTTAGGACAGAGGCATAAGAAAGTATAGAAGATATTTAATTTATTGTCCCCTGAGTAATGATAAGCACTAATAGGCAATAAGTGAGTGCAACTGGATAGGCCTATAACTGATGGAGACTTGTTACATCATTTCTCATTTCGTGTCGTCTGCAAAATACTGTAGCTTGGTTGTTAGAGTTTTTAAGAAACGTTTTAGAATAGGTGTTCAGCAATCTTTTGGTGATGGTGATAAAAGATAAGATGATGATAAAAGATAACAGGGGGCTGACTTGTGCAGGATGGGACTCAATTAAAAGTAATATTTGTTCTGTAGTATTCCATAGAATGAAGTAGAAAGCAAAGGAATAGACACTTTACTCAACAGAGTCTGGAAAAAACACTTGAGGACAATAAACAACAAGAATGGAAGACTGGTAATGAAGATCTATGAGATAAATGCTCAAAATTTAGCAACGATTAAGTGTGTAATATATAGAATCACTATGTTGTGCACTTGAAAGTAATATAACATTATATGCCAACTGTACTCAATAATATATATATATTTTTAAATGGATGGGGGCGGTGCTCTGCTGGCTCAATCAGTGGAGCATGTGACTCTTGATCTCGAGGTTATGAATTCAAGCCCCATGATGGGTGTAGAGAATAATTAAAAATAAAATCTTAAAAAAAAAAAAGGCTACCAGGAGTGTCCTTTTCAATTTGGGACAGTACAATTAGTAACAAACACAGAAAACATTGCAAGTCTTTGGGCAACAATGACAAAGGCTAAAATATAAAACATAGTATACATCTAATTAAGATCTGGAAAAAGGAAAATAATTACATGTACAGAGTTGTGATTTAACCTATTATTTGTACAAATAACTTGTCCAAGAAAGGTCTCTCAGAGAAGAAGTTGCATTTTGCATTATTTGTAGTTTATAAACATTTGGAATTTATTTCTATCTTATTATAATCTAATAGATTGGAATAGTTATGGTGAAATAATAGTAGTTTTCTCAAATGTATTATCCATACCTTCTGATATAATTATAAAGGGGTTCTTTACTGTTATTAATTTCAAGATAAATCAGAAAAATAAAATGCCTAAAAAATAAAAATAATCCCCACTTATTGTTTGGTAGGGATCTGTGAGTATCATAAAGATTTTCTAATACTGCTAGGGTCGTATCTAATTTGTTTATGTGAAAATTGAAGAATAAAATTTCTGCTCATTGAAATGTAACAACAGTAAAGTAACCTATTTGTGTTAACTAGTTGATAACAACAAATCATTTAACACGCTATTTTTCCAAACATTTATTGAGCTACACTGTACAAGATATTAATCTCTACTGGATAAAATCTAGCAAAAAAAAAAAAAGCAGTTTATCCTTATTGTGTTTATCATTCGTGTAAGAAAGAGAGTTAAGCATCAACTTTAAATTATTTACACATATATGTAATATGTAATATATATAATTATAAGTTTTGGATACATATAAAATTATTTTAGATGGTGATAAGAGCTACAGGGATAACAAAATAAAGGAAAGGGGATATGAGTATAGAGGCATTGGTGATAGTGAGTGCAAAATTTTAAATAAGGTGGACAGGAAAGTAATTGCATAAGCATTGATACTTCAGTAAAGACCTAAAAGAGGTTGTGTTAGGCTAAAAAATACCTGCCCTCAAGAGATATCAATGTCCTACTCCCTGGAAACCAGGAATGTCACCTTATATGGCAAAATGGAAGGGAAAAAAAAGGTCTTTGCCAATGTGATTAAATGAAGGATTTTGAGATGGTAAGATTATCCTGGATTATCCAGTTGGATCCTAAATGCAGTCATGAATCCTTTTCAAGTCACAATCAATCCTTTTCTTCCATTAAAGAAATTTTACCCATAAACAGAACAGGAAAAAATAATGTAATCCCAGGAGGAGAGACTTGTGTAATGCAGCCACAAACCAAAGAAAGACAGTCGACACAAGAAACTGAAACAGACAAGGACTGGATTCTCCCTTAGAGACTTCAGAGGGCATGAAGTCCTGTCCACACTTTGATTTCAATCCAGTGTTAGTGGCTTCAAACTTTTGGCCTCCAGAACTGGGAAAAAATTTATTTGCAGTGTTAAGCCACTAAACGTGGTAATTTGTGAGAGCAGTCATAGGAAACAGATATAAGAGTGAGGATGCAAATGATCTCTGGGAGCAGAGAGGTGCGTAGGGGAAATATTAAGAGCCACCCTTTGAACATGTTAAGTGTAAGAAGTCTGCTAGATGTCCAAGTGTGGGGTGTGGAAAAGAGTCAGGGAGAGTTCAGGGGAGAGTCCGGGCTATCTAAATTTGAGAATTATTAACATGTAGATTGTGGTAGATTCCTGGGACCAGATGACTGAACTGTTCAGAAAAAATAAAAGGTCAAATCACTGGGCTCTGGACCCCTTCACTATTGGAGATTAAGGACATGAAAAGGAGCCAGAAAAGTAGGCTGAGCAAAGAGTGGTCTGAGTAGTCAGAGGGAAATCAGGCAAGAATGGTAACCCTGGAATTCAATAAAGAAAGTGTTTCAAGGAGGATTGCACAACAGGGGCGACTGGGTGGCTCAGTTAGTTAGGCATCGGACTTCAGCTCAGGTCATCATCTAGCGGTTAGTGGGTTTGAGCCCCACGTTGGGCTCTGTGCTGACAGCTCTGAGCCTGGAGCCTGCTTCAGATTCCGTGTCTCTCTGTTACTCTCCCACTCGCACTCTGTCTCTCTCTCTCTCTTTCTCTCTCAAAAATATATAAAAATTAAAAAAAGAAAAAGGAGGGCTGCACATCAGCTGTATTAAAACCTTAAGGACAGGCTAACAGAACTGTGGAATGACTTTGCTTTTAGCCACAAGAAGAACATTGATAGAAATATTAAGAGAAGGTTCAGTGGAAGGGGGAAGCAAATATTTGCTTGGACTGAATCCAAGAGAAAAGGAAAGGAAAGAAATCAAAGATCACAAATATAGTCAACAAATCCAAATAATGTCATTTGAAATTACACGGATTTCTTCTTTTAGTTACTGAGTTTAATCTAATATACAAATTAAAGTGAGGCTAACAATAACCAAATATGGTGACATCATGTACATATGTAGTCAAAAATATAAGGCAAATATTTGTCCATATCTTTACCCCAAATGGGGCATGGTGCAAATCTATCATATACTAGACAGTGTTTACTTCCTTTACAATATAGTTAGGTTATAGGTATATAGGTAGGTATATAGGTAGTTAGGTAGGTATATAGGTTATAGGTAGTTAGGATATAGTGAAAATATTTTTGGTGATGTCACAGTGTAGATCATTTAGCTTGTCTTCATAAGAATATGTGTGGACTTTATACTACAAATATTTATACTGTAAACACATTTATCTTCAGCTTTGTTATAAATATCTAAGTTAAAGTCAGAAAACTATAAATTCAGTGAGAGGAGAAATTAATATTTATCTTACCATAACGATCTCACTGTGTAGAACAGTGTCTGGGATGTAGTAAATGTTCAATAAATGTTTATTAAATAAAGTTAATCACTGAAAGTTGATTTCCACATCTTTTGAGTTTTCCTTCTTATTCATTTAGATGGCCTCAAATCTCAGGTCCTCAGATTTTCCACTCTTAAAGTTGGAAGAATTCTACTCACCTTACAAGACTTCTGTGAGAATTTGAGACCTAATAAAGCATCCTTACCATTAGAAAACTATTTAAATATATTACTTGTAAAGAGCAGAATGATTAAAACCTCCTCTCAAGACTGTCATTACTTCACCTGCCTCCTTCCACTTTCTTTTGGTTTCTTCTTCAAAAAAGTTACTGAAATCTTTAGTAGCCTTTTAATACCTCCCCCTTCCCCTGGAATACCAACTCCATTTAAAAAAAAAAATAACTATTTATTTTCAGGAGACAGAGAGAGATAGAGCATGAGTGGGGGAGAGGGGCAGAGAGAGAGAGGGAGACAGAGAATCCAAAGCAGGTTCCAGGCTCTGAGCTGTCAGCACAGAGCCCGACTTGGGACTCGAACTCAAACTCACGAGCTGTGAGATCACAGCCTGAGCCAAAGTCAGATGCTTAAACAACTGAGCCCCCCAGGCGCCCACCAACTCCATTCACTTTACCTTTGTGGGTTTATTTCATTTTAAATCATTATATCATTAGGTTCTAAGAAAGATTTTAGGTAAGTTCATATACCTAGAGTACTGTGGTGTATTTCAGGTCTCACAGTCTTTAGATTTCTAATATGCTGTCATGTTACAAACTGTGCACCTTCCCCTTCACCTTCCTAGGCTCCGTGGATCTGGTTTTCCTTTTGTGAAATCAAAAGTAAATTGCTTTCTCCAATTTGTTGCTTGTATTTTCTCACTACGCTTGTCACACAGACCTGTTTTTATTATCACCATACCTACTAAACTCTAAATTTACTTGAACTTCTATGTATATACATAATGTCTACCACAGTTTTTGTACCTTAGTAAATAATATTTGTTGAATAAACAAATACGTGCATTAATGGAGTTTTTCCTCAGAACATATTTTTACAGTTGGTAAGGATATTTCTGTTGAGATTTTACAAATGAGTCATCAGAAATACAAGCTAATTCCTTACCAGAATAAGGTCATAGTGAAATTTATATTTAAGAACCTGATGCCAGTCCTCACTGAACCAGATGGAACTATGATGACCTCTGGAGAGATAAAAATACAACTCTTTAAGGCTGAATTTCCCAGAGCCTCTGCTTTCCAAATCCTAATAGAAATTGTTTCATTTGTACAGAAAATGTAAGTCAAGTCCATGCATTACAGTTATTAGTGATTTTTAAGATACAGTAATGGTATATCCCAAGGGTGACACCTATTCTAAAGCCACTTTATTATTACTTTCCTTATGACAAGAAGTTAGCAATGAAGAACCGGTTGCTGTGCACAATGTCTCATTCCTTGATAGCCGAGGATATTAATTCATGAGCTTCAGGCAAGTACATTGATCTTTCTAGCCATCCAGAAATAAAATGTCATGTAGAGCAACTACTTCTTCATTGCTATTCCAGCATGGTTTTCCCCCCCTCCCTTGAGATTTTTTTTCTCACATTAAGAATAAAAACGTACCCACTCTTTTCCGAGGAAAGATGACAAACAAAACCACAGGTTTAGAGATACTCAGTCTCATTAGTGTCCTCTTTGATGAGCACCGCACTATGCCCCAGATAATAAAAATATACAATGGTTACCAGCTTCTCAGAAATAAAAACTCTTTTCATTTCCTCTGGCATCAAATTAATATATTCTCATATTGACCCCAAAGAGACCAAGGCTGGGGCTGGACAAATGCCTAGTCATGCATGTGGTAGAAAATATAGATGAAAGGGTAAAATAGACAAGACCTCTCTACAAATCCTTTCGAGTACAAGTACTTGATAATAGACTAGTGAATTAGCATGCTGCATGAATTCCCTGCCTCACCTCTACCCATTTCCACAGACAGCTGAAATATCCTTGAATATAGTATGATAAATGGAAACACACACACAAATTCCAGCAATAGCCCAGAACACCTACAAATATAAAACACGTTGAGCAATGCAAAGGAGGGAAAGATGAGCTACAGTGACATAATCCAACCACTAAGAAAAATGAAATAAAGTAGGAGGAAAGGAAAGAATGCCAGTTAATGTGCATATATAAAATAAATATTGTTATAAATAAATGTATAAATATAGAATATATAGAGATCTGTTGAATATTTAATTCTATAGCCCTTGCACATTTTGCTATAATGCTTTCAAACTAAAGTCACTGAATTTTAGGACGTAGTGAATGAATAGGGTAACTGTCCTTGAGAAAATAGCAAGTATTATGAATATTTTGTTTTAATGGAAATTTTTAAAAATCATATACTTTGCCATCAGAGAAATCTGAATCCAAGTGATTTCTGCATTTTTTTCACTTTGAGCAATTATGTGTCCTCCCTAAGTGGAAGAGCCTTCATAAAAATTGAGCAAACCAAAATATTTGCCTATTATAAAAACTTTTTTTTATTCCTTTGAGGAAGTGAAATTTAAAAACCCCCAATTTTATTACTATGCAAATATTTCTTTCTCATACTGTAATCTATCTACCTATCTATCTATCTGCCTGTCATCTATTTATTTTAGTCCCAGTATAATTAACAGTGTTTTATTAGTTTCAGGTGTACAATATAATGAATCAACAAGTTATACATTACTCAGTGCTCATCATGGTTGAGTGTGCTCTTAATCCCATTCACCTATTTGATTCATTTCCCCAACAACTTCCCCTCTGGCAACCACCAGTTTGACTCTATATTTAAGCGTCTATTTATTTTTCTGTCTCCTTTTTTCTTTGCTTCATTTCTTAAATTCCAAATATGAATGCAATCATATGGGTCCATTGATATTGTTGCAAATGGAAAGATTTCATTCTTATTTATGGCTGATATTTTGTTGAATATGTATAACCACCTCTTTTTTATTCATTCATCTATGGATGGACACTTAGGTTGTTTCCATATCTTGGCTGTTGTAAATAATGCTATAACAAACATAAGAGTGCATTTATCTTTTCAAGTTAACGTTTTTGTTTTCTTTGGGTCAATACCAAGTTGTAGAATTACTGGATTATATGATTATTCTATTTTTAATTTTTTGAGGAACCTCCACAATGTTTTCTATAGTGTCTGCACTAGTTTGCATTTCTACCAACAGTGCATGAGGGCTCCTTTTTCTCCACATCCTTGCCAACACTTTTTGTTTCTCGTGATTTTGATTTTAGCTATTCTGAGAGGTGTGAGGTGATATCTCATTGTGGTTTTGATGATGAGTGATGTTGAGCATCTTTTCACATGTATGTTGGTCATCCATATGTCTCTTTGGACAAATGTCTGTTTACGTCTTCTGCCTATTTTTTTTTTTAATATTTATTTATGAGAGAGAGAGAGAGTGTGAGTGAGGGAGGGACAGAGAGAGAGGGAGACACAGAATCTGAAGCAGGCTCCAGGCTCTGGGCTGTCAACACAGAACCTGACGCAGGGCTTGAACTCATGAACTGCGAGATCATGACCTGAGCCGAAGTCGGATACCCAACCAACTAAGCCACCCAGGCACCCCATCTTCTGCCCATTTTTTAATTGGATTATTCTTTTTCTGGTGTTGAGTTGTATAAATGTTTATAATTTTTAGCTATTAACCCATTATCAGGTATACCATTTACAAATATCATCTCCCATTCAGTAGGCTATATTTTTGTTCTGCTGATTGTTTCCTTTGCTGTGCAAAAGCTTTTTTATTTTGATGTAGTCCCAGTAGTTTATTTTTGCTTTTGATTCCATTGCCTCAGGAGGCATGTCTAGTAAAATTTTGCTATGGCTGAGGTCAGAGAAATTGCTGCTTGTATTCTCTTTTAAAATTTCTATGGTTTCTGAATTGATAAAGATGTGATATATATAAAATGTGTTGTATATATGCAATATACATATATATATATATGTATGTATATATACATATATATATATATATATTTATATATATATATATTACTCGGTGATGAAAAAGAATGAAATCTTGCCATCTGCATCAATGTGCATAGAACTGGAGGGTATTATGCTAATTGAAATAAGTCACTCAGAGAAAGATAAAAAACATGATTTCGCTCATATGCGGAATTTAAGAAATAAAGCAGATGAACATAGGGGAAGGAAAGGAAAAATAAGATAAAAACAGAGAGGGTGGCAAATCATAATGGGGTCTCAAAGATAGAGAACAAAGTGAGGGTTCCTGGAGGGATGTTGGGTGGGGTGATGGGCTAAATGGGTAATGGGCATTAAGGGGGACACTTATTGGGATGAACACTGAGTGTTATATGTAAGTGATGAATCACTAAATTCTACTCCTGAAGCCATTATTACACTGTATGTTAACTAATTGGGATTTAAATACATTTTTTTAAAAAATCATAGAACCAGAAAAGAGACCTAAAAAAAAATGTCCATGATTTCAGATCACACATTTAGGTCTCTAATCCATTTTGAGTTTGTGTATGGTATAAGAAAGTGGGTGAGTTTCATTATTTTGCATGTAGCCATCCAGTTTTCCCAGCACAAATTGTTGAGGAGACTATCTTTTGCCCATTACAAGTCTTGTCTCCTTTTTCATAGATTATTTGACCATATAATTTTGAGTTTATTTTTTATTTCTGGGCTCTCTATTCTGTTTTGCTGATCTTTGTGTTTGTTTCTGTGACAGTACAATACTGTTTTGATTACTAGAGCTTTGTAGTATATCTTGAAACCTGTAGTATATCTTGAAATTTTAAGATTATTTGTTCTAGTTCTGTGAAAAATACTGTTGGTATTTTGACAAGGATTGCATTACATCTGTAGATTGCTTTGGAGAGTATGGACATTTTAACAATGTTGGTTCTCCCAATACATGAGTATGGCATATGTTTCTATTTGTTTGTGTCATCTTTGATTTCTTTCATCAATGTTTTAGAGTTTTTGGAGTATAAGTTTTTCACTTCTTTGGTTGTGTTTATTCCTAGATATTATTATTTTGGGTGCAATTGTAAATAGAATTTTTTTAATTCCTCTTTCTACTGCTTCATTATTAGTGTATAGAAATGCAAAAGATTTCTGTATATTGATTTTGTATCCTGCAACCTTACGGAATTCATTTATCAGTTCTGATAGTTTTTTGGTAAAATCTTTAGGGTTTTCTATATTTAGTATCATGTTGTCAGCAAATTGTGAAAATTTTACTTCTTCCCTACCAATTTGGATGCCTTTTCTTTTTCTTTTCTGTTTGTTGTGGCTAGGACTTCCAAAACTATGTTGAATAAAAGTGGTGAGAGTAGACATCCTGGTCTTGTACTTGATCTGGGGGAAAAGATCTTTGGTTTTCACCATCGAGTTTGATGTTAGCTGTGGGGCTTTTGTATATGGCCTTTATTATGTTGAGGTATGTTCCCTCTACACCTACTTTGTTGAAGGTTTCTATCATGAATGGATGTTGTACTTTGTCAAATATTTTTCTACATCTTTTGAAATGATCATATTGTGTTTATCCTTTTTTGTTGTTGATGTGATATATCATGTGATGTGATGATATATCTCATCTATTAAATCACCTTTGGTTTGCATCCTAGGAATAACTCCCGCTTGATCATGGAGAATGATTTTTTTAATGTATTGTTGGATTTGGTTTGCTAATAGTTTGTTGAGGATTTTTGCATCTATGTCCTTCAGAGATATTGTCTTGTAGTTCTCTGCTTGTTTGTCATGTTTTTATCTGGTTTTGCTATCAGGGTAATGCTGGCCTCATGGCCTCATTGAATGAATCTGAAAGTTTTCCTTCCTCTTCTATTTTTTGGAGTAGTTTCAGAATAAGCATTGGGGTGCCTGGGTGGCTGTCAGTTAAGAATTTTCAGCTTGATTGCTTTCCATTAATCTTTCAGTATGTTGATTTGTACTTTAGATTCTTCTAGTCTACTATTTATTCACTCTAGTGTATTTTTAACTTTGGTTACTGGATTCCTCATCTTTGATTGGTTCTTTTTAAAATTATTTCTTATCTCTTTGTTGAGATTTTGCTGAAGTCTTTCACCCTTTTTTCAAGTCCGGTGAGTGTTTATGACCATTATTTTCAGTTCCCTATCAGGAATATTACTTATCTCCAAATTTCACTTAGCTCTCTTGCTATGATTTTGGTATATTCTTTCTTTGGGACATATTCATCTGGCTCCTCATTTTGTCTAACTCTCTGTGTCTGTTTCTATGTGTTAGGAAAGTGAACTATGTCTCGTGCTTTTGAAAGTAGTGGCCTTACGAAGAAGAGAGTCCATAGGATCCTGCAGTGCACTTCACCTGAACCTGGCACTTGGGGGTATCTCTTGTGTGTATTGCATGTGCCTTGCTCTATCACTGAGATGTGTTTGCCTTCAGTCCAGTCATCTTCAGTGTTTCTCTCAGCTTGTTGTGGGCAGGATTTAGTCTCTGTGTTGCTAAGTGGCCAGTCTGGAGCTGCCTTGAGCTTGATTTGCATCCAGATGTTTGCTAGAACTGTAGTCTCACTGAATTGCAGGGCACTTTCCATGTATTATCTGCTGAGAGTTTTTCATTCGTCAGTAGGTCTTATAGTCATACAGGATATCTGCCTTCAGCCCATTCCTAGGGCTGCAGTTGAACCAATGTATATTTTAGTCTTCTCCTGTCCTCAGGGCAGGAGTCACTTCAGAATGGTGTGGGCCCCTGTTGGGCTGTTTGTGCAATGCCATGCTTGTCGAGCAGTTTTGGATAGACTCCTGCCAAGTGGGGCATATTGGATGGGGCAGATCTATATTAGAATGCAAGGATGAGGTGTGCTGTTAACAATCTAAGAGGAGATTGTTTGTGCTTGTTCCCGCAGGTGTCCCTGTATCTAGGCTGGGGGGTGGGGAGAAAAATGGTGCCCACCAACTCTTTTTTTCTTAAAGAAATCTCTGAAGATACCTGTTCCTCCCACACATGTTCTGAGATTAGTAAATAAATCTCCTTCCAGTATACCCCAGGTCTTTTTCAAACTGCTACTTCTATGCTGTATCTCAGAGGAGTTGTTTGCTATGTTATCCCTTTAAGGGTGGGGACTTAGTTTCCTATTACCCTCCTGCTTTCCCAGAGCTAAGCCCACTGATATTTAAAGTTCTAGATGTTAAGCCCTACTGATGATAAAAACTTGGGAAGTTAAGCTGCTGTGGTTTTCAAAGCCAAAGGTCATGGGGATTTATCTTCCCAGTGCATGTTCCCCGTGCCTGGGGTTCTGCTGTGGAATCTGCTCCTCTCCCTTCTCCATGCTTGAGGTGTCCCTCCCTATTGTAGTTAGTTTCACGGGTTAGTTTGGTTACAAACCACATCTCCTCCTGTTCTACCATTTTTAATGTGTCTTCCTCTTTATGATTAGCTGTGGAGAATCTGTTCTGCCAATCTTCTGGTCATTTTCTGGATTATTTACACTGATAGGGATTTTATGTAGGTGAGACAAGGTGAGCTTAGGATCCTCTTACTCTGCCAGCTTCCTCCAATTTTTTTTGAAATTTAAATAACTATATATATATATATATATATATATATATATATATATTTATGTGTAAATATTTATATTAACAAATTAGTATTTAAATAATTAATAATTAAATATTAAATATTTATATTATATGTAAATATATAATATATATTTAAATAACTATATGTATATAATATAGTGTCTGAAACAGGTGCTCAGTATATATGGGAAGGCAATATGATGGCATTATTAAGAATTTAAATTACGGAATCAGACAATGTATGGTTTAAATTTTGGTCTTACCGTCTTTTAGAATTTTAAATATAGTCAACTTGTTAACATTAACACATTAACTTCTCTGGGCCTCAGTTTTCTCATCTATAAATGGACTCATAAGACTTGCTAACTTTTTCTCTTACGTGCTTCCAGGGAGTCCTGTGTTACTTTTTTTCATTAAATGTTCCACATTACTATGCAACTACTCCTTTATTTTTCTGTGTCTTTTACCAGAATAAATGTGCCTGTTTACAGATACTGTATCTTTTTCAGCAACACATCCCTGAGACCATTACTTAGTAAGTGATCAATAAATCTACATTAGATCAGTGATTGAATTAATAGTACCTACCTCACGGGGAGCCTATGTGGCTTAGTCCATTAAGTGTCCAGCTCTTGATTTTGGCTCAGGTCATGATCTCATGGTTTGTGAGGTCAAGCCCTGCATCAGTTTGTGACAGCCCTGTGCTGTCAGCGTGGAGCCTGCTTGGGATTCTCTCTCTCTCCTCTCTCTGCCCCTCCTTCCACTCAGATGTGTACACTCTCTCTCAAAATAAATCATAAACTTTTAAAAAATAGTACCTACCTCAGAAGGTTATTGCCTGTCTCAGGAATGGCACTTCAAAAATAATCCTAAAGAGCATTATTTTCTGTATTTCAGATTTGAATCAATTTTGAGGCACATAACACAAAGATCCAAAGGGATTAGGCAAACTGGCCACTTAAGTCTTACTGGGTAATCTCAGAGAATAGAAGTTCAGGGATAAAGCAAACAGTGAGCTAGAAAACAGAAGAGAAACTGGTCCAGTTGCAAAATGTTTCATTTATTCTTTTGCAATACTTTATCAAGCAATTTTTCTGTGTTAGGCGACATTCTAGAAAGAGAAGTGGAGCTAACTACTGAACTGTATACTTAAAAATAATTAAGATGAGGGGCACCTGGGTGGCTCTGTTGATTAAGCCTCCGACTTTGGCTCAGGTCATGATCTCATGGCTCATGGGTTTGTGCCCCACATGGGGCTTTGTGCTGACAGCTCGGAGCCTGGAGCCTGCCTCAGATTCTGTGTTTCCCTCTTTCTCTCTCTGCCCCTTCCCCACTCACTCTCTGTCTCTCAAAAATAAGTAAACATTAAAAGCAAATATTTTTTAAATAATCAAGATGCATATTTTATGTTATGTGCTTTTATCATAGTTCAAACACAATTGAGATAAACAGACATGGTTATGGCTCTGATGGAAACTTAAAATGACATGAACAAATGTAAGCAAGGAAAGAGAAAAAACAAACAAACAAAATAGATTCTGATTAGTGGCATGAAAGAAACAAGGAGAGGATGAGAGAGTCAAGACTTAGATGAAGAGCAGCTCTGGACTGGATAGGATGACCAACTCTTTCTGGGATGATAATACGTCCTAAAAGTTGAGAAGGGGATACCCTTCATGAGAAAGAGAAGGGCAATCAGGGCAGCAAAGATAGTATATATAAAGGCCCTGATTAGCAAAAATCTTAGCAGATTCAAGAGATTAAAAATATATATATTTTGGAAGTAGAAAACATAGGGATTGGTGAGTAGTTGGATAAATTTGGAGAATTAATTGAGGCTCACTCATGTTGGGCCTCCTATATGGGATATAAATTGTGAGTAAGCAAATAAATATCTATGCAGATGGATTTCATATTTTGGTGAAGGCAGTTAGACAATGCTTAATCAAGAAATAGCCAAGAATATTGTGTGTTATCCACAGAATTAAAATATTTGATGTTCTAAAGAATGACTGAGTAGATATTTCAGGTTTAAGATCAGGAAAGCCCTTTCTGAGAAGATAACATTTAAGCTATAATCTGAATGACAAGATGGAGCTAGCCAGTCAGCAGAAACAAAATAGCTATTAAATTCTTAAGACGGGAAAGACTTTAAGTTTTTCAAAAAAAAAAAAAATGGAATGAAGACTAATGTGGCTGGGTAATTGGACACAGGGGCAAGATTAAATATTGACTAAGACAATATTGAATAAGAAAGTAGGACCCATATCACATAAGGCTTTGAAAGCCAGGGAAAGAGGTTGACTTTAATTTTAAGTAAAGAGACCTTGGCAGGGAAGTAGAATAGAATAGAAGTCTCAATGAGATGGAATGGCTTTGAAGTAGAAAGTGAGGAAGAAGAGATATTAAGTCAGTTTGATGTGAAGGAGAGGTGAAAATCTGAAATTGACTTGACAAGAATATGGAATTATTTGTGTAATTTCTCCTTCCAAGAATAATTACCTGTTCCAATGCAAATATGGAGAGACCACCTATTCTTCAAGGGTTTCATTTCTCCAGGACAGTAAGATAGAGAGAGAATGAGGAAAGGAACTGAGTATACTCCACTGTGTTGAATAATAATAATAACAAGAATATATCATGGAATTCTGGCTGGGCAAATAAAAATCAGCCAGAAAGAAGCTATGGGTAATGACAATTTGGTGGTTTTAATGAGTTAAACTTTGGCTTCACACCCAGCATGGAGCCCAGTGTGGGGCTTGAACTCACAATCCTGAGATCAAGACCTGAACTGAAATCAAGAGTTGGATGCCTAACCAACAGAGCCGCTCAGGCACCCCAGTGAATTGAACTTTTTGAAGTTATGACTTTTTGATGTTACGGAGTAAATGAGGTCAAATGAACACTGAGGCAGGAGGGCAGAGTTTTTAAATTGTTGATTAGGTTCTGCTGTTTTTTGGTGACTAGCTCCAAGATTTAACTACATAAGTAGATACAGAAGATAAATTAGAAGGAAAGGTCACTAAAATAGATGTGAAGAAGCTGGAAGCTAAAATATTCATCTGAAGAGTGAAGTCACCAAGGATGATAACATTAAGAGCTAAGACTTATAAATAAGGAAAGATGACCAGGAGGTAAGTTCTTGACAGCAGTGATTTGGGATTTTAATTATGTGCACCACAATATTCAAATTGGACTATATTTATCATGTTCTATAAGTTTGAGTCCATTTATTAAAAGCTGAGAGCAAACATTAGGTAATATGATTACACTAAGAAACAAATAAAAGTTGTGAGAAAATGTGTGTTTACTAATACCATAGGTAATATTTTAATTGCTACTTAATGTTTAAATGATAAAATTTCTTGGGTTACATTGTGGGGGTGAGTGCTATAAGTGTTCTAGAAATTATATAAAATAGCTAAAATTTTAATATATCCTGGTATAATGCCATCACTTAAAATTCTAATTATTAAAATGTCTGACACAAAAATACTCAAATTTTCTTGTCAGCTGCAATATAATAAACTCTCATCAGATTTTTTTTTTAATTAGTGTTTATGCTAGGGTAATAGTTGTATTAAATAAGAAAGTTTTCAGAGCACTCTTCACATTTCTTTTAGCTATTGGGAGAGCTTAATTGACTAGTTGGTTAAACTAATAAGTCAAAATTAAACAAATTAAACAAATCCGAAGAGATCTTTCCTGCAACTTAACACTAAAGCTTTTTGGGTTTGAAGGACCTATGTACTACTTTGTGGGAGGTTACCTTGAGACATTCTTAGAGAGGGGAAGGAATGATAACTACTAGGCTATACCTTATATTCAGGACTTCATCCAAAGACATCCTATCCTAGTGTAAAGGAGAGTAGTCTATTCCTTAGGAATAGGAACCAAACCTATTAAGTGGTAGGAATTCAACTTGTTTGTGAACGTTTTTCATCATGAAGTTGCTCTCACTCTAGAGAAGACACAGTTGAAGAGCATATTGCCACATTTCATATCCCCAGTAGGACATTAAATGAAAGCTTCTCTTATTCCACATCAAACGTTAAGCACTAAGTCACTGGATTCCAGAGGAATGTACAGATAATAGTTTCTCCCCACTGGAAGAATGATAGTGAGAGCAATGTACTCAGATTGAAACTTAAATTCAAGTATTTGTGCCTTTCCTTGTTATGTTATCTTCAGTAATTTACCTAAGCCACTAAATCTTGGGTTTCTTTTCCCTCCCATAGCAATAGTAATAATCTGTCATCCTACCATTTCCTCCTCCAGGGAAGCTAAAGTGAATTAAACTTAAAGTGTTATATACAAAGGACTGAGCACATGGCCTGGCATATTATAAATGCTAAGTAAATAGGACTATGGTTTTTACTGGTAATAACAAAACTTCATCACAAGGAAGATGCTGTTATGCAAATCCTCCTAATTATTATTCTCTACTGTAAGGTTGGAGAAGGTATCTAACACAGGAGTTTACCGGTTTAGGGAATAGAACTTATCTCTCTAGTATACTGTGTTGAGAAGTTCCGCAGAAAGCCCTATTTTTAGTTTTAAACAGCCTCATGTCTTTGAGATAATATAGAAGTTGCTCTGCATTATAAAAATTCCAAATCAGAACCTTTCCTAATGAGGCTGAAACTGAATAACTGAATTGAAACTGGGATCTTTTGCCCTACCTGTAGAAAGAGGGAAGAGATCATTGGCCAACACCCTGACCCTATTTTTCAGCTGTCAGGTAATACGCATACCATGTTTTACTTTTACAGAGTCAGAAATAAGGCAGTGTTTAGTTAGACTAGAATGCATAGGTGTTTCTTGGGTATTTAACAAGTAACATGTGGTAGCAAATGCAAGATATGCAGTATTTTGCTTAAACAATGTTTTGTGCATGGTATTTAGACTCGATTTTATTTAATAATAATGACATTTTTACAAGAAAAACATTCTACTTAAGCATGCATTGCAGTGTAATAACCTTGCCATCTCTAATCTAGCCACCATAAACAGCTCAAGTAATCAAGACACAAATATAAGAAAAACTGAGCACAGATAGGAGGTTACTGTTACATTTGTATCTTGTAGAGCACAAAAGGATGAGAAAAAGAGATAGAAAGAAGGAGCAGAGAAAGAAAAAGAGACTGAGGGAGGAAAGAAGGAAAGAAAGAGGGAGAGGAGGAGAAAGGGAAGGAAGAAACTGTGCCTCAGTAATGTAGGTGGTCCAGCTTTCTGCTAGATAATATGAACACAGAAGCCACTGATGATTTTTAGAATATTCTTTTGAAATACTGGAAATAGATATGGAATAGGAATAGGAAGTAATTTAGAGGTTGATGTATAGTTTTGTCATTAAGAGGGAAAAAAAATCTTTAAAAGATGATAAGCCAGTTGGATTTTCCCAGAAACAATATCACATGCAACACTTTTTTAAAAATGTATGATTCCCGAGACGCCTGGGTGGCTTAGTCAGTTGAGCGTCCGACTTCAGCTCAGGTCCTGATCTCACAATCTGTAGAGTTCGAGCCCCGCCTGGGGCACTGTGCTGACAGCCCAAAGTCTGGAGTCTGCTTTGGATTCTGTCTCCCTCTCTCTCTGCCCCTCCCCCACTCATGCTTTCTTTTTCTCTCTCTCTCTGTCAAAAATAAATAAACATTAAAAAAAATGTTAAAAAATGTATGATTCCCTGTTGATCACTAGAATGCAGACCTATCTATGTTCTTAAAAACAATAAATAACACGATCAGCAGTAATTTTTTTAGTTAGCTTTGCATGCAGTATATAATTTTAGATTAACCCTCTTTCAAATTGTTTTTGAAATTTTGTAAAATAAACATTATTAGACTTGTTTTATATTTTCAAAACATGTTTGTTTTATTGAAGACATTATGATTTCTCCTTAGTAAAAAAATAAAAAAAAACAATTGCAGGCAATTTATAGAGGCCTAAATCCGTCCTCACCATCAAGATTTGCCTGAGCCCAAAACCAACACATTATTCCATGTGACTAGAGATGGCATGAATCAGATAAGAAAGAAAGTGGCTACATTTAACAACAACAACAGAAAAAAAACAGGGTGCCTGGGAGGCTCAGTTGGTTAAGCATCCAACTCTTGATTCCAGCTCAGGTCATGATCTCATGGTTTGTGGGTTCGAGCCCTGTGTGGGGCTCTGCACTGACAACACAAGCCTGACTGGGATTCTCTCTCTGTCTCCCTCTCTCTCTGCCTCTTCCCCGCTAGCTTGTGATTCTTCTGTTTTTGTCTCTCTCTCTAAAAATAAATAAACAAACATAAAAAAATTGGCATTCCTTTATACACAGAATTAAAAATAATCTGAGTCAAATTTGTGCCCATCCAATTGTTAACCTGGGGAGAGGGAACTTGAACTGGGTATTACAAACACATTGGGAAGCAACTGTGCGTCTTCCAGCAGGGTGGGCAGAATCATGATTGCAGACCACCTTTTCTGTTTTATCTGGTAGTGTGCATTTGGGTCAAGGATGCTATGAGATTAGGATGTTTCTTGTTACCAGAGTTGGGGCAATTCAATAATTTTGTGGTATTTTATCTGGAAACCATTACAATAAAACAATTGCCTCCAAATGACAGAATTATCACACAGAGAATAGGTCTTAATTTCTAAAACAAGTAAATAAATAATAACTTTGGAAGAAGAAATGAGATCTGGCCTAATTATATACACTAAGGATATTCAGTGTCTTATAATTCCATGTTTTGATGTTTAACAACCTTCAAGACTCTACAACTATATTACATTGGCTGTTGATCAGTCTTTGATGTGTTCATTAAATATTCTTAGGCCTCCTGTACACTGCATTATTGGTATGTGGCTGATCACACACACACACACACACACACACACACACACACACATTGGGATGAATAACATTTTATTTTGTTTTTGTTTTGAGAGAGAGAGTGTGTGTGCAAGCAGAGGAGGGGCAGAGAGAGAGAGAGCGTGTGAGAGAATCCCAAATCAAGAGTCATGCTTAACTGACTGAGCCACTCAAATGCCCCTGAATAATATTTTAATGATGATGTTTTAAGAAATAAAATTAACGTAAGGATTCATGTTGAAGAAAATATGAAACGAATATATTATTAGTATCACCAATTTTTCTTTTTGTCTCAGACTCCATTATGGCTTAACACAACAGAGCTCTAAATTATTTACTACATTATACCAAACTCTGGCTAACTTAAATTTCATTAAAAGGATATTAAGTAGCTCAGAATTATTAGAAATTTAAAGAACTGGGCTGAGAAAATGGGCCCTTAATATGAAAATTCTAGGCAGCAAAGAAAGGACTGCTGTATCAGTTTGGTCATTATGTGATTATTGTCATTTTTTCCCCATTGGATACTTCATAACCTGGACTCCACAATAAAATGATTTTTAAATCTCTCTGCATCTTTGTATCACTCCTCTGAGTTCAAGTTGTTGGATGGGAACAGAAAATCCTCCGCAGAGTCCAGGACTGATACACGTGTCCTAGTTTTTAGGGATTAGAGCTCAGTTTTGCTTCTTGTTAAGACCCATACAATGGAGGATTCCACTGAAATAAATATATTCAATCGTGGGATAGTAATAAAATGTCCAGTGTCTACTATGCCCATTATTATCTGGAGCCCTGGAATCAAAGTGAAAGCCCGAGCCAGTTGTCCAAATGGAAGAATAAAAATACAGAAAGCAGACAAAGAAGTGATATTTAAGAAACAAAAAGTAGCCTTTGAACTGGTCATGTAGATTTCTAATTCGGTGATAATGTCAGAAAGTTCAGAGAGTGGGAAGAAGAATGTCAACTAATAGGAAAATAAAAATATTCCTGAAAGGGTATTTCATTTTCTTGGTATTAAAAATTCAAATCACTCATGCAGTGCTCAAAGAATTTTTTGCTTACTAGATGAAAAACCAAATAAATTCAAGGGGCTGTAAATAAAAACTCAAAGGAAAATACTAACTTTTATCCAGTTATTATAGATAACTAAATGTGTCATCAAGAATGTGTATGTATATGGGACAGACTGTTAAAAAGCAACTACTTGATAGTGCATGGTGAGGTCGGTAAATATTCTTTGCCTCCAAAAATATACAAAATTGCCCCCAAGCCATTGCAGGTGTCTCGATATTGGTTATAGGACATCAGGTGAGAAGCACATCTTTGTGACAAACTTAGAGCAGAGGCTGCAGCCTTCTTGCCTGGTCGCTACAGTGTGCCCGAAATCCATTGTTGTGATTGCTTTCTGGTTTGGCTGTGAAAAGTCTCCGTGTCACTGCCAGGGAGACAGACGTAATGTGAGGCTGGAGTTGTGTTTTCAGGAGTGGTTGTTGTTTTCAGCTTTGCATTTCAATTATGTCAGCCCCCTAGGTCCACACTGCTTGACTCTGGGTTTATCCAGTGTAACAAAATGGCTCCTGCAATCCACATTTAGAGCCATTTTGCAATTTCAAAGGTAGGGAAAAAGGGGGATGGAGCATTAGGCAGAGAATCAGCTTACTTTTTAGCAGAGATGAGAAGAATTCCTGTAAAATTCCCAGGAAATAGGGGCATTCAGTTGGTTAAGAGTCTAACTTTGGCTCAGATCATGATCTCTCAGTTTGTGGGTTCAAGCTCCTTGTCAGGCTCTCTGCTGTCAGCACAGAGCAGGCTTCAGATCCTTTGTCCCCCTGTCTCTCTGCCCCTCCCCCACTTGTGCTGTCTGTCTCAAAAATAAATAAATAATAAATATATAAACTTGAAAAAAATTCCCAGGAAACATTCTTTCACTTTATTCAACAGAATTCAACAAATGACTACTCTAAAATGCAAGTGAGTCCACAAAGTAAATTTCTGGTAAAAAGGAATAGGTATCATCATCTAACTAGGTTTTTTGCCACCCAGAACAAATTCAAGTTGATTTGGCAAGAGCTATGAACTGGCAGCTAATTGTGTCTGCTGTCATTTTTCAGCACACATCTCCTTTTGCAGTAATTTAATTTCTCTGTGTCTTCCCCATGAGACTCTAAACCCCATGAGGTCAGGGACTAGACATGACTTGCTTACCATTATTGCCCTAGTGTAGAACAATATGAAATTCAAACAGGAATGATATACTGTATATAGTCATTGTGAAAATTCAAATTTCACACAGGAATAATAATGGCCATGAAAACAACATGCTTAAACCAGTTGTTCTTTACTGGGTGTATCCTCCCAGGGAATGGTTGGCAATGTCAGGACACAGTTTAATGATCACATTTGGAGGGAGAGATGCTACTTGTGTCTAGTGCATAGAGGACAGGAATTCTGCTCAACATGCTATGATACACAGGAAGCACCCATAAAAGAGTTGCCCCATCCAAACTGGCAAGACGTCTGGTGCATGCCAGTCGTGCCAAGGTTGAGAAACCTTGGCTTAAACTCATTTTACTTAATTTGTAATAGTCTACAAAAGTTGAAGACCAGCTTCAGCAACCACTTTTCTTATTTTCCCTTCATTCTATCTCCCTCCCCATCTTTTTCAGATAAAAAAAATATATATATTTGTTGTATGTAACAAGATACAGAATCTATACTACATCACTATTCCTGACTGAGGTTGGGGAGCTCAGGACGAGCACCCCCAATATGAGTCAAACAGGAATTTGTATAAGAGGCATTTCATGACCTGATAAATGCTTCCTCCTATCTTGTTGCCTGCATTTGGGAATGCCTGTGAACACCTTTTATATCGATAGAGAGCATGCCCAAGTCTTATTTCCTATCCAAGAAATCAAGCAGAATAGAACAAAACTAATAATTATTGATTTATACATTATGGTTAATGTTTGTTTATCATCATATTAGTCATAAGAATAAAGGAGAATATATCATTTCCAGCTAATAAATATCAAATAATTTTAGGATGGAGAAACCCTTAAGACTAGAAAGTTTGGCAGAAGTATCTATGGAATATATTTAAATGAGTAGTAGTTGTCTTTATGATTCTAAGTCAGCTTCTCTGATTGTGTTAATTCCCATTGGATGCTATAACAAATAACCACAATTGGGTGCCTGAAACAACAGTAATTTATTCTTACATCATTCTGGAGGCAGAAGTCAGTGTATCAGCAGAACTACACTCCCTTTGAAGGGTCTGAGGGAGAATCCTTCTCGGTGTCTTCCAGACTCTCGTGGCTGTGGCAATATTCCTTTCCTTGGCTTGTGTCCACATGACTCTAATCCATCTCTGTCTTCATTATCAGCTTTCTCCTCTGAGTATCTGTTCTCTATATGTGTCTTACAAGTCTGTGTTTCATTTGATTCAGGATCTACCCTGACAATCCAAGGTGATTTTATCTCAAGATCCTTAAAGTAATTATATCTTCAAATAGCCTTTTTCCAAGTAAAGTAGTACTCATAGATTCTGGGGATTTTATGTAGGTATCTCTTGGAGAATCATTTTTCACCTTATCACACTAATGATTTGAGATTTTTCTTTCACTTTGAATATCAGTTTTTAAATGTTTCCACACGTCAGTTACGTTGATCATTGCCAAGCTAATTTTGATTTATAATATAACTCATACTTATAGGTCTGTTTCTGGATTAAACATTGGTTACACCAGTTGATATCACTAGTTTTACTGCTATAGGAATATATTTCTGCTTTGGTTATTTATCTGGCAAATACCTTGTTCATTTGCTGTTACTATCAGCCATATTATTCTTTCACATTAACAATATTACACAGAATATTAAGATTGTATCTAGATCATTCTTTTCCAGTGCTGAAACATACTGTCTTGATCACATACACCATGGCTGTGAGCTATCCTGCAAATGTGCTCTGATATTGTAATTGCTCTCATTGTTAAAATTAAACTATTTTTGACAAGTATTTTCATATTTGTTTCCTCTGTGACTCTTATAGCATGCAAAAGGTTTAACTGATTGACATCATAGTTAAATCTCTTAAGTGCTCAGAGGAATTTCAAAAAGAAGAAAATAAAAGTTTTCTCATGGTCTAAAATATATGAAATTTTATAAATGCTTACTCATATGTATGCATACATATATTTTAGAAAATATTACAAAATAGTATATATAATGAAGAAAATGTCAAGGAAATAATTTTATATGAATAAAAGAATATATATTTGCTCTTTTAAATATCTAACTTTCATTTTGAATCTAATAAAATGTGATATAAATACACAAGCATATGTAGGGGGTGAAAAAACACTTTACTCCCTTAGCTTCTGGGATCTATGGATTGCACTGACAAAAGACATATTACTAGGAGAAAAGCATACACATTTTATTGAATATTTTTACATGCACAGAAGAGCATTCATGGGGGGGTGGGGTGGCTGAGTAGCTCAGTCAGTTAAGCATCTAACTTGGGCTCAGGTCATGACCTCATGGTTCATGAGTTCGAGCCCCATGTTGGGCTCTGTGCTGACAGCTCAGAGCCTGGAGTCTGCTTTGGATTCTCTGTGTTTCTCTCTCTCTCTCTCTCTCTCTCTCTCTCTCTCTCTCTCTGCCCCTCCCCTCCTCAAGCTCTGTCTCTCTGTCTGTCTCTGAAAAAAAAAAGAAGAGCATTCATAGGAAAAACTAAGATCTGAAGGAGCAATTAGGACTGAGAGCTTATATAGCTTTTAAATAAAGAATGGTAAGTATGTGGAGAAGTGACAAGACAAAGGAAAAGGGGGTTAAGCTTCTTGGGATGATAAATTGTGGGAAAGTTACTAGGAAATACATGAGGGAGATTAATGGAATGTAAGGATTATTTTAATGGGTTTGTTTGTATAGATTAATTCCAGCATTGACCCCCAGTCTCCAGTGATAACAATGTTCTTCTTTTCCCTAAGGCAGGAAGAGCACTTTTTTCTTCGGAAATTTTATGACCTGCTTTGTGGTAGGAAGGGGAAGGTCAGAGAGCCCTTCCTGAATCTGTTGTTTCTCAAGTGTCTTCATCTGAAAATTATTAATATGCCAAAGTGGCATATTTTGGGGTGGCATGTCCTGAACCCCTTTATGTCTCCCACCTGAAACTTCACTGGAAATTACACATATTAAAAGCTGAGTTGGTGGCTGTGTACAGAAACATAGAGTTAGTAGCTGAATTTTAAGAGATCTTCAGAGAGAGAGAGAGACAGAGAAGAACATGCATTAGAACAAGAATAAATAAGCAGAAAAGAACAAATCTAAGTGTATTTCCTCATTTCCCATTAAGCTAATCTACCAAGCCTGGGAATAGGTCAGTCCAAGTAAATGGTGGAGCCTTATTTATCTTATGGAGAGTGTCAATTTTTTTAGGTATACATTAGACACTTCTTGTCTTATCCAATTCAGATAGAAACAGCATTTTTTTACTATTGACTGCACAAGCTCCTCCTTGTTGGACAGGGAACAAATCAAGGGTGTGACCATGTAAAATACAACACAGCCTCAGCTATTAACTTCTTATTGAAGTGTTTTCAGCATCCATATAGTAGATATTGAACTGTTGTTAGAGGAAAGATTTAGGGTTACCTTTAACAGATCATAAGTTTCAAAACATGGGAAGAAGTCCCTCAATAATGGAAAGAATTAGGAGTGGCAATACAAAAATGGGTTTTTTCCGTGCCATTTCACCGGATAAATTTATATGACACTATCTTCTGAACAAAGAAGATCTCAAGCTTGTAATTTGGCAAGTATTTAAGATGGTTTAATTGGTGATGAAAGGAGCAAAGTATCTGAGTCCATCTCACCTTGACCATTTACTTGGGAATCCTTCATATACCTTAACGCTACATAAGATGATTAAAAAAAAAAAAAAGTAATGTTTCTCACAGACAAGGTCAGAATGGAACTTGGAATTCCCCAAGTCCGATGTGTTTTTGTCTTTGTCATTGGTCATGTTGGCATCTGCACACCTCCACTTTCCAGGTGCCCTCGTCAGTTTATAAGAGCAGAACAGATTGTAAAATGTCTAATATAGGAGGCCCAAAGTCTTACTTGACTTTTTCACCTGACCAAGTTAGTCCAGATTTTTGGTCCACCCATATATAACTTTTGGTGTTGGGCACCTAAGCTGGGCAGCTGAGCTACCCCAGATTACTTGAAGATGGCCCATGAACCAGCTGAAACATTTGCTGATTTGGCAAATGTTTGTGCCTTAAAAGGCTGTGCTTGAAACCCTTATGACTCCTGTGAAGGGTTTGAGGATGCAACTGTCGAATCAAACCATAAGGATCACTCCCAATATTGTTTTGGTATGTCACCTATACATGTCTAAAGAGAGCTATGCTAGTTTTTAATGAACAGGTAAATTTTTCCTTCCAATATTTTTATCTGAGCAAGGGACAGTCCTGGAGTTTCAACAGAGGTTTATCTGAGCCCAGTTAACTCACATCAAGGAGAGTAGATTGACATTGTTTTCCTGGTCATGGACCTCCTACTCTTTCATTCATCCATCTTCTGTTGTTCGCCTGTCCACCAGCAATGAATACGAGTTCAGGTTCTTTAATGCTATCTAGATGTTGACATAACCAGCAACGAGATTGATTAATTAATGTGGCCAAGGATTTTGAAAACTGGGGTGAAGGAATGTTGGGTTGTGTCTGACTTGTTGAGAAAATGGTAAGGCTTTGTAAGAGTGAGATACAGCTTGAAAACTAGCTCGGTGGATGATCACAGGAAAAGTAAGACAGATTGAGACAAGCAATCTCTAGTCAGTCTTCCAATAAACAACGTGAATGGCGAGGTTAATTTAAATAAAGGTGGTTTTTTTTTTCTCTGTTTCTTAGGAAGAACAGAGATTTAAAAGGAGGGTAAGTGTAAGTAGAGTCAAAGTTTTTTGAGACATGACCTTGGGGAAGACTGTCTATTTTGTGATGCTGTCTGCTTCGAGAGCCTGGGATTTGGCTCTGGAAATCCTTACTTTGATATCATCCAATTGTCCTGGGAGGAATGACCTGGGTCTAGGTTGGTGTGGTTCACATGAATCCCAGAGGATTTTTCTTTAATTTTGATGGCAGTGTAGGTTACCAGTGTTTTGTAAGTTCTTTCCCAGCAAGGTGATAGTTTGTACTTTCTTCTAAAAATCTTAATGCACAACCAGTCTCCTGGTTAAAAGGGATGATAAGCCATGTCAGTTGATGGAGGCCATGGCTTTCTTACCAGCTAATGTCTTGCTCCAAGTATATTAGTTCTTATGTTCAGCTTATCATAGCATTAAATTGTCCACTTAAGTCCCCATGATGGAGTGGAAACTGTAGAGATGCTAGGAGGCATAGGACAATGAAAAACTATTTCAAAAGGGGTTAATACGGGGCACCTGGGTGGCTCAGTCAGTTAAGTGTCAGATTTCAGCTCAGGTCATAATCTCACAATTCGTGAGTTCAAGCCTGCATCAGGTGCTCTGCTGTCAGCAGAGAGCCCACTTGGGATCCTATGTCTCCTTCTCTCTCTGCCCCTCTCCTGTTCATGCTCTCTCCTATTTAGAGATACTCTAGACAGGGATAATGCTCCTGGTCATTTAGGTCATTTTTTGACAGATTTTTCTAAGGTCCATTTTTGGTCTAGATTTTTATATTCCACTTGCCTTTATGATTGAGAATAGTATGAGGTATGAAATTATAATGAGTACCTCAGAGTTTTTGTAAGCAAATAGTTTGTATCTGCTAAAATGGTCTGATTTAATCCATAAAGGAATGCCAAGATAAAAAATAATCTGTTATTAATTTCTTGACCAATGTTGTGGCATCAGTATGTCTAGTTGGATAGCACTCAATCAGTTCACTAATCATGCAGACAATAACCAAATAGTAGAAATAGCCTAAAGCTGGTGGTAAATCTATAAAATCCATTTGGAGTGCGGCTGGGTCCAGCGTGGGCCTCAGAGGACAAATTGTCTTTTAATTCCTTAATGTTCCCTAGTCTGCACATATGTCCCATCTGATAGGAGGTAAGAACAAGCAAAGAGGTCAAAAGAAAGGGAGTACAGAAAGTCCTTTTGGCCCAGTGTCTACTCCATCTGGCACATGTTTAGTGCTCTTTTATATCAGTTTGTCTTTTTCAGATTGCAGGATTTTTGCTTCATAGTCTATAATATCATACAGGGATAAAAGCAGGTTTATAAATTGGGTAGACAAAGGAGATGTGGGCCCATTTTCAGCAGTGTTTTTAGTAGTCTTGTCAGCCCTACTCTTCCCAGTGATATAGTACGGATCTCCTTAATATGGGCTGGACCATGAACAATAGCAATTTTTGTAGCAAGATGAATAGACTGTAACAGAGTAACAATTATATGCTCATTGGCAATAGCGGTGTCAGCAGAGGTTAAGAATCCACAGAATTTCAGATTGTGCCAATTTGTGGTAGACTCCAAAGGCCTACCTGGGGTCATTGTAAATGGTGGCACTTTTCCCTTTTCCCAATGTGTGAAAACTCTAGTAGAAGCTATGAGTTCAATGGCTTGGGTTGATATCACAGTGAATACAGAATATGCCTTCAGTGTTTCATGTCGGGAAACTATGGTATAATCAGTTACATTTTCCTGGAATTTGGTTCAAAAGACCCATTATAAAATTGAAGTAAGTTTAGGTGGTATGAAGGGATATAGAAGAGATCTTCTTGTGGCTTTGAAACCATTTATATAGTTGCAAAGCAGTCTTGGAATGGAGAGGGGTTCTCCATCATCAGGGAGAAGTAGGAGAGTAGCTGAATTTAAAGTATTACATAGGGCCACCTGAGTGGCTCATTTGGTTAAGCATCTGACTCTTGTTTCAAGCTCAACTCATGACCTCATAGTTTGTGAGTTTGAGCCCCGCATTGGGCTCTGTGCTGACAGCTCAGAGCCTGGAGCCTGCTTAGGATTCTACCTGTCTCTACCCCTCCCCTGCTCACGCTCTGTGTCTCTCTGTCTCTCAATAATAAATAAACGTTAAAAAAAAATAACTTGAGAAAATATTAAGGGGGACTCACAGTTTCCCTGAGCTATGCAAGGCCATGTAGTCTTCCTCTAAATGTAAATGCAAAGAGAAATTGTGAATCAGGGGCAATGGAATTAGAAAGCTGAGCAAGAGTCAATTACTGTAAATCAGGCTATGTCAGCAGAAATTGAAGTAAGAACAGTAGTTATATTAGGGACTGTAGTGTAACAAGGAATTACAAAAGTCTTTATGGCTCTTAGATCTTATACAAATCAATAGGTCTGGTTCCCATCTGAATAAAATTTCCTTTTTTTCACTACTGGCAAGGTCAAGGTATTACAGAGTGAGGAAGTAAAGATAAGAACATTGTGCTGCAAAAATAAATAAATTAAATACATACATACATACATAATACTGTGCTTTAAAGGAAGTCAATTACAGATCCAATTCCCTGTTCTGCTACTTGAGAGAGAAAGAGTTTGGGCTACTGATGGGACAGGTTTCCAGAAAATGTGCATAAGCTCTACACTCAGTAACAATACAACCTCATTTGCATGTGAGGAATAGAGACTAATGAAGACCTTTTTTAAGGTTACATCTTCTTCAGAGGATTTTGAAAGAGATAGGTTTCCTTTAGGGAAAGTAGAAAGTTTGACATTTGATCTGAGGGCAGGGAAATAAAAACACGTTTCTCATAACATTGTATGGTGGCATTACATTTGCCTAACAAGACTCTACCTAAAAGATTTGCCTATGAGTCAGAAACTCGAAAGGTATGATGGGTGATAAGACAGCCTAGAGGTATTGGGGTGGTCTGAGATATGGACAATAAAATAGGTTGCTCAGAGACTCTGACAGGTTGAACAGAATTAGAAATGGCAGGTAGAGATAAATCCTCTAAGCCAATGGTAGAGAAAGTCCCACTAGTGTCAATTAAGAAGTACAGCTCTTAGTGTGCCTGGTGACTCATTTGGTTGAGTGGCCAGCTTTTGATTTTGGCTCAGGTCATGATCCCAGGGTCATGGGATCAAATCCCATGTCTGGCTCTGCACTAAGCATTGAGCCTGCTTAAGTCTGTACTTCTGCCCCTCTCCCCACCTTGCATTCTCTCTCTCTTGCTAAACTAATAATAATAATAATAATTTAATAATTTGAAGAAAAAGAAGTACAGTTCTTGATCTTCTACTTTAAGTTTATCGGGAACCTCTGAGGTACAACTGAGGATTGACCAACCCCATCAATTGATGGGGAATTATCCCACATAAGGTAAAAAACTGATTCTCTGAAGTTTCTTGGATCTAGTGAGTTTGTTATGTAAGTTTTCCTTTCTTTTAAGCGCAGAACAGTTGTTTTTTCAAAGTCCTGGCCTTTTACAATATCTTCAAACATCTTAAGATGGATAGGGAAAACTCTATCATTGGAAAAGCAAGTGAGTGGCTGTTAAGTTACCCTTAGAGTCCTACTTCTTGTTTTTTAAAGACTCAACTTTCAAGGCAAGGACTGTTGATGTTAATTCCCTTTTCCTCCTGCTTTCCTGTAAACTATTTTCAAAATATTAGATAGCAGTGTCAATAGTGACACACATACTGTCCTGCACAGCCAACCACACCACTTTGGATTTCTCCTTTTATACCAGAAAGATATGTCACTAAGGTGGAAATTAAAAGATTTCTGTGTTCTGGAGTGCCTGGGTGACTCAGTTGGTTAGGCATCCGGCTTCAACTTAGGTCATGATCTCATGGTTCATTGAGTTCCAGCCCTGCACTGGGCTTTGTGATGACAGCTCGGAGCCTGGAACCTGTTTCAGATTCTGTGTCTCCCTCTCTGTCTCTGCTCTTCCCTGCTTATGCTCTGTCTCTCTCTCTCTCTCTCTCTCTCTCTCTCTCTCTCTCTCTCTCTCAAAAATAAATAAACATAAAAAAATTTCTGTGTTCTGAGGCTTCAGGGTTTAATGCAGTGTGGCTTTGGAAAGTCTGTATAAAAGCATTCCACAAAGACCCTAGGATGTTTCTTTGTTCTTTCCGAATGTACAGTTCAACCTTAGACCCATTCACCTTGAGGGGAAGACATCTACTGTGGCTTCTTTTAGTCCTTGAATATTGGCTTCCAGAAGATCCATTTCCTGATCATTTAGAGGGGAGTTTGGGAGAACTTCTAGCCATCTGTTTTCTCTGTTGGGGGAAAAGGAGTTTCCCCAGGGGGCTATCTGGCCTGTCATATAACTGTAGTATAATCACAGTCGGGAAGAATACCTCTTAGCCAGTTGATGTCCCTATAAGTGGACATGTGAATGGCCACTAATTTTTCTAGTTTCTTTCTAGATTTTATGGGATATTCTAAAAGTAGGGATAAAGAGCCTAGTAATTTAAAAGATTTGCTGCTGTACAAGGGACGTGAATTCTTTGCAGTGGAGATCCAGGATACATCCTCAGTGGGCATTGCATGGGATGACCTGAAGCTGCTGGGGTCTGATTATATGTACGTGGCAAGTGAGTGGAGTTATAAGAAACAGCGAAATGAACCCTACTGCATGGGCCTAGGCCTTTGCCGAAGTTATTTCCTGGATGTAAGCATTTATGTAAGTAATCTGTATACCCATCCAGACCTGGAGATCAGACTGGCATACTTACAGTAAGTTTTGCAGAGAAATAAAGTGGTCAGTGGGTATTTAAGGGATTTTTCTGGGGGAAATTAAGAGTTTCAGGGATTAAAGGGATTTATTGAGGAGGTAGAGCTGGATTATGGGTAGGAGGATTTGAGCTGGGGGTCCAGAGATCAAAAGATCTTCTGGGTAGTAACAGGGATATAGGAGTATAGGAGGGAAGAGAAGGGAAATTTACTATAGATATAGATTTTATCTTTTTTTGTAAGTCTCATTTGTGTTTCTTTTTCTTGTTAGAAGAGTTCAGAGGCTCTTCTGTGTCCTTCTTTCGATTTGAATTTCCCGTAAGTAACAATAGGACACCTGTTTAGAATGAGAGCTCTCCGAAATGTTTTTAAATATAATTTCTTTTCCAAATCAAAGGATACATCCATTGATGAGTACAAACTTAAAGTATACCTGTTCCAGGAATGACTCAATCCAATGAACCTTTCCATTGAAAGAACCAGAGGTAACTTTCCAGACTTAGAATAACTTTTTATCATGGATACAAGAGATATCCCTGAAGTGAGTGCAGCCTTCATGATCCAAAATATGATTCACAAAGATAGTCGAAGAAAGCGAGGACTCTTGTTGTCAGTAGGGGGAAGAAGAGTGTTTATGAGAACTTGTGTCTCCAGTCTCCCACAAAAGTAGCATGTTTCCGATTGTCAAGGAGCAAGAATTTCCTGTCCCCTTTAAGGTCTTTTGAGCTGGACTAAGAATCACATTGACATGAAACATATTAATTGGGAAAAATCAGATTTAATTTGGTACATATGAGGAATCCATACAGACTTGGAAATTCCAAAGACAGGCAAAATGAGATATATATGTCATTCAGAAATAAGGAGAAGAGGGTAGGGGTCTGGGACTTGAAGGGGAAGGAATGCAATTTACAGGAAGATGAAAAAGAGTAAATGTTTGGTAATGCAGTATTTTCTGGGCCACTCAGAAAAAAGGGGACATAGGAGACATTGAGCAAACAAATTTTGCTAGGTTCCTCCCTGTCTACTATACCTGGTTCATAGTATGAGGCAGTTATATATGGTGATGGCTCTCTCCTTGAAGCTAGTTAATTTTTGTTTTGTAGGCTGTTGAGGGGAAGTAAAGAGCTCTTCCTACATTGGTGGGTTTTGATTGCTTTTTCATTCAAAATAACCTTCCTGCCAAAGTGACCCATCGTGAGGGGGCCTTGCTCTTGTCCCACAGTCAGACCTGCTAATCTGGGACACTAGGTAGCTGATACTCCTCCTATGGGACTCTTCCAGCAATGACAAGGCAACAGGGTAAAGATGATGAAGACCCTTTATGGGCTGAGACTCCTTATTAAGCCAAACTCTGTTGAGAGATGGCACAATCAGAAAATGCTACTAGTACACTTTGTGTCTCAGGTTCCTAGTCTGATGGCTGGCTACCTATTACAAACTCTACAGTCTGCCTTCTGTCTGGCAGTAACCTGGTTACAAGCCGAGTTCTCAATACACAAATAAAATGAAAAGAAAATCTCATCCAGGTTTTGGGGTGTGTGTGTGTATGTGTGTGTTGTTTGCTTTGTTTGCTTGTTGGTGTTGGTTTTCATTGGTGGTCCAAGTAAAATTCAACCAGACTTTGGTCCAGTGAGAACCATTAAGTCACTTGTCTGTGAGAAGCCAGCTTGAACAATTGGCTTATGAGGCCCATGCCTATATTCTATCCTTTGATTCTCCCCTTTATTAAAAATGGCATAAAAGACAGAAACAAAGGAAAGTTGTGGCCATTCCTGAGAGATAAAGGATCAATTAAAACCAAGAGTACTCAAAACAAAGAACACAAGGAAAGGAAAAGAAAAAGACAAGGAGAGACTCTCAGCATCCTCACTTGACTGGTTCCTACAGGCAGACACCTGGGAGAACAACATGGTAAGAGTTCTTACCTTTTGCTGACTTTTCTCAAGTGTCCCCAAGATATCAGCTGCAGTCTCTGAAGTGAGTAGGGTATCCTGGCCAATGATATTCTGTCCTCATCATGATCACTGTAGAGGAGGTGAAAGAAATCTCCTCTACCTTCTTAGGTTCCGTAGTTGAAGCGTATGGACTGAACTGACAAAAGATTAGCAGCAAAAAGGATACACATTTTATATAAAATTTTTACATGCACATAAGAGCTTTCAAAAGAAAAACAAAAATCCAGGGAAACAGCTATGACTGAGACCTTATATACCTTTTTAACAAAGAATGATAAAATTGTGGATAAGGGGATAATTGTGGACAGAAGAAAAGGGGGTTAAGCTCTTAGGGGAGATAAATTGTGAGAAAGTGACTTGGAAATATATGGGAAATGGAGGGAAGATAAGGATTAATTTAGTAGGTTTGTTTTACAAATCCATTTCAGCATTGACTCCCCATCTCTGGTCATAAGAATGTTCTTTTCTTCCTAGCATAGTCAAGGCACTTTTCTCATGAGAAATTTTATGCCCTACTTGTTGGTAGAAGGTGGGGGTAGGGTCAGAGAGCCCTTCCTACATCTGCTGTTTCTCTTCACCTCAAAATTATCAATATGCCAAAATGGCATATTTTGGGGTGACATCTTCTAAACCCCTGAACACATACAAACAATCTTGGGACTACTGCAGATTTTTCTGAAGTGAGTAATTCAAAAGGTTAATTTGAATTGCATAGGAAAGACAACACCTAACGAGGCCCCCCAAAAAAAAAGTGTTCTGGTTCGTTAGCTTCCAAACAGATATTTTTATATGAAAGGGTACATTTTTGAAGAACTGCGAGGGAGTTATGTGCAAAAATTCTGTTCATGTATAACAGGATTTATTCTAATACCTCCTACGCACCACTTTTAAAATGCACCCCTCTCCGCTTTATGGATTGTTGTCTTGGGAGGGACTGTGACTTGGTAAGAGGTGGATATTTGTAGAACAAAAACCTTGCTACCAACAAAAAGCCTTAATAAAAATAGTAGTTTTAAAATGATGATAAACAGAGAGAAAAACAGGTAGATAGGTGGATATAGCTTTATATTTTATAGGTTGCTTTGAAACAAATCAACATAAAAACTAAAACCAAATGAAGATTTCAGATTTGATGAAGTGTCAAAAGAGTATTAATCACAGCACAATTTTCTTTTTACAGCTAGTTTTCCTAAACCCCTTTATGATATTATATTGGCATGAAGTCTGATACGTAGTGTAAAAGAGTAGCTGCACAATAAGGTGAACACTAGTCTTTGACCAAGAAAATGAAACTATTTACGTGAGTATATGCCCAGGCATTCCTTTTTTTTTTTTACAAAAGAATAATGATGTCCGGAACTACAGGGCTTTTGCGGAAGGGCCTCTGGTCAAAACCAAAGGGCATTTGATGGTTAAATCCAAGGAGGAGGCAGGAAGTGGATGAAGACAAACAAGAGGAAATGATTATTTGATTGTGGATGAAAGAGTGGAGCGTACAAAGCCGTACAGATTAGCAAACCTGAAATGCCAGCATTCCTTCTGAGCTATAATTTCCTGAGAACAAAAAGGCATTAACTCAGTACCCTCAATGCACAATGCCTACTAATTGCCAGTGATAAAAGTAAGCCTCCTGCTTCTAATCCCAAAACCTCCTACCATATTTCTGTGAATACCAGTTGCGAATTTGTTCACTCTGTTTCCCCTATGATAAAAGCGCTCCTGGAGGAGACATAGCTGTTTGGTAGGCTTCTATATTTAAAAATAGACAGACACAATCAATATAAGGAACAAATGAATTAGAAAACTTTTGTTAAGTGTAAATACTTACTTTACATTATAACCTGTTGGCCGGTCATTTAAAATTATGCACTGAAAGGGAACAAAATATACCACCCAAAATATAATGCCCTTTTGGCATATTGATTATTTTAAGCTGGTTATTTAAAAAAAAAATGACAGACACAGAAGAAGCTCTGAAAGCAGAACAGAGTTACCCTTTTGTAAGGAACAATTACATTTATAAGGGAAGTCTCTATGTGTAAGGGGGTTTCCCTTATTATAAGAGAAAGAGGGGATGATTTTAGAAACTGTTATCCATGGAAACCTTAAAGCCACATAACAATCTTACCCTTGTTTGCTATGATTTGTCTGAAAACCTCCTGTAATGGATTCCCTGCCGCAACATCCTTTTTTTTTTTTTTTTTTTTTTGGTCTTTAGCTGAAGGTGCTACTTACGGTGATGGCTTGGGCCTTTTCAAGGAGTTAGTTTTCCTGGGTTTTTCCCATTATACAGGAGGTATACATATTATTACTTTTGTTTGTTTTTCTCCTGTTAATCTATCTTATATCAACTTAATTACACCAGACAAAGAACCAAGAAAAGGAGATCGTTTTTCTGCCCCCGTAACACCAGTGGAGAGAATTTTTTCAATAAAAACTTTATGATTAAACACCTGATAAAATGCCATTACATGTATTAAAAAACAAAATTTAACTGAGTAAATTTGAAGATCTAATTGGCTTTATTAAACAATTCATGAATCAGGCAGCATCCTATCTAGCAAGTAGAGAGGAGCTCTGCTGAACTCAACAAAATAGAGGTTTCTGAAGACAGAGAGGGCATTTAAAAGAAGGAGGAGGAGGAGGAGGACAAAGAAAGAATAGGGGAAGGGGGAGAAGAGAAAAGAATTTATTAGCAAAAAATGCATTGTTTAGGCAAGGTTGCCCTCCTAAGGAGAGAGGAAGTATTCTATCAGCAAATTTCCTAGTATTGGCCAGAAAATTCCATGTTGACTAGTTAAAGGTTACATTCCTGGGAGGTTGAAACTGCAGCTAGTTAGGTATTAAGTCCTGATTTACTGATGTGGGGGCCTTATGGCAGGTATTCTTTTTAAGGATTCTCCCCTTTTGATTAGACTTTCAGCTTAACTGGGAGATGTGATCAAAGTTGAAGGCATTAGCACCATTCTTATGCACCACTCTGTAGTTCTTGTAGATCTTGTGGATCCTTTGCTTGGCAGCTCCAGGTCATGTTTTTGCTTACTGTCTGTTATATTTACAGGTTACAGCTTCAGGTTTACATTCTTTAAGTCAACCATCCTCTTCGTTCCTTTTCTGAATTCCAGTCTTAGGGAGATCGTTTGTGTGGTATTTAGCGACTACAATAACTTTAAGAACTAATAATTTACTGATCATACCAGTTAAGTAGAGACCTGCCAGAAGAGTGAATCCTCAATTATGAAAGCCTCTTGGCAGGTTCTTTTTAATTTACAATGTAAATCCAAGGGAGTCAACCAGTGAGATGGCTTATTTTGTTTACGAAACATTAGGAACACAGATTTTCTCCTAACCTGAAATAAAGGATGATTCTAAATTCCAGGGGTTATTCCCCCTTAGCACTGGCCTGGGAGATAAAGATAAGCGTCTTTCCAGGCCAATACCAGCATGGAGACAATGAAAAGGAGAGTTGTATGTTTAAAGTATGAAGTCTTCATCCATTGTTTTAGTGGAAGTAGTCTACCTCAAAGTCAGCAAGCAATAAAGTTACATACACAAGTTATATCTGTCCACAATGTCAGGTTTACTCAGTCATAAAGCAAGGTCAACATAACCATAAAGCAGGGTCAGGATTCCAAAGTCAATGACATTTCATTACACATTTCACTTGGCTTCATAACATGCCACACAAAACAAAGTACAATACAAAGTCACACAACAAACAAGACACAGTAAAAGTAAGAAGAAATTAACAAACTGGGGGTGCCTGGATGGCTAAGTCAATTAAGTGTCCAACTCGTGCTATCGGCTCAGGTCACAACCTCATGGTTTTTGAGATTGAGCCCCACATTGGGCTCCACACTGACAGCACAGAGAGTGCTTGGGATCCTCTCTTTCCTTCTCTCTCTGCCCCTCCCCTGCTCTCTCTCTCTCCCTCTGTAAAATAAATAAACATTTTTTTTTTAATTAAAAATTAACTAAAAAGGAAGTTAACACACCAAACTTGAAGTTAGTGTGTGAGCACATGGTTCACAATGAGGACTTGGTTGGTCAGGGTCAGCTCTTGGGGCTTAGGGCTTACTATGCTTCAGCAGTGGAAGATCTTTATTATGATCAGTGATCAGCTGGACGGAGTCTTCAGGAGCAGTTGCCTTTCTAATGTGATCAGATGTGGAAGAGTCAGTGCATGGATAATCTGACTGTGCTGCAGATGTCCTGCCCTTTTAAAGGAGTTTAATCAGTCCAGGGCCTATGTAGGCCTCTTCTGGGTCTGCTTCTTTTCACTTCTGGGTGTTGTCAGTCTGTACTGGTTTTGGTGGTATCTTCTTTCTTTCTTTCTTTCTTTCTTTCTTTCTTTCTTTCTTTCTTTCTTTCTTTCTTTCTTTCTTTCTTTCTTTTTTATGTTTATTCACTTTTGAGAGACAGAGGGAGGCACAGAATCCAAAGCAAGCTCCAGGCTCTGAGCTGTCGGCACAGAGCCCGATGCGGGGCTCAAACCCACGAACTGTGAGATGATGACCTAAGCCTGAAGTCAGACACTCTACCAACTGGGCAACCCAGGCACCCCTGTGATGTCTGTTCTTAAGCTTCAATGCCCTCGGCTGATTACATCACTACTTAACATGAGTAACTCCATCTTGCTCTCTATACTTGTCAATATGATTTAGAGGTCTCCAGCATCTGTACATGACCAGGAGTCAGGTGGAACCTTTCTCAGCTGGGTGATGTGTCCCCAAGCTCAGTACCTTATAGTTTTGTAATAGTGTCAATGGTCAGGAGTACTTGGTAAGGTCCTCTTCCGTGGGGCTGGAGGGCTGTCTTCCTCTGATCGTGTTTCCAGAATACCCAGTCACCAGGCTGTAGCCTGTGACCAACATGATTCTTTGAATTGAGATCCAGGAAGACTTTTTTTTTTTTTTTTTTGGCCTGTTGATGATAATCTTGAGCACAAGACATTAGAAACTTATAAAACAGCTCTTGTCATACTAGCATGAAGCAACAAGTATACAGCAGAAGCTTGTATACCAATAGAATTTTAAGAAGTTTGTAGGTTTTTGTTAAGGCTTATATGACTTGTTTAGTGATCTGGGTGCTTTGATCAATGGAGATCATGGAAAGTATACCCCAAATGGGTAAAGCACTGTTTTACTCTCCCCGCTCCCAGAGTGGGGACATAAGCCTTACAGCAGGGAAAAACTTCAAACCATCTGGAAAACACATATACAGTAACAAAAACATATCCATACCCATAGTAAATGCCAGTTGAATGAGTCCATCTAAATGCAGGTGTGTAAAGGTTCCAAGGAAGGTCTGAGGCCTCTGGGGACAAAAATAGTTTTTGCCAGAACTATGGACCCAGCAAATCAGACATTGTGGGTAGACTGTTTTTGAAATTTTATATTGGTCTCCCCACCATTCTCAATTTGTAATTTGAGTCACCTTAAATGTACCATGGTGAAGGAATGTAAAAACTGACAGATGGGATTGCCAGAGAGCAAGGAAGAACCAACCAACCGTCTTGGGTTCCCTATAACCCTGACATTTAATGTACAGCCATTGTTTACCATGTTAATGTCTCTGATTTAGGAACAGGTTGTTGCCATGTTACAAGGACATTAGGATAGCCAAAACCTGGCAATGAGGAACCATTTTCCTCTGGGCTTTATCTACATGTGCCACAATCTTTACAGATTCTGTTGCTATTGCCTTTGTATGAAAGCCAGCTTGATCACATATTAAAATTTCTTTCCAAAGATTCCTTTCCACAAACCTTTTACAACTTTATTTTTTATATTCACATTTTGTTCTAAGTTTTCCTTCTTTAAATAACCAGCCTCACTTTAGAACAAAATTACTTTCTTTTCTCTAAATAAAAATGTATTTCTATTTTTCATACTTCATTTTTTTACCAAAAACATACATCTTTTCTTGTAAAAGAGTTGCTTCCCTTATTATTTCCACTGATCTTAATTACATTTGTTAGCATTCCAAACTCTTAAAAACCTTAATTTCTAGTCAAAATTAAGTAGTAGTGAATGAACTCATTCATTATGAATATATTTCATAATTTTAGAAGCATACACCCTCTTCAATTTTCCATCATAGCATAGCATGAACACATACAAAAATTGTTTTTTTAGTTTTTTTGTAATAAGAAACCAAAAGTAGATAAACCTATATTTAGCAATTAAAGTTTCAATATTTTATCATAATCAGAAATGACCTAGTTATTTAATTAATTTAAGTTATCATTTAACCTAACTCAGCAAAATTTTAAGGTTTTAGGTTAAAAAAATATTTGGGAAAAGTAGTTAAGTAGATGTAAATATGCCTGAAAATATGCCTGAAAACTCTTTAAGTAGATGTAAATTTGCCTGAAAAGTTCCTTTATTGCTTTTATCTTGTTTATTTACACCTACTAAATTTACATGTTCTTAGAAATTGTGTTTAGCTACCCTACAAGAGCTCTGTTAAACACTAGACAAAGTCAGCTCTTATCCCAAGCTATTCTTGTTTTTGTTGACAGATCTTCTAAGAAAGAGATAACATGAACTTGCTTGGCTAATAAATGGAAGTAAAAAAAAAAAAAAGTTTGATATTTAATCCTGAGATCTCTAAAGACATGCCTGTTTTAATTAAACCATCAACATTAAACTAGCTTTCATAGAGAATATTTTCCCCTTTCACATAAATCTGAAAAACTTTGGGTTAGTTTCTATCTTTCTCAGAGTTTTAGAATGTCCAATCCTTGTAAGTGCTTGCCTTTCAACCAACTAAATAGAGCTCTTTTGGAACAGGGCCACAGGTGCAAGAGCACCGGGCTCCAGGGCTTTATGCAGACCAGGTTCGGCAACTTGCTGCTGACAAAATACAAAGGCAGAAAGGTGAGCGGTGCTAAACCAAGAAAGGAATTTATTTCATTGAGGCCAACACTGGGAAGACAGCAGACTAACATCTCAAAGACTGTCTCCAAAGTACTGAAAATACTTCTAGGTTTATATAAGGAAAATGTGGGACAGAGGTCGGTGGGCACATGCAGGTGGGCAACAAAGGTCAGGTTGATTATTACCTTGGGGTCAGTCAAGGGCCAGGTTTTGCTGGCTCAGGGTGGTCCTTATTGCTTGAGGGGGTAGTTTCATTTCTCTTCATGGATACTTCCCCTGCAGAGTCTTTTGCAGGAGTTAAGAGATAAACTGGGAAGAAAAAACTTAATTAGAAAGTGGAGGTGGTTGAAGTCTTTTTTCAAGGTATCTGAGTGTTCAAAGGGGTTTAGATCTTGCAAAGAGAAGTCAAGAATGTGCATCAGCTCAATCTTCACTTTTGAATCAGCACTGGGAGTTTCACCACTGAGTTATTGTCCCGGATATGATTAGGCTATCTCCTGGCCTGATAGTGGCTGCCAGGGGCCTAAAGTGACTTTTTTTTTTTATAAGTTTACTTACTTGTTTTAAGACAGAGAAAGACTGTGAGTACAAGGAAGGAGCAGAGAAAGGGAGAGCGAGAGAATCCCAAGCAGACTCAACATTGTTGGTGAGACCCTGATGCTGGGCTCAAACTCACAAACCTGAGATCATGACCTGAGCCAAAATCAAGAGTCAGATGTTTAACTGACTGAGCCACCCAGGCACCCCTAAAATGACTTTTCTTATGTCAAGAAAGCTATGTCTTGTCTTTCTGTTTCTGTGGACCCCTAACTCCTGTTGTTTATAATATCATCAGGAGGTATAGTGATAGTTCACATTTATAGCACCTATGGACATACAGGAAGATGTAAACACCTTATGGTTACATATATTTGTAGAGAAAATTTTTATGCTGTGTCTTTGTCTCTGGAATTAATCTTAAGGAGGTTGCACTAGAGTTTGGTTGTAAGAGCCCTTTGAGTGTATTCAGTTTGTACTTTTTAAAAAGGCCTCTTCTTCTCCCCTCTTCCCCCACCCCACTTTTATTTCTTTTGGTCTCAGATGATTGTGGGCTGTGTTTACATTTCCAAGATATGATAAGATGCATAACTTCAAGCGACAGAGAAAGAATGTAAGTTCCTCTAAGAAGGACTTTGGATTCCTAAGGCCAAAATTTATAAGCCTTTTGAGATAAACAGGGAGGTTTAAGGATTGGTAAAGAAATAGGTGAATTTTGAGTTGCCTCTAAAGCTGACTTTTGTTTTGCAAAAGACTCATGAGCTAAGGATAGTTGCTTTCAGTGTTTGAAAGAATTGGGCTGTGACTTAAATGACATCATAGGTTGATTCACCTATCCAATACATTATCTTCAATTTGCTTTTCTCATTCTGGCTACATAGTTTTAATTTTAAATATTTCTAGCAGCATTGAATAACCATCCTTGGATGTAAGATGGATCCTCAAACATGGTACAAAGGATATTACCTTCCCCAAACCCAGAGTCACTGCCAAAAAACGCCAAAAGAAAGAACCAATAACATGTATGTTTCAGGCAGTCAGAAAGTCAAACTCAGTTATGCAAAATGAGACAGGCGAGAAGGCAATAGTCATCTCTGGAGAGAAAGGATCAATACAATGGGTTCGGATTTGGAAAGGATGGGACAATGTGAAATTTCATTTTTTAGTCTCTAGTAGGCACTTCAGACAAAGATTCAGCAGAATTGATTCAGGTACTTTTCTGGTTTCTACAGGTTTTTCTAGGATTCCTTTCGAAGTTTCTGGTATCTGTCAGTTTCCCATCTGCTGCTTAAGGGCATAAAGTAGCAGTTTACCAGAAAATCCCTCTGATTTTGTCAATGCTGGGAGGACCCATATGGGGGCCCTCCTCTGAAGAGAGATATGAGGTGTCTGTAAGGTCATTAACTTAGAGGACTTTTGTTTACAGTTGTATGGTCTTTTCAAAGTAGGAAAACAATTCTGATAGAATTAGCAGAATGAGTCCTGGAAGGAGGAGTTAAAAGAGGAATAGTAGGAGTTAGCCAGTCTTATAGTCTTTTGTTTTAGGTACTTCTTACATCTTTAATTTTTCATTAGCTCTTTGTAATGAATCTTTTAATGAAACTGCTTTGGAATTTTGAAACTTTTTGGAGGCTTCTGCTTGCCAACGACAGCAGACACCCCATTTTTAATTTGGGAAACCTTGCTTTCAAGTGTGCCTCTTAAATGATCTTATCAAATCCCAATGTTCCTGATCATGACCATTGTCTTTTTAAGTTGTCAGTTCCCTGAGGGCTGCAGCAGTTTACTAGGACCCAGCCACATGGGGTTAGCCCACATTTCTGTCCAGCCTTATTTAGGGGCCCTCAACCTGACAGTTACCTAGCAAAGGGGCTCAAGACAGACCCCCCAGAATGTGCCACATAGGCATACCTTGAGTTGAAGGCACTTGAGAACCTTCGATTCAAGAGAAAATTTTGTCCTTCCCTTACACAGAATAATCTAAAATAGGAGTATTCCCCAGAATAAGGGTTATTAACAGAGGTAAACGTCCAGTTACCAAACTTCTGCTTATCACCCCGTAAAATGCATTCCTTTCCTCCAAGTCTCAGACCCGGACCCCTTATCCTTAGTTCAGGGTGACATTTATAATTCATTTTGTCTGACTGCCTTTGGAATTTCCATGTGTATGTGGATTCCCTATATGTACAGCCATTAAATTTTATTTTCTTTTATTAATCTGTCTCATGTCAATTTGATTTAGCCCAGCTAGAAGGACCTTTGAAGGGAAGGAATTTTTACTCCCTGACACAAGCCACATTCCTTAAGATGTAAAACAAGCCTATAGATTTGTATAGATTCTGGGACCATAGTTCTTAGAAATAAAATACGCAAGTATGCCAGAAGGTGGTGTGCTTAACTTTTTAGAATTTAGGAATCCCATTAGCTAAGCCTTTGTTTACACAAAACAAGACAAACAAACATGGTACCTTAACACACCAGCAGACATCCAAAGATGTCACTATGGACAGACCAAGAGAAGGTCCTGCACATCACCACCAGCAATCCCCAGCGTGGACTAAACCAGGAGCCTCCATTAATGAGGACTATGGACTAGATATGGGGAAATGGGGAAATGGGGAAAGGACTAAACCAGCATACTCCAGTAAATGGAGACTGCACACTGGCAATAGGGAATGGGTTCCAATGTAGACTGAACCAAGGGCTAAGGACTGGCTCTCTGTAAGAGCATCCTGTTAGTCTAGACTCACCTGTCAACTCCGGACTAGAAAGCCAGTTAGATGGTTAGCTCAAATGCAAAAAGAACAGAGCTCAAACAGAGAGGGTTTACCAGTGGCTCTTGGAAATGATGAGAAGGACAGTGAACTCAAGAGTGTCACAGAGCGCTACATCTGTGTTTCTCCTTATCCCCATGTGCCCTCACAAGTTCACTTTAGATCCCAGCGCTGCCACCAAATCTGTTACAAAACAAAATCCAACTCAGTAAATTTGATGATTTGATTGGCCTTATTAAATGATTTATGAATGGGACAGCATCCCATCTAGCAAATAGAGGGGAGCTCTGCTCACCTAAGCAAAAGAAAGGTTTTTAAAGGCAGAGATGAGGGAGAGTATCATTTCTGGAGAGTTTTGGCAGTGTCTGAGAGATGAGGGAGAAAGGCAAGATCTGAATTTGTTTTGAATGGGATGCTTGGTTTGAGGAAGGCCTTTCAATGGTAGAAGGAGGATGGACTTGATTAAGACTGGACAATTGATCCTAATCAACAATGGAAGCTTCAAGGAGATGATTTTGAAGTGAGATGATGTTAGAGTATGATCTGTCTGTGGACTTTTTTCAATGAAAAGTTGATGGAGCATTCCGTGAGTTCCTGCGATAAGTAATTAAGCCATTTTGGGGGCAAGAATCTTCTCAGTGCCCACCCTGCACAGTGTGGAGAAGGCTTAAATAGTTTTGCTTCTTATAGTTATCAGCACATGCATGCACGCACATGCACACACACATACACCTGCATAAATGAAGTGCCCAAACTGAATCATTCATAGCTGTATCTGTCAATTATAGCTACTATAATCTCAAAAATGACCAAAATTTACATGGGCCATTACATAATGATGAAGCTGTTGTTCTCCCAAGAAGATGCAGTAAGACTTTGTTATCCTCATTGCTCATTTTTAATTGTAATTTTTTGTCCCCTCTTAGAAGCAGAAAACCTGTTTGCTTCTTAAGTTTTTGAGAGCAGCCATGTACTCATTATTCTAAGGATTGCTAAGAGGATGAAAGGTACTACTGAACAATCTATCAAGGCTGCTAACTCAGGAAACAAACCAGAAAGTCCTGGGCCACTACTGTGGCCAGGCGATCCGCTCCCACCTGGGGAATCTCAAAGGGGTGGGACAAATCGAAAGCATAGCTCCAGGCTGGGTTTGTCAACACTGTTGCTAAACAAACTTGGATACACCTGTCACAGGAAAAGCCAATAACTCAAGAGTAGGGTTTGGAAAAGAGAAAGGGAGAAATTTATTTTGGGTTCCAGCAGCCAGGGAAGGTGGCAGGGTCAAGCCTGAACATCCAACCTCTTGGCTGGCAAGATGGACACCTAGAGTTTATGAGGAGAGGTTGGGGGGTACGTGCAAGAGAGCAGGCAGGAAGCATGTAATCATTTGTGGGAGGTGGTTTAACCCATGAACTTGATCAGGGAGGGAGACATCTGGCACGTGAGCATGAGCATTCCATTGCTATTAGGCCTCAACAACGTGCCATAAGAAATAAGCCAAATGGGTTTTAGTTAGAGCATGAATTAGATGAGCTTGTCTATTCCTGATTTTAACTGTTGGGGTCTATAGTTGAGCAACAGGACTCACTAATACACCAGCAAACTGAAATCACTTAATTGGTGGCTTAAAATTAAATCTCAATTTTGCCAGTTTACTGACTACCAGTGAAATATACACACTACATCTTTATTCATTCATCCATCAGCAGTTGTTTCCATGTCTTGGCTGCTGTGAATAATGCTGGTTATGAACATGGTGGTGCAGAGATCCTGATTTCATTTCCTGTGGATAAATACCCAGAAAGATAGCAAGTGTTGGAGAGTTAGTTTGTGAAGAAAAGGGAACCCTTATGCAACATTGGTGGGAATGTGAATTGGTATAGCCACTGTGGAGGACAGCACGGAGGTCTCAAAAAATCAAAACCAAGTGGCATATTTTGGAGTGTCATATTCTGATCATCTTCACTCTCAGACTACTTTTTTATTGGTTTGATGTCATTGCCTTCTAGTTTAAAAATATTTAGGAAATACGAAAGCAGTGCCATTTAAAAACAATTTATTTAAACATTCTGGATAGTCTCTGAACAGAGCTCTATTTTCTCTCAAATTCCTTAAGAAGGATACATAAATGTTAATATTGGGATTTAGGAATAAGGTTTTTTAGCATTACATCTGAAGTTTATGGCAAAGGTTTATATTATAAAAAATAAAACCGCACTTTTAAAAAATTTACAAATCATAAACCAGTGCACTAATAGCTACCATCCATCAAACATTTATCCAAATGTTTATTATAAATTATGTAGAGTTCAGGAAACAGAAATTAGCAGAGAAAGGAGAAATAGAATCCATTCTTTTTTCCAGTAATTCATAGGCTTATACGCCTTTATGGGGAAATGTTTATCCTTTCTATGCAATGAAATGTTTAATTTCCTTTAGATAATCAGCATTTCATGAGAACATGGGTAGTAGGACTTTTTGTTTTGTTTTGTTTTTTAATATACTTTGAATTTTTGAATAGATGTAGGTTTTTGAAAAAATTACTAATGCTTTTGAGTTCCCATATAACTCACATCCAGTTTCCCCTATTATTAACATCTTCTATCAATATGGTATAATTGTCACAATTTATGAATATTGGCACATTATAGCGATAATGAACTTTACCTGAGCCCTATAGTTCTGGAAGCAGCTATAGTTAAAGGACCCTCCCCTCACTTTGTGTTCTGGGAAAATGGTTACTGCCATGAACCAACCATCCCCACATGAGTTAGGTAAAACTTCGATAAAAAAGAATAACACCGTTTCTGGACTTGTGGATAAAACCCTTTTTACCTAGGACAAGGCCAAGCACAAACCCTCCAAATTCTCATCATTTGCCTCATTTTTTTTTTTTTTTTTTGTCTCCACTGATCAATCTGAGCAAAGTGCTTGACTTGGCCAAACTTAATTTAAGCTTCTTTCCTTCCCACAGGACCTTGAACTTTGTCCCATCTTCTGTCTTAGCCAGTGTGAGAATTAAGAACAGCGCCTCCTTACTGGCCTCTCCCAAAAAAGCAATTACACTTGAAGACAGACAGTCCCTGATCAACTCTCAAGTCCTGGTTCTTCAGAGCCTGGCTTATTGCCACTTCTAAAAGAAAAATCCATTTTTGCCTTTGAAAGGTTTGCAGATTAGGTAGTTGGAACCATGACCCTGTAGCAATCATCTTTTTGACTGAAGTCTCTCTTAAGTCCAGATTTGTTATGTGAAAATTACTACAGTTGAAACTTTCTTTATGTTTGTTTAGTTTTACTTAGTAGCCTCTTTTCTGCTCCAGGATCCCATCCAGGATAGCACATGATATGTAGTTACTTTGTCTCTTTAGGCTCCTCTTGGTTGTGAATTTTCTCATACATTCCTTGTTTTTGATGGCTTTGACAGTTTTGAAGAATACAGCTCAGGTATTTTATAGAATGTCCCTCTACTGGAATCTATCTGATATTTTTCTCATGGTTGGACTGGGGTTAGGAAGACCAGTAGGTGACCTGGGGAGGAAGACCAAACAGGCGAAGTGCCATTAGCACTCGTATCAAACACTCATACTATTAGTGTGAACCAAGATCCAGGTGCAAGGTGTGTTCATTGCTACTTGATTATTGTTATTTCTAGGCTCCCTTAGCTTACAGAGTGAGGAAATACATATGTACACACATATGTATACATCCATCTGTATGTATATTAAACTATACATCATTTTACACTGATGTCTCCAACTCTAGTCCATTACCACATGAATTCATGAATAATTCCATTCTTCTTGTCTTGTCTGTAACCTCCCCCTCCCACAGAGCAAATATGCCTCCTACCATTCTGTTGTTCATTTACCTAATCATTCACTTCCACTGTACATGTGCAGGGATACCAAAGGCCACATAGATTTTCTCTGGTGCTTTCTTCCACACATTTTATCGTTTCGTAGTTTATGTTTGGGTCTAAATCCATTCGGAATTAATTTTTGTGCAAGACATAAGGTCTGTGTTTAGATTATTTTTCTTCCAGTTTGTTTGCTTTTTTTTCTGATTTTTTTCTTTCTTTTTCTTTTTTTTTTTTTTTTTTGCATATGGATGTCCAGTTCTTCCAGCACCAGCATTGTTGAAAAGGCTATCCATTTTTCACTGAACTGCTCTTGCACCTAGGTTTTTGCCTGTCCATAAACATTTTATAATCATTTTATTGCTATCTACAAAATAGCTTGCTGAGATTTTGATTGGGGTTTCCTTGAATGTAGAGATCAATTTGGGAAGAATTGGCATTATAGTGATATTGAGTTTTCCAATCCATGAACATGGAGTATCTAATTATTTGTATCTTTGAATTTGCCAGTTTTTGTTTCTTAAGTCTTCTAAATGTAAATCTGTAATTTTTGGTTAAAAAGTTTCCTACGTACTTTATGGAATGGGACTATTTCACGGAGGTTATTACAAGTGGTCTCGCGGTTTTAATTTCAAAGTCCTATTTTCTTTGCTGGTATATAGGAAAGCAATGGACTTTTGTATATTAATCTTGTATCCTGAGTCCTTACTATACTTATTAGTTACAGAAGTTTTTGTTTGTTTGTTTGTTTTGTTTTGGTAGAGTTTTGGGTTTTGTCTACATAGACATTCATGTTAATTGAAAATAAATACATTTTTTTCCTGTCTTGTATTTATTTTTAGTCTCATTCAATGAGCTCAGAAATTATAGTACAATGTTTAACAGAGTGTTGAGGGAGGACATTGCTGCCTACTCTTGACTTTAGGATAAAGACATCTAGTTTCTCATCATTATGGTGTTAGGTCTAGATTTTCATAGTCTTTATAAAGTTGAGGAAGTCTTCCTCTGTATTAATTTTTTGTGGCTACTGTAAAAAATCACCCAAAGCAAGTGGCTTTAGAAAAAATAAAAAAGCAATTTATTCTTTCACAGTTTTAGAGGCTAGAAGTTCAAAATCAAAGTTAAGAAGGCCATGCTTCCTCTGAAGGCTCTAGGAAAGAATCTCTGTTTACTTCTTCCTAGTTTCTGGTGTTTGCAGGCATTCCTGGCTAATGATTGATGCAGCTGCATCATTCCCATCTCTGCCTCTGTCTTCATGTGCTCTTTTTCCTTCTGCACAATTTCTCTCTTATAAAGACAGCAGTCACTGGATTTAGCACCACCCTAATCCTAATTTTAATTTAACTGAATATATCTGCAAAGACCCTTATTTCCAAATTCAGTCACATTCTGAGGTACTGAGTGTATATGACTACTTAGGGGACACTATTCATCCTTTATTTCTATTTTGATGAGAGTTTTTATCATGAATAGGTATTGAGATCTGTCAGATACTTTTCCTGCATCAATTGATAGGATCATATGATTTTTCTTCTTTAGCCTGTTGATATGGTGGATTATATTGATTGATTTTTCAAATGTTGAAACCTGTAATAAATTCCTCTTGGCCATAATGGATAATATTTTATACATTGTTGGATTTGACTTGGCTAATGTTTTGTTGAAAATTTTTACATTTTTACTCATAAGAGATATTTGCTGTAATTTTCTTAACATATTTTTAATCTGGTTTTGATATTAGATTAGTGCTGGCTTCATAAAAAGAATTTAAACGTGTTTTCTGACCTGTGTTCTGGATGAGATATTGGGACAAATGATATTATTCTTCCTTAGATATTTTCTAGAATTCAAGAGTGAAGCCATATGATACTGCTGTTTTTGTTTTTGCAAGGTTATTAATTACTGTTTAAAATTATTTTCTAGGTATAGGGCTATTCAGGTTAACTTTTTCCTTTGTGTAAGTTTTAGTAGATTGTATCTATCAAAAACTACTCCATATAATCTAAGTTATCAAATTTGTGAGCAAAGAGTTGTTCACAGTATACCTTTATTACACTGTTAATGTCCATGGAATCATTAGTGTTGGACAATATTGGCAATGTGCTTACTCTCTTCAATTCTTAGTCATACCATAGGTTTATTAGTTTTGCTGATATGTTTGAAGAACTAGCTTTTGGTTTCATTGATTTCTTTTTCTTTTTTTTTTTAATGTTTATTTGCTTTTGAGAGAGAGACAGAGAGACAGAGAGAGAGAGAGAGAGAGAGAGAGAGAATGAGTGGGGGAGAGGCAGAGAGAGAGTGGGGGAACAGAGAATCCTAAATGGGCTCTGTGCTGACAGCAGCTAGCCTAACGTAGGGCTTGAAATAACTAACCGTGAGATCATGACCGGAGCCAAAGTCAGACGCTCAACCAACTGAACCACCCAGGCTTCCCTCACTGATTTATTTATTTATTGACTTACTGTTTTCACTTTCATTGATATCTGCATTAAGTTTTTGTGTGTTTATTCATTTGTTTGTTTTGCTTACTTGAAGCTTAACTTGCTCTTTTTCCTCTACTTTCCTAAGTTGGAAGCTTAGATTATTGAGTTTAAATCTTTACTATTGTTTCTATGATATGCATTTAACTGTTATAATTTTCCTCTGATCACTGCTTTAGCTGCACCCACAAATTTTGATAAGTTGTATTTTAATTTTTATTTAACTGCTATAGATGTTTTGTTAATTTCTCTTGATACTTCTTTTGTTTAATGTTTATTTTTGAGAGGGAGAGAGACAACACAAGGTGGGGAGAGGCAGAGAGAGAGGGAGACACAGAATCCAAAGCAGGCTCCAGTCTCTGAGTTGTCAGTACAGAGCCTGACACAGGGCTCAAACTCACAAACCCTGAGATCATGACCTGAGCCAAAGTTGGACACTTGATTGGCTGAGCCACTCAGGTGCCCCTTACTTCTTATTTAATTCAAAGTATATTTTGAAGTATGTTTTCTAATTTTTAAATATTTGTGATTTCCAATGATCTATCATTGATTTCTAGTTTAATTCCATTGTGGTCTGAAACATGTTTTGCATGATTTCTAATATTTCAGATTTCCTAAGGTGTGTTTTTTGTTTTTTGTTTTTTCTTTTTTGGCCCACAGTGTGGTCTGGCTAGGTGAATATTCCAAATGCTTTTAGGGCTTCAGAAAAAATGTGTATTCTATTGTTGGATGAAATATTCTATAAGTCTCAATTAGCTCAAGTTCATTGATAGTGTTGTTTTGTCATCTATATCTGTACTGATTTTATTTCTGCTTAATTCATCAATTATTGACAGAGGGGTATAGAAATTTCCAACATAATAGTGAATTTGTTTATTTTTTTCAATTATCTCAGCTTTGCCTCATACATTTGACATCCTATAGATGCATAGAGGTTATACATTATGTCTTCTTAGAGAATTGATCCCTTTAACATTACTTATGTATATTGTAATGATATTCTTATTCCTTTTAAAGTCTGCTTTATCTGAAATTAATATACCTACTATAGCTTCTTTTGATTAATACTAGTGTAACATATCTTTTCTCATTCCTTTACTTTTAACCTACCTGAGTTTTATGTTTAAAGTGAGGTTCTTATAGACAATAGGTAACTGGACTTTACTTTTTTTATATAATCTGAAAATTTTTGTCTTTTACTTGATATATTTAGTCCATTCATAATGAAGTCATTATTGATATAGTTGGATTGATATAGATCTTTACTTCTCTAGTTTTGAGAATTTTATATGATTTCATGTTATCTCCTCTTTTAGCATACCAGTTATATTTATTCTTAAAAATTTTAGTGGTTGCTCCAAAGCTTACAATATACATTTTCAACTAATCTAAGTCTACTTTCAAATACTAACTGTGCCACTTCACATATGGTGCAGTTATATTATAACAATGTATTCACAATTTTTACACCTCATCTCTGTGACATTGCTGCCTTACATTTAATATGTCCATATGCTATAAGAACCAAATATATTGTTACTCTCATTGCTTTAAAAACCATTTATAGGGGCACCTGGGTGGCTCAGTCGGTTAAGCATCGGTCTTCGGCTCAGGTCATGATCTCGCGGTCCCTGAGTTCAAGCCCTGCATTGGGCTCTGTGTTGACAGCTCAGAGCCTGGAGCCTGTTTCGGATTCTGTGTCTCCCTCTCTCTCTGACCCTTCCCCGTTCATGCTCTGTCTCTCCTTGTCTCAAAAATAAACGTTATAAATAAATAAATAAATAAATAAATAAATAAATAAAATAAAAAATAAAAACCATTTATATCATAGGTAAATTAAGAATATGAAAAATAAATGATTAAATCTCTACATTTATTTTGCCTTTTTCTGATTCTCTTCCTTTTTTATATAAATTTGGGTATCTGACCTATATCCTTTTACTTCTACCTGAAGAACTTCTGTGCATATTTACTGTAGGGTGTATCTGTTAGTGATAAAGTCCATAAGTTTTTGCTTGTTTGTGTCTTTTGCTTCTTATTTAAAATTTCAGTGCATATAGAATTTTAGGTTGGGGTGTGTGTTTGTGTCTGTGGCAACTCTTCTTCTTTTGCTTAATAAACAAGGTGCCTTTATTCCTCTGGCTTTTTTCAATATTTTTTCTTTGTCTTTGTTTTTCTGCAGTATTAACTGAGATGTCTAGATTGGTATTTATTCTGCTTGGTGTTTTTTGTTACTCATTTCTGAAAGCTTTGTCCATTATTTTTGTACATATTTTTTTCTTTACTTCCTTTCTTATATTCCCATATGCGTATATTGTATCTTTTGAAATTGCCCCATTCTACTTGAATATTCTGTTGTGGTTTTAATTATTTTTTCTATTGCCATTTTAGTTCCAGAAATTTCTATTGGCATATTTTCAAGGTTACTAATTCTTTTCATGACCATATTAAGTCTACTGAAGAGCCCATTGAAAGCATTTTTCATTTCTGGGAGAGAGTTTTTGATTTTTAAAATTTGCTTTCCATTCTTATTGTTTCCAACCTTCTACTTGTGTTATTCATCTGTTCTTATATGCTGTCTAGTTTTTTCATTAGAGCACTTAACATATTTATCATAGTTATTTTAAATTCCCTTTCTAATAGTTCTAACATCTGAGACATGTGCAGTTCTGGTTCTGGTGATTGTTTTTCTCTTCATACTTTTTTTGTGTGTCTTTTTTTGTTTTGTTGTTGTTTTTGTTTTTGGCATGATATGTACTTCTTTTGCTAAAAGATAGACATTTTGTTTAGAGTAATAGGAATCTTGGTAAATAAGTCTTCAGTGTAAAGATTTATGTTAATTTGCCTAAAAGTTGAGCTGTATTTATTGTTTCTTATAGCTATACATATCAAAGTTTTTTAATCCCTTTATTTTCCCTGTTTGTGTGTGTTGTTGTTGTTGTATAATATGAGGCTTCCCTAAGTATTTTTCTTCAGAAAGAATCTGTGTTTTACCTCTCTGCTGTAATAATATTCCATAAATTCTGATATGTATTACTTTTCATTATATTTTAGAATTTTGGTAATTTTAATTTGTATTTTTCATTACTAGAGTAATTTATTATTATTATTTTTTAAATTCTGACTCAGGGGCGCCTGGGTGGCTCAGTCGGTTGAGCATCTGACTTCGGCTCAGATCATGATCTTATGGTCTGTGAGTTCACGCCCTGAGTAGGGCTCTGTGCTGACAGCTCAGAGCCTGGAGCTTGCTTTGGATTCTGTGTCTCCCTCTCTCTGCCCCTCTCCTGCTCACGTTCTGCCTCTCTCTCTCAAAAATAAATAAACATTAAAAAAACTTTTTAAAATTCTGATTCAGGGAGATTCTTTTAAAAGTATTGAAATTAAATAATTAAAATTATGAAAATATTTTGTGTCACTTAAACTTGATGCATCATATTGAAGTCTTACATTGAATAACATATTGTCAGTATTTATACATTTTTCATATTTACTACAGGAGTGTTTTCTATTATTATTTTTAATGAGAAAATTTGCTAAATGTGTTTAAAATCCACCTTATCTTGATTATGTTATTTTGTTCTTTCAGATTCTTCTCTGTATTTGTCCACTGATCTTCACTAGTCTGTAAGCGACATCTGTAAGTGACTATGGTAAACACACTTAGATTATGACATAGACTCCGCCTTCTAATGTCAGGCCTGGAGACTCTGCCACTTTCCTTTATCTCTGATATTCAATATTCTGCCAGTAACTGGCTGTGTGAGGTTGGTTATTACCCGCTTACCATGCAAAACAATGACTTTCAGAGAATGAGCTCAAAGATAGCTCTCCTTATTTTATTATTTTTTACTTTTTTCTTAAAAGTAAAATGTTGGGGTGCCTGGGTGGCTCAGTCGGTTAAGCATCTGACTTTGGCTCAGGTCATAATCTCATAGTTTGTGAGTTTGAGCCTCGCATCAGGCTCTGTGCCCACAAGTCAGAGCCTGGAGCCTTCTTTGGATTCTGTGTCTCCCTCTCTCTCTGCCCATCCCCCACTTGTGCTCTGTCTCTCCTTTCTCTCAAAAATAAATAAAATCATTAAAAAAATTTTTTTTAAGTAAAATGTTGATAGCATGGTTAAAACTATGATCAAGAGGCAGGTAGAACTGTGAGTCTTTGAGAAGTTATCAGGGTATGGTAAATGTTTAGAACTGCTCATTCTCCCACCAATTAAAAATGAGTGGATTCTCACCAGCCCCATCTCATAATGTTAATGTCTCATAGTGTTAAATTCTAGCAATTTCTCTAGTTCCAAAGTTTATATTAAAAAAAAAAACATAATAGAAAGGTTCACTTTGGTCTCAGGACTAAGGTATGTCTGCCAACAATAAGCATACCAAATGATTGGGAGTTTGGTTTAATGGGTACTGGGTGAAAAATAATAAATTATCTTCTACAGATTAAATATTATCTAGCTTTAGTTTCTATCACATGGTTGGTGTGAAATAAGTTTTAATTATTCCAATGAGCATATGCTCCAGGATACTCTGAAAAAAATTACACTCTCATATACCCAGTTTTCTTTTTGTTAGCAGAACTGGCCAGAGATTTTTTTTTTAATGTTTATTTCTTTCTGAGAGAGAGAGACAGAGCGCAAGTTGGGGAGAGACAGAGAGAGAGGAGACACAGAATCCGAAGCAGGCTCCGGGCTCTGAGCTGTCAGCACAAAGCCCGACCCAGGGCTACAACTTAGGAATGGCGAGATCATAACCTGAGGTGAAGTTGGACACTCAACTGACTGAGCCACCCAGGCACCCTAAAACTGGCCAGAGATTTAATGGTGTAATGCATTTAAATTATGCTTTGGAGATTTTTAAAAATGATATTTAACTATATCATTACTTTTAACTAAAATAAAAGAGATATCAATTAAATATTAAAATTTCAATTTATGAGTTTATTCCTTAAAGGAATATTTTCCTTTAGAAATAAAGGAAGGAAAGAAAGAAAGAAAGAAAGAAAGAAAGAAAGAAAGAAAGAAAGAAAGAAAATATTTTATTCCTTAAAGTCTTTAGAATACCTCTCATCAAGGACGCCTGGGTGGCTCAGTTGGTTGAGGGTCCGATTTCAGCTCAGGTCATAATCTCACAGCTTGTGAGTTTGAGCCCCACATCGGGCTCTGTGCTGACAACTCAGAGCCTGAAGTTTGCTTTGGATTCTGTGTCTCCCTCTCTCTCTCTGCTCTTCCCCTGCTTTCACTCTGGCTCTCTCTTTCTGTCTCTATCTCTCTCTCAAAAATAATAAATAAGCATTAAAAAAATTGTTTTAGAATACCTCTCACCAGATGTCATTCTAAAAATCATGATTATGACATTTAGCAAAATAAACTTTGTGCAAATATTTACTAGAGGAGTAAGTCAGCATACAATCAGGATAGAAACTGTGAATTAATTTGAACAGGGAATGTTTAATATAAATAGTTATCAAGTATAACATTGGATTGGAGTAATGAGAATTGGCTACAAAGAAGCAAAGAGAGCAGGAGACACTGAAGAGCAGTTATAATGAGACACAACTATCCCTAGGACCAAGATAAAAAACATAAGGAAGAGTCCCAGTCTCCCACCCCTCAAAGCAAAATCGAGATCATATTGTAGAGGGCACAATTTTGATTTACTGAATGAATGACAGCAAAGTTGCCATGGTGCTCTGCTGGTTGCCTTGCTGGAAATCTACCTTACAGAATACTTTGGAACTCTATCTTGTTGGATACTATAGAAATCTATTTATGGTGAGGTATATTGTTAGAGGTATACAACTATGTAACATTGCAATTACCCAGGAGGGAATGTGGGGAAAGGTGCCAGCCACTATGGACTGCTGAGTTTGAAGAGCTGATTCCTGAAGCAGCTGCCTATGCTTCCAGAACAGGCCATTTTGAAGGCAGATGCTTTGCAGGAGTTGGAGGCTGGAGAAGCTGCCTACACTGTAGGAGCGTGGCACTGAAGCTCTCTGTGCTGCAGGAGTCAGGCGTTGGGCAGACCCTGAGCCCTGCAGGAGCCTAGGTACTGAAGAAGCTGAGCATTTGGTAGAAAGTAGGTGAGAGAGCACACCAGAACCTGGAAGAACAGTACTGCGTGTGCAGTGTTTCTTCAGTGACCTCTGCTGAGAAAGCTTAACATTGTGCCAAAGAAAAGAAAAAACTGTTAAAGGAACCAGCTGAATTTCTCACAGCAGGCAATGAGGGGGAATTTGGAGCTGAAGGCCATACGTTAACAGCTGGAACAGGAGGCAAAATTTTTATGACGTAAAGATGTCATTTTTTATAAGAAATATGATGAAATGCAAAGTAATCTATATAACTCATTTTTTATTCTATCACTTAATGTAGCCTTGCCGTAGCAGCATGACAGAGCAGAGTAGGAAGTGCTAAAGTTGGTCAAAAACAAAAACAGAAAACAAAAAACAAAAACTTTTCAATCTTTCTTTGTTTTTTTAAATTTTATCCTCCCCCTCCTTTCCTCTATTCTTTTTGTTTCTTTCCTTTCTTTTTAAGTGAGAAAAATGTACATAGTATGCATTTGTATCCACTTTCATTTTTTCTGTCTCTTACTGTAATGATAGGATAGTCAGGTCTTGGCTTTGCAGTTTATTCTACACTGCCATGATTTGAATGCTATAATAATAAAATCTGTTAAATATATAGCCCTTGACTTTTAGAATTTATCTAAAGTAGAAACATTATTTTTAATAATTACATTCTATAATCTGTTCACTAACACTGGAAACAAATTGGACTTACAACATTGTTGAAAAATATAAACATTCAGTAGGTCAAGTAAGGAGCATGAATGTTGCTTATTTAGCTTCAGTAATATTTTATTTTTATTATTTTCTTTCATCTATAGACTTGGATTTTTTCCTATAGTGGTGCCTATCCATCATATAGATTTTTCAAATAACAAGAGTTCAGCTAATATCTTAGTAGAATCTAAACCCAACCAATCTCCTTTTAAAATAGGGAATTTGAATGTGGAAAATGGATAAGAATAATGGTAAGCAAGTTTCTTTTGTCCACAGATTCCACCTGTTAAAATAATTTTGTTTATATCTAAACAATAGAAACACAGAATATTAGTTCTGGAAAGAACCATTTATATCATCTAATATAATCATCCTTTCTTATGGCTAAAGAAACTGAAGCTCAGAGAAACATTTTCTCCATGTGCAGAAGGTCTGGATTTGGAAATAGGAATTGAGCACATCTATTAATCTCTGCTCCCTTCTGACACCCAGAAAAAATAAGAAAAGAATTTGAAATATAAAACAAAGTCTCAACTATCAGGGGCTTAACATACTATTTTATTCTGGATCAAAGTCCAATACGGATGTTTCTGGTTTGGGGGGCAGTTTTCATGTGAATAATCATATATTTGCCATCCACCTTTTGGGTCTGTCATTCTCAAGAACCCAGAAGTCATTTGCTTCATCTTATGTTTTTGGCAGACAGATAGAGAAAGAAACTATGTAAAAGTCAAATCTATTTGACATTAGTAAATGCTCTATAAATATTTGTTTTCATTGCATCATATTTAAATATGCATGTTTGCATGTAATAAACACACACATATATATTTACAGTCCTAATGGTTAACACTAAACTAATATTATTTCTTTTATTTGTAAAGATAAGTTTTGGCCCAGATCCAGCCTCAACCAATGACATATTGAAAACAATATAATACCGGAAAAGCATATATCACACTTATAAGATTTCAAATGCATAAAACAAAATGTGATATGCCTCAGCTACAAATTTCCACTATGTTACGTTGCTGTAACATCTAATTTTCCACTGTTTGAGGAGCTGGTGAAGGATGTAACATTAAAACTGGCATAGAAATAAAGCCTTCAGATTTTACCACAACAATTTATAAACCCTGGTTCCTCATGTATCCTTTATTACTATTTTGTTTTGTTTTTGTATATTTAAAATGAAATGGGATGGGTTTTTATTTAATATATGAAATACCAAGATTGTTTCTGTTCATAAACTGATGAAATTTCCTATATGATAAGGTCATATGATGGGACCAAAATGGACTGATACTTAAAAGTGTACGAATACATCCAAATATGTTACTGAGTACAACCTCAGCATTATTCATGAGAGTTGTTATTAACCTTATTTTAAAGACAAAGGAAGGGAGACTCAGAGACAGAGACTGGTCCAGGTAGCAATTAAGTAGTAAAATCAGAACATAGATGCAGATCTTTCTTTTTCACTCTAAATCCTATGTACTTAGATTTTTGTAATGATAAGAGCTTGGGCTCTTAAAATCCACTTTATTATATAAATTGAAGATAAATACTTCTATCGCACACTTATTTTTCAGAGAAAGAAAATGAGGAATAAAGATGTAAAGTGATATGAATAAGGCTCAAAACAAACATTCTTAACATAAGGTCTTCAGTAAATTAACCCACTCCATCCTAAACCTGAACCTAACCATAACCCTGACCATATTTCTAACCCTGAGCTAAAACTTCATCTTTATACAACAACCTTAAAAATAGTTCCATAAAAGAACCATTAAGTTTTCAACATCAAATCAATTTTGAGTACAGTTGGTAGAATACCTTCTCAGAGAAAATAATCACTTTCCTAATAGAAAATTGACTTAGCACTTAAGATTGCTTAAGTCTTTCAATGTAGAATGAAAGATACTATAAAATATTTTGTATTTTGAAATAAAATGTCCAGATAACATTAGAAATGAATTGTACTTTTGTTTACCCAAATTTCGGACAAGTAGTATATAACACAATATTAGCAAAGAAGAAGAAGAAGAAGAAGAAGAAGAAGAAGAAGAAGAAGAAGAAGAAAAGAAAAAGCAGTATGTATTAACTTATCAAATAGTATGTTTAAGTAATACCACCTAAAGCTAATCTTAATCAACTTTCTGTTTTTTGTGAAAACTTAAAATTGGGGGCAAATTATCTTTATATCTAGAACAATTGCATTAAAAACTTAGATCCTATCAAAAAATACAAAATTTGAAAATTTTTTTAACTTTAAGAAATATGCACAGGTTATAAAGTAATTTTTCTAGGGGTGCCTGGGTGGCTCAGTCGGTGGAGCATCCAACTCTTGATTTCGTCCCAGGTCACAATATCACGGTTTATGGGTCTCTCTCTCTCTCTCTCTCTCTCTCTCTAAATAAAGAAATAAAAACTTTTAAAAAATGAGTAATTTTTATAGCTCTCATTTTTGTCCAATTGTGAAGTAACGATACTTGGTTTTTATTTCAGTGCCAAAAGAAAGTGACATTCATTGTCATTCAATAAATAGAGGCTCAGTTCAGAAACTTGTCAATAGGTACTTGAACCTTATCCCCATTGCTGTTATTCCCCCCACACACACAAATTTTCTAATTGTGTTTAAATACTGATTACTTTAAAGTCAATTGATTACTTTTTCATTGAGTAAAAGACTCATTTTATTGTTGAGATTAAAGCTCAGCCTTTTTAGTATTGATATCAGTACTTCTTACAATAATATTGAATGACATTTAAGTACTAATATCCCTCTTGTCAATAATTTTAATCTTAGTCCTATTTTAATGCAGAAGTCTGTGCCAAAAGAAGGAAGCCAATTGCACAAATCTATCTAGAGTCTTTTCACTTGATCATACATAGTTCAAATATAACTGTAGCCAGAGAAATTGAAAACAATATGGTTTTAGTTATTAAAGGCTTGAAATGAAATATCACTCCTATCATCTTGGTTTATTTCCTAATATTTAGTGAGGTTGAAAAGAATAAAGAGACTTTACTACTCCCTTAGTCCACCTAAAGGGAATCCCTTTGTGCCCAAACTAAATGGCATGAGATGAAAGCATGCTGAGAAAGTGGATGGATTATGGCTGAGTCAGCAGACAGCTTTCACTGCTACAAGAACTCTGCACTGGCCTTCTGCCTCCCAGCTTCTGAATCTAATCATGGCTCTCAGGCACTAAATCCATCTCCTGAAATTTTAAAGATGGAGACCACATATATAATTGATAGCTTAACAACAGATGTAGGCCTCACAAACAGGCCCATCAGATGAAGACACATTCCTGAGATTCACTCAACAAGCAGTTTATTAAATTTAGATGCCTCTGCTTGTTGATGGGTTTCAGAGAACTGAGGAACCATTTAGGATTCAAATTTTAATCTTTTTAAATTATGAGACAAGAAAATAGAAGATAGAAGAATAAAAATTCTCTTGAATTAATCAGTGAGCGCTAAGAGTTATATTCAGAAGACAACTGTGGATAAAATTAAACATAGTATTTTATTGGAAGCTTGACCCATAGTATTAAATGAAATTAAACATAGTATTACAAATATTGCAAGCTTTACACATGACAAATAGCTAATAAAATGGAAATATTCCAAAACCCTAAGTTTAGAAACTTTTACAGTCATCTAATAACAAAAGATGAATATAGAAATTAAAATATACAGAATTTGGGAAAATAAGAATACTTTTCATAAAGATATATAACATTGAGAAGAAAAAAACAGAAAAAGTGATCCTTGTATGTGGCACTTGGAAAAAAATTATAAATATTCTTAAGGGGATAGCAATCTTCCTAGTTAGAAAAAAAAATCAAAGCATTGTGTAATATGCAAATGTTTCAAAAGGCAACCAAGATTTTAACATGGCATAAATATTTTATGTTTTTGCATGTGAATGCATATAACTCTTCTTTCAGTAAAGGTTTTTTAAAATACTCCTTATTTTAATACTCTTGATAATTTATAAAATTTAGGTTTAGTGTTATAGACAATTGCTAGTCTTTAGGCTTTCTTCAGAACACTTCATTTTTATTGTATCATAAGATGAGGATTAGCTACACTATTCTGAAATTCCAACATGTATTTATTACTTCTCAACTGTATAATATGATATTGATACTTTGTGGAAATTAAAATACAGGGAAATGTACAGAGTAATTAGAAAAAAATATTTTTTTGTTTAAAATAGGGAAAACCAAACCCATATGAAACTTGAAATATCAGAAATATTCTATAATTTAAACCAGAGTTTAAAATTCTATAATTCTATAATTTAAACCAGAGTTATGCAAACATATACTAAACCTACTTTCCAAAAACCCAGAACAAGGAAGAGAAATTGAATGAATAGCTAAGTACATTTTTTTTCAGAAATGAATTTATCTTATTAAAAATTTTTTTTGAGTTTATTTTTGAGAAAGACAGAGAGAGAGTGGGGGGGAGGGAGGGGCAGAGAGAGAGGGTGAGAGAGAATCCCAAGCAAGCTCCGTGCCACCAGCACGGAGCCTGATGTGGGTCTTAAAGTCAAAACTGTGAGATCGTGACCTGAGCTGAAAGCAAAATTCAGATGCCTAACCGACGGAGCCACCCAGGCGCCCCTCAGAAAGGCATTTATAAAGAACCTATTGTGGTTACAAAATTAAATAAAGTGGTTCAGTGCATAAGTTTGTTAGTCTTCACCACGTTTAAAGTGATAAGAAAGGTGAAATTATTGGTTCAGTGATATAAAGACACATGTATTGGTTAGAAAATAAAAAATAAAAACAGCGTTGTATGTTTTGAGGCTCTGTTCTCTTTAAGATTGAACTAGAATTTTTTTAAAGTTTTTATTTAAATTCCAGTTAGCTAACATACAGTGCAATATTAGTTTCAGGTGTACAATATAGTGATTCAACGCTTCCATACATCACCCAGGGCTCATCACAAGTGCCCTCATTAATACCCATCACCTATTTCACCCATTCCCCTGCCCACCTCCCTTCTGGTAATCATCAGTTTGTTCAGTTGATTTATATATATGAACATATATATATATATATGTATGTGTGTGTATATGTATGTGTGTATATGTATGTGTGTATATATGTATGTATGTATGTGTGCACATACATGTATATATATATTCCACATCTTCTTTATCCATTTATCAGTTAGTGGACACTTGGGCTCTTTCCATAATTTGGCTATTGTAGATACTGCTGTTATAAACATTGGGGTGCATATATCCCTTTGATTTAGTATTTTTGTATTCTTTGGGTAAATACCTAGTAGTGTGATTGCTGGATCATAGAGAAGTTCTATTTTTAACTTTTTAAGGAATCTTCATCCTGTTTTTCAGAGTGGCTGCACCACTCTGCATTTCTACCAACAGTGCGAGAGGGTTCCCCTTTCCCCATGAGTTGTATCAGTTCTTTATATATTTTGGATCCTAACCCTTTATCAGATATGCTATTTGCAAATATCTTCTCTCAATCAGTAGATTGCCTTTTAGTTTCATTGATTGTTTCTTTCACTACAGAGAAGCTTTATATTTTTATAATACATGAAAATATCATTTACCACAATCAAGTGGGATATATTCCTGGGTTGCAAGGGTGGTTAAATATTTGCAAACCAATTGTGATACATCACATTAATAAAAGAAAGGATAGGATCATATGATTATTTCAATAAATGCAGGAAAAACATTTGGCAAAGTACAACATCCATTCATGATAAAAAAAAAAAAACCCTCAGCAAAGTAAGTTAACTCAAACATAATAAAGGCCATATATGAAATACTCACAGCTAATATCCTCTGTGGGGAAAAGAACTTTTCCTCTATGGTCAGGAGCAAAACAGGGATGTCCACTCTCACCACTTTTATTAAACATAGTCCTGGAAGCCACAGCACTCAAACAACAAAAAGAAATAAAAGGCATCTAAATTGGCAAGGAAGAAGTCAAATTTTCACTCTTTGCAGATGACATAATATTCTACATAGAAAACCCAAAAGACTTCACTAAAAATTGCTAGAACTGATACATAAATTAAACTAGAATTTGCTTAAAGAATATAAGTAAATATTCTCAGATATGAACATGCGTGAGACTATGAAATGGAATGTGTAGCATAGAGGCTTAGATAGGAAACTGCACATATTTCTAGCCCAGGAGTAGATGAACTGCTAGGTCAATGATCTTTAACCTTCAAGGAAGTAAACAGCACATGTCAGGTGTCAGTTATGCAAAAATGCATGCGTGGAGGTCTCTGGGAACCTAACTGATGACATTGGGATTGGCTGTAACATTTCTCTCATTATAAGACAGCAATAGCCTTTAGGGACATCTATGCACTGTCAGAGCAGAATGTATAATCTACGGAACAGAGGTCAAAGCTTACCCAGTCCAAAGATATCAACAAAGATGGAGAGCAAGGACAGAGGGTTTCTGAAAAAGGCCTGATTGTGTAAGGAGAGCAAACACAGGGCTCATGGATGACGTAGAAGCAAAGACCTTTCTATTGGACCAATGATATACTTTCTGTTCTTTTTTAACCCTCATATTTCTGTTACCTGGCAGAGTCTTAATGCACTCACTGGTTCCTTCCACTTGGCGCAATGCCAGAGCTAGATTCACAATGCAGTTGAATTAATAGTGAATGTGAATAAGAGAACTCTCGAGCAGAAAAGACATCATTCCACAAATGGTCACATGGAAGTACCGGTGTGCAGATAAAATCAAAGTTGTCATAACACTAGAGATTTTACTAAAAACTGGACCACTTATGAAATTAATTGCTTCTCAGTCATTTTTCCTGTCACTTAATATTGAAATAGACCCTCACTTTACAAATAATTTATGTGTAGGTCATTCTTTCTCTGACTTGATGAAACTGAAGAGATGGAATGAGGAGGCAGGGGTGGATACTAACAGAAAACAGCTACGTAATGAATTTGCAGATACCTGACATAGTTCGGGGATATCTTAAAATTTGATCAAATGAGCTCAGCAAACTATACCACACATATTTTGGCAAATAAGGTCTAATAATGAGGCTAGCTAAAAATTGGAGTAGAAAAAATGAATATAAGTGAGGATATTTTTTCAAAAGAAGATAGTTGGTTAAAAAAATAATAAATTCACAAATGAAATTGTGCAAATTTTGCCATATTAAGTTGAAATCAAGCTATAAAAATCAATTTTTTAAGTTTACCATTCTATCATTATACTATCACAAATTTTGTCAAAGAAATACTAACCCCCAAAGCATATTATTACTTTATTGTTTGTGTTAAAGATAAGTACCTAGTTACAATTTTGACTTTATTTTTATTTTTTGACTTCATTTTTATTGAAAATGTCATAATTCATAGTTGTTGAGCTTTTTAAAATGTTTCAATCATTTAAAAAATTGTTTCACCTGCTTATATTCTACATTTTTTTCTTTTCTTTTCTTTTTTCACCATCTCTCTCTCTCTCTCTCTCTCTCTCTCTCTCTCTCTTTCTTTCTCTCTCTCTCTCTCTCTCGCTAGGTCACTTTCAATTTTCTTTGTGGCTTTTATTCTAGTTTTAATTACTGGATAATAAGAAACTTCCTGTATTTTTCTTTTTTATTTCACTGGTGATGACAACTACATTTGATGTAGTTTTGTTTATACTTATTTGGAATGGGAACCTAGAACATTCATTCATTTATGTGTATTCATCTTACTGACATCTTCGTTTATTATATTAACTAACATGATTTATCATTTGGCAGATTGTTAGAAATGCATAGTATCAGGAGCCATCCCAGACCTACGAATTCAGATTTTACATTTTAAATATATCCACAAATGATTCATGTGTGCCCTGAAGTTTAAGACACTCCACACCAGTAGTTCTCAACACAGTTTGCATGCGAGGCAAATCAGAAGTCTTGTTAGTAGAAGGGCATTAGTAATTTTTATAAGGTGCTCAGGTGATTCTAATATATAGCTAGGGTGTGAACCCACTGCACATTCACCCCTTGAGGGAAAAACCATGTGTTAGTTAATTTTATGACTCTCTTAAGGGCCCAATAAAATGTCTTGGCTTATATTAATGGACTTTGTCATACACAGAATGGCATTTCCTATCCTCCAAAGATATGATTTGATATAACACAAATTACAAGTGGTTGACTGAATTTTGGGATTTCAATTCTGAAATGCCTTCCTCAGTTATGTTCTAAGGCAGACGCTATAATAGAAACCTAAACCCCGCTGACCATAAATAAAGCACACTGACCTTGAGTTAAAGCTGACAGTGGCCTTTTCTTTATGAAAATAATAGCTTTTGTCACTCACCTTATGAGGTGAAATCAACAAATAAATAACCAAGAATTCTGCAAATATAAAATGCTTTTTATGTAAGAACAAAACTACTACCTCATCAGTATTATTCCACAGAACAAAGTAGATTCTGACCACAGAAAATAGAAACTGAAATCTATAAAACTATACGTTTACAAAGGCCCAAAACTGGGTTCTCTTTGTCCTTAATTCATATATGCTCCTCAGTCTTTGGAATACTTCCAACATGCACAGTAAAAGTCACATGGGTTCTTTGTTTCCTTTCTCAGTTACCTTTTTGACTAAGTTACATAAAATATCAATTTAACCTAAGTTAAAGGAAAAGTATTAATATTTAAATTTTTAAAAAAATCACTTAGGATGAATGCATTAATTTTTAATTCAGTTAATTATTCTTTGTGAAAAAAATGTTCAGGATAAAACTAGTTAGCTCTATAATGTCATTCTGCTGTATAATATACAAATTAATTCATGTCATCTTATATTACACTGCTAGCTATTTCCTTCTAAGTATTTGTACATATAGATAGCAGGGACTTAACATGAACTCTTTGTAAAAATATCTTCTGTAACCTTTCCTTCCTAAAAATTTAGTCTCTAAAAATTTAGAAAATAGTTAATATAGTAATACCTAGGGCTGCTTCACTGATATGATTTATGCTTTGCAATCATAAAATATTATATCTAGTCAACTGAATTTTAAGAAGCTGAATGCTAGTCAGAAAATTTTATCCCACTTAGGAATAAGTTCACAGTGACAGAATATATTTCCCTGGTGAGTCCAGACATTGTCAGTGAGGAAAGGCTTTTAGTTGCTCCTAGTCTGGGCTTGAATCTCTAAAGAAAAAAGCACTTACTAAAACTATTATCTGAGTCACTTAAGATATATGGCCCTGACTACCAGTATTTTCTCTATTTTTTACTTCAAATATGAACAAATGAGAGCCATTCCTCTCCCAGAAAATCTGGGAATGTTTCTTAAAGGTGGGAAAAGCTGAAAGAGAAATAAAATCAATGATAACTCCATTTTTATTGAAGAAGGGAGTTACATTTTCTGTTCTGATTTTTAAATATCTGCTCTCACTTAACATATCCATAGAAATCCAAGTCAAAAATTTTCCCATACTACTAATTCTGTAAGGAAATCCTGAAATTTGATGGAGATCAGAGAATGAACCTTGTTTCATTTGTGTTTCTTTCCAGATAAACACTTTTCCAGTGGTTTATGGAGGAAAACTGATCTTCCATCCAGTGGACCCAAAGTGACTGAAACAAAATGGATATTTATGGATAAACCTCTTAAGGCTACAGATTAATCATTTTGCTTTGTTTCTCTGAGAAGCTCAGGAGAGTTTTGTGATTTACTAGCTGGGGAGTAATTTATTTATTGCTGACAGCTGGGCTCTGAACAAGGAACCAGCACAAATAACAATGTAGAATGGCACTAAATAAAGATTACCAGGATATTACGTCTTCCTTTATGATATTTGAGGCTGAATAGTCAAATACTGATTTGAATTAACATCTTACATCAGATTGTCATGTCAATGACACTGTATCTTCAGGGTATTCCTAAGATTGTTCTATCATTTGACTTTCACAGAAGGAAAAGTGAAAGCATTATATTAGATGACTTAGTTCTAAAGCTGTGATAGCTGGCAGTAGGTAAATGACTTCATTGGAAATTTGGAAAATATCAAGAATTTTGACACAATTATAGTATAATGCACGCTTTCCTTAAATAAAGCCTAGGTAAATGCAGATAATAGTATTAGCATTAGAAAAAATGCCAACCTTCAATTACAACATCAAGCTTTACTGCCTGGGCCACACTGAGGCACAGCTTTATACACTGCCTTTGCACTAGCTAACCTGTACAACAAGGTCCAGGCTTGATTCCAGGATGACCCTGAAACCATTTTGGCAGAAAGCCCTGAATCAAGACATCTGATAGGTAGAGACAACAGGTGAGATAATATTTTTGATAAAAAGAAATGACATCAAAATCCCTTTGAGATAAGGGACTTCTTTTTAACTTTGTGTTGCATGTTGATATAGTCATAGGTGTTCTGTTTGTTTTTCATACATCCAATGTAATGGCCTTGATTTTCTCAAAGAATGTCTGTAACACAAAAGGAAATTCAGTCTACTTCTTTTTTCCCATTACTTTCATCTAAAAGTATATAATTTAGGTAAAAAGTGTGGAAGATTTTGTTCAATCCACTCAGTTTCCTTCTAATGATATCAATAACTATTTTTGTTCGTATCTTATATTCCTTTTTCTCCATAGGGCCTTTTTTGAGGGGAAAGGTTAAGACAAGTTTATTATGCAAATTTTGCAATATTTAAAATATTTATTTGAATAATTTATATGCCAAAATGTCATTATTTACACATTATTTTTGACAGTATATTGGTTTGATTTCTCCTACATAAAGTTCTTTATTTTTTTGTAGTTTTTAAACTTTACAGATGAATGATTGACAAATATAGTTATATTATTTAACGTGAACAATGTGGTGATTTGATATGCATACATACCAAAGGGCATTTTCAATTTAAGATTCCTGAGCTTGAAAACAAGTAGGTAGAAAATACTTGCAGTTGAATTCTGATTTCATATGTACATGTACAGTTCAGAAAATCCGATTTCATTTCCAGTTCTTCATTTGCACATTGTGTGACCTTAAATCTACTCAAGGTCACTGATCTTTATTTCCCTCAGTTAATATGTCACAAATCTGTTTTTTTAATCACATTGTGAAATATTCTTCTAAGATAATGATTTTATGGTCACATACAACCCAACTGTATATTTCTTGCCCTTTGATATTAAATGTATTCCTTATTGTTGGGCATGTAGCTTATTTTTTCCCTATTATTTAAAAATGTTACAAGAAACATTATTGGACTTTCATCTTTTAATGCATATTGTATAGTTTTCTTAGGTACATTTCTACAAGCAGCATTACAGGATCAATGGGAATGGATATGGTAATTTTTTTTTCTTTTTCATAGAGGCAACTTTCTAATAAAATGCATATATTTATTTATTTTGAGAGAAAGAGAGAGCATGAGCACGGAGGGGCAGAGAGAGAGAGGCAGACATAGAATCCAAAGCAGGCGCCAGGCTCTGAGCTGGCAGCACAGAGCCCAATGTGGGGCTTGAGCCCATTAACCATGAGATCATGACCTGAGCCAAAGTTGGATGCCTAACTGAGTCACCCAGGCACCCCAAAATATGCATATATTTAAATTTAAGTGTTTTGGTCCTGGTTGCTTGGCTATAGGCAGCTTCTCAAAGATTCATGAATTGGATAAGGTACCATATGTATCTTTTGTGTTATCCTTGGTATATTTTGATATATAAAGAATATATGTATCCTTTCTTCCCCTCTCCTATCCTTTCCTCCTTCATAACTTTACTTTCTTACTTCTTTACACTTTTACTTTTGAAATGAAGATCTTACAATAGTATATCAGAAGTTGCAAATATTTTAAGTTGAAAATGCATTTAATACACCTAACCTCCTGAACATCATACCTTAAACATGCTCAGAACACGTACATTAGCCTACAGTTGGCCAAAATCTTCTAAAACAAAGCCTATTTTATAACAAAGTGTTGAATCTCTCATAATTTGTTGAATATTGTACTGAAAGTGAAAAGCAGAATGGATTTATCGGTAATAGAAGTGTTTCAGTTCTTTACTCTCCTGATTACATGGCTAACTGGGGACTATGGCTTGTTGCTGCTGCCCAACATCATAAGAGACTATCGGACTGCCTATCACTAGCCTGGAAAACAATCAAAATTCAAGACACCCTGATCTTGGACTTCAGACGTCAGAACTGTGAGAGATAAATCTGTGTTGTTTTTAAGCTACGCAATCTGCAGTATTCTGTTGGAGTAGCCTGAACTAAGACACATGATATATATATCTGTGTGTGTGTGTGTGTGTGTTAATATATAGACAATCTATAGTAATATATTTTTTCATATGTGTATATTATATAATACATATGCAGTATACATATATGTGCAAATAGCTATATTACATGTAGAAAGTAGTATCCTAAAAGAGAATGCATTCTTCCAATTATCCACACTAAGAATGCTTGCTTTATTTTCAATAGTGACTTCAGGAGAGCATGACAGTTTTAGTGAAAGCTCCATCAAATATCTAGTACCGGTGTAAAATGATACTAGATTCCTGACAATTAGCTCCCATCAAAACTTAGCCAGGCTGTCTTTGATGAACACATTGCCTTTCATATTCCTCACCTTAGCAGTCATCTTCAGTAACCCTGCCATGTTTACAAGGACACCATGGCTTCAATCAGAAACTCAGAATTCATTTAAAAAGCTCGATGAGACAGGGTCACTGTTTCAGGTTTATTTCATACCAATGATGTTATCAAATATAATTCTCTGTGGAGTTACAAGACAAAAGAATGGAGACACTTTTCTGAGACAGTTACACATTCAGGAAATAGATGAGAATGAGAACCAATGTAACTTAGTCTAATACTCCATAACTGTATAAAATGAATCATCATATTATTTGGCATTTTTATTTTATTTTTTCATTATGATAAATGTACTTTTTAATCCTCATCAACTATTTCACCCATCCCTCCACTGGTAACCATAAGCTTGTTCTCTATAGTTAAAGTCTGTTGGTTTCACTCTCTCTCTCTCTCTCTCTTTTTCTTTGCTCATTTGTTTTGTTTCTTAAATTCTACATATGAATGAGATCATGTGATATTTGTCATTTTATGACATATTTTGTGTAGTATAATACTCTCTAGCTCTGTCCATGTTGTTGCAAATTGCAAGATTTCATTCTAATTTATGGTGAATAATACACATACATATATACTACACCTTTGTGTATGTGTGTGTGTGTATTATATATATATATTATTATATTATATATAATATTACACTATATTATATTTATTATATTATAATATATATATTACATTATATATATAATACACACACAATGGCTATTGTAGATACTGCTGCTATAAACATTGGGGTGTGTGTATCCCTTTGAATTAGTATTTTTCTGTCCTTTGGGTAAATACCTAGTAGTGCAATTGCTGGGTCATAGAGCAGTTCTATTTTTAACTTTTTGAGGAACTTCCATATTGTTTTCCAGAGTGGCTGCATGAGTCTGCATTCCCACCAACAGTGCAAGAGTATTCCCCTTTTTCCACATCCTCACCAACACCTGTAGTTTCTTGTGTTTTTTATTTTAGCCATTCTGACAGGTGTAAGGTGGCTTCTCATTGTGGTTTTGATGTGCTGAGTGCGTTTCTCTGTTGCTGAGTGATGGTAGCATCTTTTTCATGTGCCTGTTGGCCATCTAGGTGTCCTTTTTGAAGAAATGTCCTTTCACGCTTTCTGCCCATTTTTAAATTGGATTGTTTTTGTGGTATTCAGTTGTATAAGTTCTTTATACATTTTGGATACCAACCCTTTATTAGATATGCCATTTGCAAATATCTTTGACTTTTTATTATGTTGATTGTTACCTTCACTGTGCAGACTTTTGGACTTTTTATTTTCATGTAGTCCCAATAGTTTATTTTTGCTTTTATTTCCCTTGACTCAGGAGACCTATCCAGTAAAATGTTGCTACAGCTGATGTCAGAGAAATTACTGCCTGTGTTCTTTTCAGGTAATTTTATGGTTTTAGGTCTCCACTTAAGTCTTTAATCCACATTGACTTATTTTTGTGGAAGAAGGTAGTCCAGTAGTTCTTTTGCATGTTGCTGTCCAGTTTTCCCAGCACCGTTTGTTGAAGAGGAAACTGCCTTTTCCCATTGTGTATTCTTGTCTCCTTTGCCAAAGATTAATTGACCATATAACTGTTGGTTTCTTTGTGGGTTTTCTATTCTATTTCTATTCTATCGATCTACGTGTCTATTTTTATGCTAGTACCATACTGTTTTAATTACCACTGCTTTCTGATACAACTTGAGGTCTGGAACTGTGGTACCTTCAGTTTTTTTCTTTTTTCAAGATTGCTTTGAAGCTATTTGAGGTCTTTTGTAATTCCACACAAATTTTAGGATTTGTCTCATTCTGTGAAAAATGCTATTGGTATTTTGATAGGGATTGCATGAAGTCTGTAGATTGCTTTGGGTAGTGTAGATATTGTAACAATATTTACTCTTCCAACCCAAAGTAACTTAGTCCAATACCACGCAATTACATAAAACTAATTATCATTAGCGTTTTCAAGTTAAATGTTTGAACATTTGTATATTAAGTTAATTATTTTCTAGCTAGACAAAAACATTTTGCTATTTAATGTTTTGGACTTAGTTTCTCCCCATGCCTACCTCCTACTTGCCAGTAATTTAAGCCCTGAGGACAAAAGCATCAAATTGTTTTAGGAGTAATGTAATAATGTAATATTATGCCAAATTTCTAAGGTAAATACTATTTCTTCTTTTTAACTGTTGAGTCGGCATGGGAACGACAACATACAGGTTTCATTCTAAGAAACTTGATTCCTTGAGGGACGACAAAGTCAAATTCTATAAATGATTATTTTATCTAATTGAATATTAGTAAATTCAAATAACCTCATATGTAGAGATTTTAAAAACACTTTACTAAAACATGTTTTTATTTGTTACAATAGTCACAGAAATGTACATTAAAATTTCAAAGTATTATAATGTATGTCTGGAATTATAGAACTTCTAAACATTTTTTAGATATTCTCGACTCATGCATTTATTTTATTCATATTTATCATGCACTATTAGGTGCTCAGAAACATGAAGGTAAATTGATGAGACAAACGTATTTACTGTGCTTATGAATGTCCAATGGACATTAAATAAGGACTAAAATAAATAGCTTTTAAATAAAATTATGATGAGATTCTATTTTTAAAAGTTCACTATATATAGTGAAACAGCAAAACGTGAGACAGCTTCAGAGATACTTTTACTAGCTTCAAAAATTCTTAAAAAATGAATAAACAAATAAACAAAGTCCTATATGTTTCCCATCAAAACTGATTTTCCTGTTGTACTGGAGCAGTGTTTTCTGTTGTAATTTTGTAAAGTTACAGGATTATTTTAACAAGAGAGGCATTTACAGCATAACCCCACACACAGTCCATCGCAATTTCTCATAGGTAACATATGCCTAATAAATATTTGTGGGGTAAAATTGAATGTGTTAAAAGTTACAAAATGCATTTCATGGTATGGTTTTTTTTTAATCTCCTTTATTTCAGGTTAAAACTAAAATAACAAAAGTTTCCTGTAACAGCCGTCGATTATTGGCTGGATCTTATTATAGGGGCCAGAGCAACTTGAATGTCGTGAGGTACATTGCCAACCTACATATTCCTCAGTATCAAAGCCAGGGAGACAGATTAACCAAGACCAGTTAATCACAGAATTCTCAAAAGAATAATATATATCATGACTGAACTTGGAAGCCATGGGTCCAAGCTATAGAAGCAATAAGATCCTTTCTGTGTTTTGAGATGAGGGCTTAAATAAATCACAAAGCAAAGGTAGAAACTGTACAATGTAGAAAGTGACTGGAAGCTGGAGATTAAAATAAAATCAAAACATGATTATGGAATTTTTTGTTTCAGGGGATTTTATGTTTTAAACACAAATATGACTGTGCTTAAACATGTTCATGGCAGTGCTTGGGCATGTGGGTGAATCAGTTGGTTACGCATCCAACTCTTGTTTTGCCTCAGGTCTTGATCTGACAGTTTGTGAGATGGAGACACCCCCGCCTCCCCTCACAACACACATCATTGGGCTCTGAACTGACAGACAGCACAGAGCCTGCTTGGGATTCTCTCCCTCTCTGTCTGCCCCTCCCCTGCTTATGCTGTCCCTCTCTCTCTCTTTCTCAAAGTAAGTAAATAATCTTTAAAAAATAAATAAAAATAAAAGTGTTTATGGCTGTGTTTATGACATGGCAAGTGCTATGTGTTATTTAATCAAAATAATATAATAGATTCAGGTTATATTAACAAAAACTATACACACGGGTTTGGGCATTTTTGACTTTATAACCAATTTGATTCATTTCACAGAGGTAAAAATACCATTTTGAAGAAGTTAAGCAGGATTGAATATCATACTGTATTTTACAGGAAAACATTTTCCTCTCCATATGTTAACACAAAGTATCATTAATCATAATTTTTTTCTTTGCATCCCCACTGTTTTGAACAACTGGTTTCATCTTCAGTTTTTATAAATGATCCGATTCCTGAATGATTGCCTGTAACTTTTGCTAATCTACCTTTTCAAAGAGTCTAGTTTTCTGTTCTTTTGGTTTGGTCTGCCTTATTTCTGATGTATTGCTTGCCTTGTTCTGAGTCCTGAAATTCAATCAAATAATTTTCTGGAACCTAGTTCTTATTTTACTATCAGCAAATTGATCACTTAGTTCTATGTCTTCAGCTGTCCCTTGGCTGTTGGCTTCTCTCAACTAGCTAGAGTTTGGCTAACTTTATTCCCTCTCTTCACTCACAACGCAGTCTAAAAGTCCCAAATTATTCTCTGTTCAACTATATTATGTGGTTACAGTTTGTATATAAATCTAATGCATGTTCTCATAATTCCTACTGCTGTTTTATGCATTAAAGTGGTTATGCAAAAAGATGAGCTCTAATGCTGAGGAAGGAGAGAACTCTGAAGAGGAAGACATCGAATGAATGCAGAAAGAACCAAGTAAAGAAGCTTCCAAACATTAAGAAGAAAGATTTGAGGTGTTTTAGGGGACATATTTTTTTCTAAAACACCATTCCTTATACCTTTTTAAAAATACAACTCAAAAAGTGGATGTAGGGATGCCTGGCTGGCTCAGTCAGTAGAGCATGTGACTCTTGATCTTGGGTCATGAGTGTAAGCCCTGCATTGGGCATAGAGATTACTTTTTTAAAAAGTGGGTGGAGAATAAGTAAGAGTACTAATAGTTTGCTGAGATTCTTTAGAGTGGTGAGGGATTAAAAATATTTTTTAATTTGAGTGTAGTTGACATACAATGTTCATTAGTTTCAGGTATAAAACACAGTGATTCCACATCTCTGTATGTTATACTGTGCTCACCATGAGTATAGCCACCATCTTTCACCATACAACGCTGTTAATTTATAACATTTATATCACTGTAAATATTTCTCTGTGCATCAAGGGAAGCTAAATAACACTCTACATATTGTGTGTGGACTCAAACACCATGACAGCCATTTCACCGACTAATAAATGGATCAGAGTAGCACTGTTATTAGTCACTAGAAAACATGAAACCATTGCCAACCATACTTCTCTAACTCTCTTTTTAAATGTTTTGTCCTAAATGGAAGTTGTCCACCTAGAAAAAACTTCCATAGAGTTGGGCAGCACCCACTAATTATAGATAGAAATTTGTATTTCAGGGGCGCCTGGGTGGCTCAGTTGGTTGAGCAGCCGATTCTTGGTTTCGACTCAGGTCATGATCTCACGGTTCATGAATTTGAGCCCCATGTTGGGCTCTCTGCTGACAGTGCAGAGTCTGCTTGGGATTCTCTCTCTCTCTGTCTGTCTCTTCTCTCTCTCCACCTCGCTCTCCCCTTTCTCTCTCTCTCAAAATAAATAAATACATGTTTAAAAAAATAAAGAAAATTTATATTTCATACTTGATCTGGAATATGTCCACACTAATTCTCTATATTACCTCCAAAAGAAAAGCAAAATGTAGGGTCCACCTTCACAATAGTTCAAACTCATTTCATATCATGGAAAAAATGTTGCTTTGAATATAGCAGAAATTATGCAAAATCAATTCAATGTGATTAGAGGAATTTGAATAAAATAATTGTTTTCAGGTGTCATCTCTGTAAAAAGAGCATATTCTATACCCAGAAAATGAAGAGCAAGACCTGTTCTAGCAAAACTCCTGAATGTTAAAGGAAAAGAAAAAAAAAAGTTTTTTGTGTCTCTAGGTGAAAAGAACAGGTGACATATAAAGACTGAAAAACAAGGGCCAACACATAGCAGTAAGCATTTTTGATGTGAAGACTATGATTCAAAATATCATTTCCCATTAAATAATGATGGTGTTTCTTGGAAGAATGCTTTAGCTTGTGCAAGATAAATCTGGAACTCTAACATACTAGATGGTAAGGGACTGGCTTCCCAGTTTTCATTTCATATCAGAACACCACCTCAGAGCCAATTGAGCTGTGAAGTATCTTGCTATGTATCTTGCTCTGTTTTAGAGGTATTTATTATCACTTTTCATCCAGGTTTCAAAAGGAACAGGTTTAACACGTTTATAAATATTCCAACCCTTGATCACTGCATTTTATATTTTCTTCACTTTTTACTGCCTTTTTAAATGTATGCATATACATTCTTTTTCTTTAACTTTTTTAATGTTTTTTTATTTTTGAGAGGGGGGAGGGGCAGAGAGAGAGGAAGACACAGAATCCGAAGTAGGCACCAGACTCTGAACTGTCAGCACAGAGCCCAATGTGGGGCTCTAACTCACAAATTGTGGGATCATGACAATGATCTGAGCCCAAAGTCAGATGCCCAACCAACTGAGCCAACCAGATGCTCCTACTATATCCATATACATTCTAAATATTCATATAATTTTATCACTTGCATATCATACAAATATTACAATTCTCTTAGATAGTCTTAAATACAAAGATTTTTTAATGGTCACTTTGAATGCCATTACATGAATGCATTTTGAAAACCAGTCTCTAACTGCATATTGTCCTATAACAAATTAGACTTAGAAGAGTATTCTTGTCTTTTAATTGTCTACATCAGGGGGTCTGCCATGTGCTTCAAAAGGTTATGTGATTTTCTTGTCAAACAACTTCTTATATGGCACAGTTATTGCAACCTGAATTGCCTATGGTATTATTAAATGGGACTGATTAGATTGGAGATAATCTTAGAGATAATACAATTAAAATTTTCTCCAAAGATCCAATATTACCCCACAAGCCTGGTCATGCACATAAGCCATTTTAAACTGGGTCAACCAATATTTCAATAAGGCTAGAAAGAAAGTGGTGATCATTGGAAGAGTGATGAAGGAGGAAGGAGGTAGGTAGGGAAGAAGGGAGAGAATTTCTGCCAAAAGGAAGGAAAGAAGGAAGGATAGAAGGAAGAGGTGAAAAGGATGAACGGGGAAAACCAGAAATAGCCAGGGACTAGAAGGTGAATCTAGGCCTGAATACAGATAGATACAAATTCTATAGGAAATTAAAAATTGCTGATTTAGATGTTATCCATTCATTGAAGCCATAGAAATCTCATTATACCTGTTACTTTTCAGTAAGCAAACAGTGGGTGCTCATTTCATTCCACCTGCTGAAAGAAGGACTTTGGCCCATTATTTAGCAAAGGCATATCAAGAAGTGGTGTTCTTTCCCAAGAAAAACTTTGCTAAATAAACAGAGGGAAACTTCTAATACTGCCAAATGTAAATTCTAGTCTACTAGTAACTTTATTTATTTTTTATTTTGTTATAAATTTTTTAAATGTTTATTTATTTTTGAGAGAGACACATATAGAGACAGAGACAGAGTGTGAGCGAACAAGGGGGAGAGACAAAGGGAGACACAGAATCTGAAGCAGGCTCCAGCCTCTGAGCTGTCAGGACAGAGCACAACGCGGGGCTCAAACTCATGAACTGTGAGATTATGACCTGAGATGAGCCGATGTCAGATGCTTAACGACTGAGCCATCCAGGCACCCCTAATAACTTTATTAATAAATGCTAAGTAAAGCCATTCTCAAGCTTTTTGGCCTCAGGACTCCTTGTTAGAAGAGGTCATCAGGAGGATGTGACCCATGAGCTAGACCTAGGCAATTGGAGGCTGCATCCCCCTCCACTGTCCTTGCAAAATCCGTCTGTCCACCCACCATAGCTGAAGTAGTTCCAAGAATGCAGCCTTCAGAGAGCATAGTGTTGTTGAAACCATCTGCCTGGTATACTTGACAGAACCCCAGTAAAGTCTCTGTACAAACTTTAAGGATTCTGGAGAGCAGGTGCAGAGATCTACTTGTCTTGCTGCCACCCAAGACAAGCCTCCTAGTAACTTCCCTTGCTTGTTAAACCTGCTATCTGCAGATCTTGAATGGCTGCCTCTTTTTCAGGTCTCTCCTTGCCCTCTGTGTATGGGGAATTCACCATTTCACAGAGGCAAGAAACTTCAGTGAGAAGAATGGCATTGTACTAAATCTCTGTAATGGCTGGCTTAATAGAAGATGGTAGCTTTCTCATACCTGTGTCTCCACTCAATAGGTAGTAATATGTTGTCTTGGTTGAGGTAAATAATGAAAATCCAACCTCACAAAGATACTTCATTTAGAGATGTGAAAATTGTGGAAATGTGATGATAATTGATCACACAGCAAAAATCAACAATCTCAAACAATCAGTGCACTAAGTTTACTCCATAAAATTAATTGATCTGTCTTGCACTTTGTATGGATCTTTTATTCATACATGATTTTTGTAACTGTAGGGGCTGTTTATTTGAGAGGTGTTGGCTCACTGAGTCATGCAGATCTTCTAAGTGTTTGACACATTTCTTTACACAATAACAAAAAGCCATCTTCTTACTATTACAACCACTTTCATTAGTAAAGTAAGTATTGAGAAGCTTTCAAGCCCCTGGGGAATAATACAAGTTTTCCAAAATTATAATTTTCACTTGAAAGCCCAAATTTGACTATGGACAAAATGACTGTCAGTTATTTTCCTGGAAGTTACAGGCTCTTTGTTCATTGTTGACAAAATTTGTGTCAAATACATCAAGTCTGATTAACCATAGGTTGTCCATTTGTTTTGTTTTGTTTTTCCAAGTAAAAATGATTTTCCATGAAAACAGCAGCTACATCAGCTACTAGGACATTCAGATGCATGAACGCTTTTCCTCAAGTTAGTCATCACACTTCAGTGTACCAGGGAAATTATTTATGCATATTTCTCATTTTGTCACACAAAATATTACAAAGACATGTACTGTAATATCGAGATTCAATAAAGTTAATAATTTTATTGACCTTCAAGGACAATCTTCAGTGCAACTGAGTTTTAAGTTTCTTTCCAGCTAGTTTATAGTAATGAAGAATATGATGATACTAATACATTTTGGGGCCGTGTTTTGTTTTGGGGTAATTTACCAGGGGATTTTCCATCATTGCTGTTGCACCATCAATGAAAATATCACACAATGAGAATGGCACAGAGAAAAGGAATATGATATCATAATATTAGCATAAAAATAATTTTGAGCTTGTCGACCCCCTGAAAGTGTTATAGGAACCCCCAGGGGTCTTCTTGTAAGTCACCCTTTGAAGACTGATACTATGCTAAAATAAAATACTAAAAATATAGTTGTCCCTGATGGGGATCTGAAGAATATATTGTTAGCAGAATAGGGCTGAGGAAAGAGCACCTATGCCTTTGTTTTGCCCTGAAAGGTAGTGTAAGACTGTTTCTAAGGGTTTGGGTGCTGGGTTCTTATTTTTTTTCCATTCCATCAATGCTGTTAATACATATAGCCTTGATGTCTGATAATAAGCATTTAATAAATATGTATTAACTAATATGCATGCATCAATAACTTAATATATATTAATATTTATCATTATAAATTAATAAAAATATATCACATGAATAAACAGGAAAGTCTTAGTTCTGAAACTTTCCAACTGTGTGATTTTGGGGGAACTTAGCCTACTTTTTTCCTCCATATTATTATATGTAAAATAGCCATTCTATGAGTACCTCCATCATAGAGTTATGGTAAAGTTTATTCCAGATGTTTCGCTCATGGGAATGTCTCAAATATTAGCTCAATGTATTTGATTCATTGTCTACCAAGCTCTTCAATAATTTCATTGTATTCGTTTGTTTTTCCTTATTTCCCAAATATAATCACTGAGGATTTTAAATCTGTTGAGATGTTTCATACTAATATATATGTACATCATAGTTCAATAAAATAAAAGAATGAAAGGAAGGAAGGAAGGAAGGAAGGGAAGGAAGTAGGGAGGGTAGAAGGAAGGAACCACGCTAAGGTCAAACAGCAGGGAGAATTTAATACAAGGATTTAGGTTTAAAAATGATGGAAGGGCAGGGCACCTGGGTGGCTCAGTCGGTTGAGTGTCAGACTTCAGCTCAGGTCATGATCTCACAGTCTGTGAGTTCGAGCCCCGCATCGGGCTCTGTGCTGACAGCTCAGAGCCTAGAGCCTGTTTCAGATTCTGTGTCTCCCCCTCTCTGCCTCGTCCCCTCCGTGCTCTGTCTCTCTGTGTCTCTCAAAAATGAATAAATGTTAAAAAAAATTTAAAAAATAAAATAATAATTATGGAGGGGCTAAAAGAATAAATGGGCTATCCAAAAAGCAGTTCTTTCCAAGAGCAAGAAAACAAATGAGAGGAGATGGTCTAAGAAAGACTATATACCAGGGGCGCCTGGGTGGCTCAGTTGGCTAAGCCTCTGACTCTTGATTTTGGCTCAGGTCATGACCTCATGGATCATGAGTCTGAGCCCCGCCTCAGGCTCTGTGCTATTGGCACAGAGCCTGCTTGGGATTCTCTCTCTTTCCCTCTCTCTCTGTCCCTGCCCCACTCTCTTTCTCTCTTTCTACCCCTTCCCCACTTATGCTGTTTCTCTCTCTCTCTGTCTCTCTCTCTCTCTCTCAAAAAATAAATAAACATAACAAAAAAGGAAGACTACCTACCACCTATACCAACTATTGTGGGAGCCATCATGCAATGTATGCAGTATATAAAATATTTGCTTTATCTCCCCCAAAAGTAAACTTGTTTGGGGGGAGTGTTTTTGCCCCAACATTGTCAAATTGTAAACATGTTTTTGTTTGTTTGTTTGTTTGTTTGTTTGTTTTAGAGAAAGAGCAGATGGGGGGATGGGGGGAGAGGGGCAGAGGAAAGTAGAGGGAGAATCCTAAGCAATCTCCATGCTGTCAGCATAGAGCCCCACATGGGGCTCAATCTCATGAAACATGAGATCATGACTTGAGCTGAAACCAAGAGTCAGATGCTTAACTGACTGAGCCATCCAGGTGCTCCATGAACATGTTCTTATTATGAAATACTACAAATATATCCATATCCTTATGAATATATCCATTTTGAACATGTTTTTTGAGGATGATTTTCTGAAAAAAATAAACTATGTCTTTACCACCCCCCAAAATAAGTAATGTAAACATGCTCTTTTTGTTTGAAAGAAACTATATTGAGGCACCCGTGAGAATGTTTACAAATAGCCTTGGCTGGTGTACTCCCCCCCACCCCCTGAATAATGACTTTGGCATGAGGCATTGATCTCCTTTCATATTTCTGAAAAATATTGAACCATTCTGTGCACAGAGCACAGAGTCTGCTGTGAGGCAGCTACACCTTCCTCAGTACAACGGGAAGATGTCTTGCTGGCAAAGGTCACAGACAAACTAAACTGTGAGTCAGTGATGGCCACAATGACAGACTCATGGGCCCCATTTAGGTAGTGTATACTTGTTACTCCTCCTCAGATCCAGTAGATTGCTTTTTACTTAGCCTGTTGATGGAAGTACATGGCGGTATTGCACTAACCAAGTATTTATGGGGTTTATTTATATTTTTATTTATTTATTTATTTATTTATTTATTTATTTATTTATTTTTGGCATTGCTTACCCTGAGACATCCGGACCTTAGGTTTTGGTATAGACTGAATGTCTGTGCCCCCTCAAACTTGTATGTTGAAACCTCATCCCCAATATGTTGGGGTTTGGAATTGAGGTCTGTGGGAAGTGATTAGGTCCTGAGAGTAGAGCCCTTGTGAATTAGATTCGTGCCTTATAAAAGAGACCACAAAGAGCTTCTTGGCCTCTTAGCCATGTGAGGACATGGAGAAAAGACAGCCATATGAACCAGGAAGCGAGCCCTCACTGGACACTGAATCTCCCAGTGACTCACTCTTGGACTTCTCAGCTTCCAGAAATTTTAAGAAATAAATGTCTGTTGTTTATAAGCCACCCAGTCTATGGTAGTTTGTTATAGCAGCCCAAACACACTGAGATAGGTCTTTATATTGACCTTAAGATAATATTCAGAATAAGACACCATACCACTACAAACCTACCAGAATCACCAAAAGCCACTGGAGGCTAGCTTGCACTGCTAGCATAGCCCCAACCACTGATGTTGCTAGATTCCTAAGCCTCCCACTGCTACGCTTGCTTAGTAGTCCGCTCTTACAACAACCGTTGCCAAAACAGGAAAAGTGAAAGAAAAATAAGTTTTTTCCCTCCAGAATTTCAATTTCTTGCTAGCGACTCCCATTGGAAGAACAAAAATGGAAGTCTGGCAAACGGTATATGCAGAATTCCAGCCCCTGCAGCATAGAACTGAACCCAGCATGGCAGAAATGGAACTGGTGGGAAACAGGCAAATAAAGGGAAACATAGAGTAAATATAAGTACAGCATCTATGTGTGGGATACTGTGATTGAGCAATGTCTTTGACAGGCTCTTATTCCCACAAATTCTAATCCTTTCACCACAAAGTAGAATTACTGAACTCTGTGAAGACTTGAGAAAACTGGAATTTAGAGAGAGAGAGAGAGAGAGAGAGAGAGAAGAGAGAGAGGGAGAGAGAGAGGGAAATGAGCCAAGATCCAGATAAGAGATTCATTTTGATCACCATTTGTCTATTTGTCACATATTTAATCATGAGAGACACAGTTATGACTAGAAGGACCACTTGTCTTCTGAGAGTCCAAAAGTGAGGGGAAATATGCACACAAAGAGCTGAAATCTAGAACAGTATATGAAAAAATACATAAGTAGTACAAAGTATTTCTATTTAAAGGGATTACTTTATTATAGAAACTTTTTTCTAGGAGCCATAAAATAAGTCTAAGGTTAATGCATTATAATTAGGAGATAATTCCCATTTTTCTCCCTATTATCATTATTTCCCCTTGAGTATAAATTTATTGTAAATGAAACTAAAAATACTAAAACATTTTAATGTTTTTCTAACGGTAAAAAATTAATATTTTCTAATACATAATTTAATTATTTCTAATGTTTTTAATCAAAACAGGCTTGTTTTAGACCGTATGGGAAATATCCTATGCAATATCTTAATTTTCTCCAACTTATTGCTAATTTATTGTAATTAATACAAATATGTGAGAAAATACTTTTATTTAATAATTGAAGTCGTCTCTGATTAATCGCTCAAAGTTCCAGGAGTGGAGAAGTTGCATTATGGAGATTAAACATGTTTAAGGTTTACGTTGTGTACTACCAAATCAATTTACACTTGTATCAATGATGATGGTTCTTTTGTGCCTGGCTTGAATTTCATTATTTTACTGAAAATATTTAAGTAATATCTTTATACCAACATTTTGTCTTTAAGTTCTATTAGTGTTTGGTATACTTATGATATTCTTGAAGTCATACTGGAGACTTTTATATTACTTTTGCCCTGGAACAATCTATATGGCATGGAAATGAATGTTTGTAAGAAATAAAGAGACGGTGAAACTATCCAGTTTGCAGGATATTTTGCAGAGATAATTTTCTTTTGTGTGGATTTGATTTTGCCTTTGACAGATAACTTTTCTATTTCTTTTTTTCCTCCAGTTTTATTGAAGTATGGTTGACAAATAGAAAAGGTATTAGGTTGTTCAACTTCATATTTTGATATATGTATGTATCTTTAAATAATTATCACAATCAATCTAATTGATATATTCCTCACCTCATGCAACTATACTTTATCTTTCTTTTTTCTTTTACTTTTTTTATTTTGAGAGGGTGGGGAGGGGCAGAGAGGAAAGAAGAGAGAAAGAATCCCAAGCAGGCTCTGTGCTGACAGCACAGAGCTCCATGCAGTGCTTGATTTCACGAATTAAGAAATCATGACCTGAACCAAAATCAAGAGTCAGACGCTTAACCAACTGAGCCACTCAGGTACCCCTATCTTTCTGTGTGTGTGTGTGTGTGTGTGTGCACGCACATGTGAGAACACAGAAGATGTACTCTCTTAGCAAATTTCAAGTGTAAATACATTAACTATAGTCACCACACTAGGTCTCCAAAAGTTATTCAAATCATAACTGAAAGTTTGTACCTTTTGATTAATGTTTTCCTTTTCCCCCACCCTCCAGCCCCGGTAACCACCATTCTTCTCTGTTATTATGAGTCAGACATTTTTTAGCTTCCTTATATAGGTAAGATCATGTAGTATTTGTCTTTCTGTGTCTGACTTCATTTTTCTTAGCCTACTGTATTCTAGGTTTATATGTGTTGTTGCAAATGGCAAGATTTCCTTCTTTTTAATGGACAAATAATATTCCATTGCATGTGTGTGTATCTTTATCCATTCTTCTGCGGATAGACTCAGGTTTTTTTCCCCATATTTTGGCTACTGTGCCTAATACTGCAATGAACATTGGAGTGCAGATAACTCTTTGAAGTAACGATTTTATTTCCTTCACATATATCCAGAAGTGAGATAGATGGATCTTATGGTAGTTCTATTTTTAATATTTTGAAGACTCCCCCATACTGTTTTTCATAATGGCTGTTCCAATTTAAATTCCTACCAACAGTGTACAAGACTTCCCTTTTCTTTACATCTTTGCCAACCCTAGTTATTTTGTTTTTGTTTTTGTTTTTTTGTTTTTACTTTTTGATAGTCGTTCTGATAGGTGTGAGTGATATCACATTGTGATTTTTCTCTGTATTTTCCTGATGATTAGTGATGTTAAGCATCTTTTCATGTGAACGTTGGCCATCTTTAATTGGGTTGTCTTTTGTTTATGATTTTCCTGTTGAGTTTTACAAGCTCCTTATATTTCTTGGAATTAACCTCTTAATAGATATATGATTTGCAAATATATCATCTGCCGTTCCATAGGTTGTCTTTTCATTCTGTTTAATGTTTCCTTTGCTGTGCAGAAGGTTTTTAGTTTAGCCCCAATTATTTGATTTACTTATTGTTCTTTTTTTCTGGTTTAATAACAAAATAATTTAAAGCAATGCATCTATATTTTCATTGGATAATACTTTAGCAACCTACCCAAGTTTTAAGATGTATTATTAACATGGTTGCTCTTTCGTAAATAGTCTATGATTATTTCATTAATCTCCTTTTATTACTCCTCAATTTTTGTACTTAGAATTGCTATGTTTTGATTTATGTATGGTGAGATTCAATCATCTCTGAATGAGCCTGTTTAATGAGGGTACTGTGTGGATTAAAACTGGCTTCAAATTTTGATATTTCACACATGGATAAATAGGATTCAATGTATTTTCCTTTGAAATTGGCATAGTCTTAATGACTTTCTTGACTTCTCAGAAAGTGGTGGAAGTGATGCTGGGCGACTGACTTCCAATGCTAGTTCAGCCAAACCCTTTTTTTGTTTTTAATGTTTACTGTTTTGAAGGAGAGACAGAGTGTGAGTGGGGGAGGGGCAGAGAGAGAGGGAGACACAGAATCCGAAGCAGGCTCCAGGTTCTGAACTGTCAGCACAGAGCCTGATGTGGGGCTTGAACTCACAAATCGTGAGATCATGACCTGAGCCAAAGTCTGTCCTTTAACCAATTGAGACACTCTGGTGCCCCTCAGCCAAACCCTTTTAATACACTAATTTTCAACAGAAAAATAGATAACTAGACATTTTTTTTAAAATTTTTGTTGTTGTTTTGTTTTGTTCTTCAGAAAAAGCACAAATGGTGAATATATATTTCAGCTTTTCTTCAGAATATCTTCATTTGGTTATATGTATGCATGTATTTTGTTTTTCATTATGACCAAGAAAAAAATAATGACAATTAGAGTTAGTACATATTTATTGACAATATTTTTACTCATAATTCTGTAGATATCCCTTCCTTTCTGAAAGTATGTAATGTTTTTGAATATATTGATATCAACCTATTTCTTTGTACTTTTGCATGTCATTTTTTTAACTTTTCAAAATTCCTAAATCCCCATATGACTTTTATTTGTGAAATTTCTGTCATTTCATTGTATTTTTTAATTAATTATTTTTCCTGCTTAAATTTAGTTCATTTCAATATTTAACTGTGAACTTTTATTATAATACAGATTTAATTTTTTCTTCTTTCCTTATTGTTATGGTTACTTTGAAAACATAAAAGGTTAAAAACTTTAAAAGGTTTTTTCCTTTTATTTCACAACTTAAGTAACTTACCTCAGCATTATTTTCCTTTTGCTCCTTCATTTTGCATTCTGAGAGAATATCAAGTTATCTTACATATTACTGATTATCCTGTAATGTTTAGTTTTCTTTCCACTGTTTCTAATAATCACTTAAATTCACTTAAATTCTCATACTCATTTTTTTTGCATCTCCTGTATCTTGGAGACACATATGTTACAAAAAAGGTGAATGAAAACTTATCATTCATGGAGTGTACCTAACCTATGGATTTTTTTTTTCAGGCTTACATAGTCTGCATTCACTGTTGGGTCACATCTCCACATGTAAATTACCATTTTTGTTTGTTTGTTTTCATTTCTGTCATTTACCATCAGGATCAGGATATTCTATAAATATTAGAAGAGGAGTTTTTGTTTTTGTTTTTACATTTTACTTTTAAATTTAATTCTTTATCAACCATTCAAAATATGCCCACTAAGTATTATAATTATTCTCAGTTTACAGTTATTTGATCTGATAAACACTTATATAGTATATATTATGCCCAGGCAGTGCACTAACTGCTTTATAGAGTATAACTCATTTTATTTCCTTAGATGAGGTAAGTATTGTCCCATTTTACAAATGTGGAGACAAAGATCAAAGTGGATGGATGAGGTAGTGGCCCAGTGTCACCCACTGTTATGAATTGAATGTGTCCCTCCTAAATTCATATGTTGAAATCCTAACTTCCAATAAGATGGCCTTTGGGATGTGATTCAGTCATGAGAGTGGAGCCCTTATAAAAGAATGGAATTAGTGCCCCCATAAAGCAGCCTGCACAGAGTGCATTCACCCTTTCAACATGTGAGGACTAGAGAACCATCTGTATGAACCAGACCCTTCAGAGACAGTAGTCTGTGCATCAGGAAGTAGGCCCTCACCAGATACTGAATCCTTATCTTTACCTTCATATTTTCCAGGATCCAGAACTGTGAGAAGTAATTGTTTTTTAAGCCTCCTCGCCTATGATATTTTTGTTATGGCAACCCAGATGGACCAGAACACCCAGGTAGTAAATTACACAACTAGGCTTCACCCCCAGGCAGGCCAGCTCCAGGGGCAGCACACCCCACCCCCATGCTGTGTCATGTGCTGCTGCCTATAAGTGGGAAGGGGCCAGAATCGATGAAGAAATTGAAGAAGATACATAAAGTTCAGGTATATAATTTAGTGTGTAAAGCAGGTAGTTTAAATAATTGTGTAGGAGGATTGGTCTTCCTTTTATGCCTTAACTTCATCATCACCTGCCTCTTCCTCACTTGGGGGCAGGGTACTAGTGAGCTTGACTTATTCACAGGGCTTGTGTCTGGAAACCGAGGAACCACCTTGGATTCCATATGCCCTGGAGGGAGATATAGCTAAAAAGTGTTAATATTTTTTTAAAGGCATTAACAAAGAATTTTTTGTTTTAAAAAATCTAGGACACTTAAATTACACTAAGAACAATCTTTCGTAATCAGGATTTAATGATAATATTTTTTTCAGATCTATGACTTTTTTCAAATTACCAGTTATCTCCTCTTACATTAGCTTTTTAAAATTATTATCATTAATACATGTTTATTAAATGCCTGTTCTGTGAATTGCACTGTCCCAAGTGTCAGAGATATAGAAATAAGGCCTTATTTCAAATGGCTTATCATCTAGTTTTCTCTTTTAAAAATTATCCCCTTTCCTTAATTCTTTAACTGACAGTCTTAATTGAAATCAGCTCTATCAAGCATTTTATTTCTTACAAAGGAAATGATAGATTATAATGTTTTATATAAGCATTATAGTTAACATATGGCAACTTATTCTAGGCAAGTGCTGTGTATAAATAATTCAAAATTTTTTTTTAGTTTAGTTTATATTTGTATTATTCCAAATGTATTTCTTCCACTTCTTTTTTTATGTTTTTCCTTTCAGGCTCATCATGGTAAGTATACTCTTAAATCTCTGTATCTATTTCATCGATTCCCCTACTCTCCTTCTCTCTAGCAATAATCAGTTTGTTCTTTCTATTTAAGAGTCTGGTTTGGGTTGTTTTTGTTTGTTTGTCATATCTCTTTTTTTCATTTGTTTCATTTGTTTCTTAAATTCCACATACATACGAATGAGATCATATGGTGTTTGTCCTTCTCTGACTTGTTTCATTTAGCACATTACCCTCTGGGTCCATTCTTGTTGTTGCAAATGACATGATCTCACGCTTTTTTAGGGCTGAATAATATTCCCTTGTATATATACCACATCTTATTTATCAGTTCACCTATGGATGGACACTTGGGTTGTTTCCCTATCTTGCCTATGGTAAACATTGCTGCAATAAACATAGGGATGCATATATCTTTTTGTATTAGTATTTTCATTTTCTTTCTTTTAAAAATTTTTTTTAACATTTATTTATTATTGAGAGACAGAGACAGAGACAGACAGAGCATGAGCATGGGAGGGGCAGAGAGAGGGGGAGACACAGAATCTGAAGCAGGCTCCAGGCTCTGAGCTGTCAGCACAGAGCCCGACGTGGGGCTCAAACCCACACACCTCCAGATTATGACCTGAGTGGAGATTGGACGCTTTACTGACTGAGCCACCCAGGCACCCCAGTATTTTCATTTTCTTTGGGTTGGTGCCCAGTAGTGAGATTACCGAGTCATATGCTAATTCTTTTTTAAATTTTTTGAGTAATGTCCTTACTGTTTTCCACGGTGGTTTCACCAATTTGCATTCCCAACAGTGTATAAAGGTTCCTTTTTCTCCATATCTTTGCCAATAATTGTTATTTCTTGTCTTTTTTTTTTTTAGTGGTTCTGACAGATGTGAGGTGATACATTATTGTGGTTTTGATTTGCATTTCCCTGATGATTAGTGACATTGAGCACTTTTTCATGTGTCTGCTGGCTATTTGTCTTCTTTGAGAAAATGTCTGTTTAGGTCCTTTGCCATTTTTATTTAGATTATTTGTTTTTTTGTTTTTGTTTTTGTTTTTTTTTTGGTGTTGAGCTATATAAGGTCTTTATATATTTTGGGTGTTAACCCCTTATTGGATGTATCATTTGTAAGTATCTTTTCCCATTCAGTAGGTTCCCCTGTTATTTTGCTGATGGTGTCCTTCACTGAGCAAAAGCTTTTTATTTTAGTGTAGTCCAATAATTTAATTTTGCTTTTGTTTCCCTTGCTTGAAGAAATATACCTCAAAAAATGTGTTTTGTTTTGTGTTGTTTTATAACTAATGTCAAAGAAATTACAGCTTATGTTTCCTCATAGGAGTTTTATGGTTTCGGGTCTCACATTTAGGTCTTTAATCCATCTGAGTGTATTTTTGTGTATGGTGTAAGAAAGCGGTCCAGTTTCAGGGAACCTGGGTGGCTCAGTGAACTGAATGCTCAGTTAAACATTCAACTTCAGCTCACATCAAATGAGTTAAAGTGATGTGAGTTAAAGTGCCACATCAGGCTGTCTGTTGTCAGCACAGAGCCCACTTTGGATCCTCTATTGCCCCCCCCCCCCGCCCCCCTGCACCTCTCCCACTCACACTGTCTCTCAAAAATAAACATTTAAAAAAAAAAGAAAAAAAGAAAGTGGTCCAATTACATTCTTTTGCATGTAGCTGCCCAGTTTTTCCAATGCCATTTGTTTGAAAAAGCCATCCTTTTCTCATTCTTGCATTTTTTGACATTTGTTAATTGACCATATATACTTGAGCTTATTTCTGGGCTCTCTGTTCTGTTACATTGACCTATGTGCCTATTTTTATGCCATTACCATACTGTTTTGATTACTACAGCTTTGTAATATATCTTGAAATCTGGGATTATGATATCTCTAGCTTTGTTCTTTCTTAAGATTGCTCTGGCTATTCAGGGTTTTGTGGTTCCATACAAATCTGAGTGTTATTTGTTTTAGTTCTATGAAAAATATTGTTGGTATTTTGATAGAGATGGCATTAAATGTGCAGATTGCTTTGGGTAATATGGATATTTTTTAAACATTAGTTTTTTCAATCCATGAGCATGGAATATCTTTTTGTTTGTGTGATCTTCAATTTCTTTCATCCAAGTTTATACTTTTCAGAGTGTAGGTCCCCTTTAAGTTTATTCCTAGATATTTTATTATTTTGGTGCAATTGAGTAGAGCGGATTCTGAGCTGAAAAGGCTGCAGACTCTTTGGAAAGGATATCTGATATAAGATGAATATAATCCTTTCCAGTGGCCAGTGAAAGCGTAGAGTGTATTCGGTAAGGGTTTCCACTAAGTAGGGATGAATTAAAGGTCCTCTCTTAAACCTGTCCTCTGCAGAACCCAACTATCCTTTAGATTTCATTGGAAAGTTGATAATAAAATCTTTCCTGGTTTGTTATAGGTTTGTGCCCATTGTTATAGAAAACCTGTTTCTGTTTATAACTCTTTCCTAAGGATGTTAATGGCACTGGAAATTTAAAAACAGTTGATAAACTTTTTCTCTGCTTTGGCTTGGTCAGTTTTATTTTAGTGATTTTTTTTTTTTTACCTAAAATTTTTTGGTTTACTGTTGCCATTTGATCAACAGTTCCTTGGAAAAGTAATTACTTAGATAATAGAAGTCAGGTGTATTTTTTCTTTCATGTCTAGTCAGTGAAGTGGGGGGAGGGCAAAATGGAAGCTTGGGAAGAACTGTGGCTTTATTGCATATAGAAATGAAAAACATTTTTCTACGATTAATTTCCAAGCTCTAAGAAGCTACATATAAGCACATAAGAATATGCCTAGCTATGATATAATATTAGACTAGTTATCTTATAGTTTATATTTCCTAGGACAGTCTCTATTTACAATATGCTACTCTACATTATCCTTTTAGATGCATTCATATATGACTGATTAAATGTTATGGTATTCTGTCTGTCTGTCTCTTTCTGTCTCTGGCTCTCTCTCTCTCTCTCTCTCTCTCACACACACACACACACACACACACACACACACACTGTACACACAAATTCCCAAGGATTGCTTTAAAATAAATGAATCAAGATATTACAGCTGCTCAGAATCTTTATATATAGTTACATTAGTTAACTTAGGAGTTGAGGATTTGAAAGTGGAAAACAGGCAGATGTAGGCATACGCAGGACTATAATTTTTCAGTTACTCGGCTCATTTCCTTTTTAAATTCTTGAAATATTGAGAAATAATTATAATTACTCGTGGAAGCCTATAAACCTCAGAGTAGCCTTTATGTATTGAAGGAGAAATAGATATTCCATCTTCTGAGAAATCTTCTCATACAAAGTTTACTATTTAATCCCATTCTAGACAGACCCTTTGATGCTGAGTGCCTTAAATCTGAGCCTACAGTGAAGTCACAGGTGATTCCAGCAACTCTTGTGTGATTCTCATACAGGTAACTTTCTCTCTGCACCTTTGGCACTCATTCGTACTATCACTCTCTAGAAGTTGACCTGATTTGGAGAGACACTATAATCCACCCCAGTAGGACATTGAACAAGCAGCACCAGAGGACATTAAAATTAGAGTCAGATGGAAACTCCTGTGCTTTGCTTGTTTAGTTATAATCGCCTAATGAGTAAGGGATGTACTTCACCAGTTAGCCTTTAAATCTCTAAGTTGGGAGTAAGAAAAGAGCACATGCGGCACTCCACAACCTCGTACTTAGCTAAAACTATATGAGAGCTGATGAAACCAAACAAAACCCACACAGATAACAATAAGCAAACAACAATAACACTTCCTATGAGTTTGCTTAAATATTTTTGTTATTCTGTGTAGAATGTTACAAATGCCTCACAAATCTCAATCTGTGTGTTTCCCACATTTATAAGGCATCAGACAACTTGTTGAATACAGAATATAGATTTTTCTAGGGGCATGTCAAAAGTTAAAGCAGCAGAAAAACATTTTTAGCAACTGACTTCACTTATCAAACACCAGAACCCGAAAAAGGTCTCTGGCACCTGAAATCATTTAATGTTTTTACGGCAGTGATAAAAATCACTTCAGGTATTGCTGCAGCAACAACTTTGAAAGCAATAGAGTTCCAATGTGGAGAAGATCCATCAAAAATAAATCAAACCTTGTTTCACTGGTGCCAAAGGAAGTATGTGTAATGGAGAGTTAAGATTAAAGCCATGTGCAGGCATTGGCCCCAACACAGAGTCCTCTTGTTGGAGTGTTCCCCAATCAATCACTACTCCTCTCATTTCTTCTTCTTGGTATTGTCAGGGGATTCATTGGCTGTAGATACAGAAGGAAAGGTCTTTAAAGGCTTTGAGAGCTTTCCTACCATGCCATTTTACCACATTAAACACACTCACATACCCACACCCAGAGTTGTGTGTGTGAGAAAGAGAATGAAAAAAAGTTACTGCAAATAGTTTTGTAATATTTATAAGAATTGCCCCAACAATCCTTATCACTTTACTTTTTCATTGTCAGAAAGTCACCAATACTTATCTAACATATACTAATTTCTGGCCTCTTCAATGTGATCTCATTTAATATGTATAAAATCCTAGGTGTAATACTGCAGGAAATGTATACTTAATCTCATATTGCAGACCAAATACTGGGGCTCATAGAAGTTAAGTGTTTACCATATTTACAAAACTACAAATGATGGGGCTAGATCACTATTCAAAATCATCACTTTCTTCTAAATTACTTCCATTTTACTTCCCTACCTCTAAAGCAAGATTTTAGAAACCTGTTTTATATTTAAAATTACTTTAAATTAGAAATTATTTCTATTTTTTTTAGTGTTTCCTTACTTGAAGCATGCGCACAAGCAGGAGGAGGGGAAGAGAAAGAGAGAGAGAAAATCCCAAGCAGTTTCTATACACTGTTAGTACAGAGCAGGAAGTGGGGCTCTATCCTACAATTTGTGAGATCACAACCTGGTCTGAAATCAAGAGTCAGATGCTTAACTGACTCAGCCATCCAGGTTCCCCAGAAATTGTTTCAAATTTAAAATAGATATATTAAGTGGAAATTTTATTCAAAACCAAATTTCTTTCCTGAAAAGTGAGTGTCGATGTATTCATTAAAAACAAAATTTAGTTTATTTATTTTGAGAGAGAAAGTGTGAGAGTAGGGGAGGGGTGGAGAGAAGAGGAAAAGAGAGTCCCAAGCAGGTTCTGCACCTTCAGCGCAGGCCTGATATGGGGCTCAAACTCATGAACCGGGAGATCATGACCTGAGCCGAAATCATCTCCATGCATCTAATTTAATTAATGTGGCTATCTATATCATGTGAAGTGATACATGAATGCTTCAATAGGATAAATGAGTAAAAGAGATTTTCCAACACAGGATATTTTTCAACCATTTGATGCCAAAGAGATGCCTTTAAGGTCTTTGTGAAGTGGGATGTCTCCATACTCTAATTTTTCTCTGTCCTACCAGCAATTCAATTAATTATAAACATCTAATCCATGGCAATTTATACCATCAATGGGAGGTTTTTAAATTGAATATTTGGGAGATTCACAATTAACATATTGCAATTATCCAAATAACCATGCAGGAAATTTAATGTATCAAAAGATACAGTATAATGCTTATATTATATTATATTATATTATATTATATTATATTAGTATTGTAGCATAGTTAAGAAAAGCAAACTAAAATATGTTTTTTAAATGTTATTTATTTATTTTGAGAGAGAGAGAAAGAGAACAAGGGAGGGGAAGGGCAGAGAGAGGGAGAGAGAGTATCCCAAGCAAGATCCACACTGTCAGCACGGAGCCCAATGCCGGGCTTGAACTCAAACTGTGAGATTGTGACCTGAGCCAAAACCAAGTATCGGAAGCTTAACTGACTGAGCCACCCAGGTGCCTCTAGAATAAAATATTTTATATGACATCATTTCTAAACTATGCTAAAGATAATATCATATTAAATGAATCACATTTTTACTGGTCAGTAAGAAGTATTTTTGGTTTTGTAGAGAGCATAAGTAGACTAATTATGAATATGTGTGGGATTTTCAGATAAATCAACAAAACATTTGCTGCCAGACTCTATCAACAGGTCATCGTATGAGTTATCTAATGCTGTGTAACAAATTACCTCAACATTTGTCAGCTTGAAAAGAAAAGGATCTGTTTATTATCTCACACAGGGTCAGGACTCTGGGAGCAGCTTAGCTGGAGTGGTTCTGGCTCCCTCTTGAAATTAAAGGGTCTCCCTTGAAAGTGCAATAAAGCTGTTGGGCAGGAGAGCAGTCATATGAATACTGGGACCAGAAGGTAGTCTTGATAGCTCACTCACAATGCTGTTGGCAGACCTTAGTTTCTTATTAGCTACTGGCCAAAGGGATTAGTTCCTTGACTTGTGGACCTCTCTCCTTGGGCAGCCTGAATATCCTAGAACAGAACAACTGGCTTCCTTCAGGGTAAGTTATCTGAGAAAAAGAGAAAAAAAAAAAAAAAGAACGTGCAACTAAGACAGAAAGAGGCATTTTTATAACCTAATCTTGGAAGTGATATAGCATGTCTTCTTCCATATTCTATTGATTACACAGATCAATCCTGGTGTAGTGTGGGATGGGAGTATACAAACACGTGAATACCATGAGGTGGATATTTGGGGGAGCGGGGCTCTTGGAAGCTGGCTACCACAGACACTGTCTATATTTCAGGCAGGATGTTCTTTACTGAGCAAGAATTTCCAGTGTGTTCAAGGATGTTTAGTGGTCCTACCCACCCCATCTCTGTGCCTCGCTGCGTGGAACTAAATGACAGCCCTTGTGACAATAAGAAATTCCTCCTGACATTTGCAAAATCCCTCCACTGAGAAGGAGTATCTGAAGTAGGGGTATCTCTTGTGTTCAGAAGCTGGTTGTTAAAAAGGAGTCTCTCCAAACCTATTAGAAATGCAAGAGAAGTTTATATGAATTAGTTAGCAGATCCTTATTTAGAGGCAAGCCGGCCAGCTCTCCACGTCAAGGTGCATCAGAGTGTTCATAAAGGTGATTCATTGTGACAGCAAGAATGTCTAATTATGTGCATAGCTCATTGAATTTTTAATAGAATACCCTATACATTAAGGGCTGAAAGGTGTATTCCTATATAGCAATGTTTGTGTCTACTTTCTCATTGTTCTTCATCAAACGGCATTAGTGTGGAGACCTTCAATTCCACCTACTGTAACAAAGTTGTAATTATTAAATCAATAAGTCCTTAGCCTGTTCAAATTCTATTTATAAATGTCTTTACCACTGCAGTGTCTGCAGACTTAAAATTATTCTTCATTTTTAAGACAAAAGATCAGATATTAAATTTGTTTGCCTATGTCAGAATGATGAAACACAAAATCAATTATTTCAGATTTATTGTACAAGTAACATGCTCTTATTCCTCATCATATGTTTGCTCATCAGAATGCCAAAGAGCACAATCTTTTTTAAATTCATTCCTTTATTTATTCATTTATTCAAAATTTAATAGATTTATTGAGCACACTATCTTTAAAACACATTTTAGAATACCAACAAGGTTACAGAGATGAATCTGATCTGGATCCCATTCTCAAAAGGTCTATACTCTTATAAAGAATGTCCATAATTTGCAGTCAAATGCTCTAACCCTGAGCTATACCCCTGGAATGTCCATTACAGGGGAATTCACAACTTATTTGTTTTTAATTAAAAGTTTCACCCAGATAAAATATAGATAAAAATCATTCTCAGGTACTATAGCACCCTGGAAGTCCAAACAGACATGAAACTGGTATTTTCTTAAAGTTTTAAATACACAGGTATTGGAAATAAAGACACACATGACACATTAATACTGTATGCATATGATCTACTAGACCAAATTAAATGTTGTCTTGTTCTCATTGGATGTTCTTTATGGCATGAGATTGATTTAAAATTATGTTATTTAAAACTGCCCATTGCATGCCGTCTTAAGGGTGGGCAGTGCAGTGGTATGCTAGAACCAGACTGCCCTGGATCACAGGAGCCGATTGCTGCATTGTTTGTAACTTTGCAAGTTGGTTAAGGTTACTTTGGTAGCTTGAACTCAACAGTGGTGGGAGCATTTACACCGGGGAAATTGACAAATGCCATAAATGAGGAACTTTTGAACTTCCCCACAGAGAGCTGTCTGTTCAACAGTTGCTGTAACACCACTGCAGCATTGTTTCTAGTCTCATATTTGTGACCAGATGAGATGGACCATTCTAGCATCACACTCAGTATCATGTTACTTTCTTGAGTTACGTAAGGCTATGACCTTCACCAGCCAAAAGGATAATAGTTTGCAGTCCAGAAGAACAAAGCTTCCCAACCCTATTTAGATTATCTGTTTGGACTGTGTTACATCCTAGAAAATCAATCTGAGTTTTCAAAAGAGAGAATTCTCAATAAAAGCATCTCTTTTGCCCTCCTTGAATATAATAAACACTCTACTTCACATTCATGAAGATGGGGGGGGACAGAATAGTAGACAAATTTTGAAGATAAATGTTTGTATAGATCAAAGTTTACCACTTCTCTTTTAGCTAGAGAGTAAGAGTCATTATCACTGCTGCAATGAGTTCAAAACTTTAGAGAACAAAGTACTATTGTCATAAAGCATGTAGTGTTCCTATCATTTTATTAAAACAACAAGATACTGGGCCCCTGACTGAACCTATATGTTTTACATCAAGCAGTTATAAAATGTAAGTTTATGAATCTACACTTATTCAAAACTGCCTCATACGTTTCTTTCTCTGAGAATCAATAACACAATTTTCTTCATATGCTTTGAAAATATAGCAAGAAAAAGGAAGCATTTGCCAAAACTATATTACTATGATTTTAAGGATTTGATTATTAATACACATGGGTCAGGAAATTTCAGTTCATGGTTCCCAGAGTGAAAATATCCCTGGCAGGCTACATATAGTATATATAAAAAGACACACACGTTATAGTAAGTACACACTGCCAAAACCCTACATTCTCTGCGCAGTGGCTGAGTTATGGTTGCTGGGGGAGATATAACTTTCTAATTTACTTACTTTCATGGCTTTCAGAATTTTACTATATTGAAGACTTTTGTAACTCATGTTTAAGTTTTTTTTTTAAATATTGGACATTTTATATGTGACATGGAAATACTCCAGTCAATAAGCTTTTCAACAAAAATATTAACCCCTAAACTCTGACTTGAGAGAAATGGATGACCACAGAAAGAAACGTAACTAGCAATTCACAATATTGAACATGTACCCCATTTCTTACCCCAGGGTTTTTAGAACTTTATTTCACATGAAATCGAGTATATAAAATGTTGATTTGTGTCCAGAACCTCACTAACAATCTTCAAGTTTTCATTCCAGCTAATGACAGAGTCATCCAATGTATAATTAATTGTCAGTGCAATTGTACAATAGTTTTTTAAAGGTGATCTAATAACAGAGAAGCAATTCATTGTTTTCTTATAATTATTGTTATCTTCCATCAGAACTATAATACATAACACAGTGCATTGAAATGTTTCTTCATGTGATTGTCATGTAATTTTTAAGTCCTTCTAAATAAAGGGCTTTTTATAGCTTGAGTTTGTATATTCAGCCCTGTAACAGCACCCAATATATCATAAATGTTTTTGATGAAATGTGAAAAGTAAGTAATACCATTTTGGATTTGTAGATTTTTTTCAATTTTGAATTCTTTCTTTATATTCAGTATTGATATACCATAATTATTCATCTTCCCTAATAGTGATTTTGTGAGAGAAGTCACATCCGTTTCTGAACAAGTAAATGAGGTCAATAGGACTTCCCTCAGGCAACATGTGTCAGCAGTGGAAGACAATGCCCCCAAAGCTGCCTATAAGCTTTATTACACTAGAGTCCGTTTCCTATTTTGGCCCTACATGTCACTAGCAGTGATCATTATTTTCTTAGAGAAACCTAAGGCATTGGCCATGGGCAGTGCAAGAAAACAAGAGGAAGAAGGGAAAGCAAGGGAAGAATGTAACATTTAAAAACTAAGGACAATAAGGGAATGAAGAAAGCAAGAAAGAAAGGAGGAGGAAAGAAAGAAGATAGATGAAGTGCTGTAAGCTCACTTGTCTTAATCCCTACTTCTAAATGTTCATTATTTATTCTAGAGAAATGTGTCATTTCTTTCCATCTGGAAAAGTCTAATTATTTTGTATAGGAAAAAATAATGTCCTATAGAAAAGTTCACATTTATGTTAAATCCAATAAAGAATAGATAGTCTACATTTTCATTCAACAGGGCATGCCATTTATTGGACAAATGCCAATGCTATTTATAGATTTGAAAAGCAGAAAAACAAAATAATTAAGGTATAGCTTTCATTGAATTTAATGAGGTACTAAACAAGAAAATGAGTTGAAACATCTTTAGTGATTTCTTGTCTTATTAGGTAATAACTACACTCACGTGCACACACGCACACACACATACACACACAAATCCATATAAATAAATTTTACTGCACAATGAATAGAATTACAGGAGCCATCAGAGTTAGTGTAATGCTCCTAGTTTGCAATTTATGTCATTATATTTCAATATAATCTTATTACTATTTACTTTCCTTCAGTAGAATAAAACGTTCTGGGTGGTGTCTGTGACCTTCCTTTTCAATATGTTGATCAGCACAAGTCCAATTTTTTATATTTTGTCTCTAGAAAAAATAATGTTTCACTTTTAGTTTGTGCTATGAACATAGATCTAGATTCTAGTACATTAAGTTGGGTGAATTTAAAAAGACTACATGTTGAGGTTGAAAAGGACTTTTACCTCCTCTGAGACATTGGTGATGTGCCCGGACCCAGGACTCAGGCAGTTAAGGATTCCCAATTTTAGCATTTGTGTAGCCATAGACAGGTTACTTAACCTCTGCCGTCAGTTTCCTCTCTGTAAGTTGGGACTTCTGTTACTTGCCTGTAAGACTCTAAAGGTAAAGCATTTAGACTAGTGGCTGGTACACAATGATGACTAAAAAATATTACTTTTATTTCATTAGTATTATCTGTATAGAAGCATCAAATTATTGTTATGGACACTAAAGGCAAGCAAAAACAGGTAATTTCTGCAATCACAGAATTTCTTAGAACAACCAGAACTAGGGACACCTGGGTGGCTTGGTCAGTTAAGCATCTGGCTCTTGATTTTGACTCAGGTCTTGATCTCACAGTTTGTGGGATGGGGCCCCCCATTGGGATTGGGATCCCGTATTGGGATTCTCTCTCCCTTTCTCTCCGTCTTTCTCTGCCCCTTCTTTGCTTGTGCACTCTCTCTCTCTCTCTCTCCTCTCTCTAAATAAATAAATAAACTTAAAAAAAAAAAAAAGAACAGCCAGGACCAGGAACTAAACAACCTATTGCTCAGAATTGTTTAAATACAGAAGAGGAATGAGGAAGAAGGGAAAGTTTCTACCCTGTTTATGGTTGCGGGTGGTTTCTCATCATTTGGAAATACTTTGAATATACAGAGTGTTGTTGATTTGAATGCATGAAGTGATAATAATACTCAATACCTCAATAAATAAATGAATGAACAACTCCTTAATTTAAACCTGGAATTTGTAGCCATCAGAGATTGTTTTGGGAAGAAAGAATTAAAAACAGAACTTTTTCAAGTTTCAGGGACACTGATAATTTTTTTTGAGGGGGAGGGATCAAAGTGAAATTAGGCAACAACAGTCTCTCTTTGTGCTGGCCAAAAGGATCTAAAAGTGTTTCTCAAAACCTGTAAAAAATTGTGAGTTTGGAAAATCTATTTTCAAAATTAAAGACATAATTAATAATGTGCTATTTAAATCCACATCAGTAATGTTCATTTTTTAAATAAAAGTGTTAACTGGCTCAACTTACTTGAAAATATATAATAGCCAAGAAAATAAAAACATTACTAGGAAAACATGTAGGATCTTACTGAATTATATTCTAGTCAATGTATGTTGAGTGTATAATGATTAAAATACTTAATAGTTCCAAATACAGCAGGCATTCCTACATCAGTTCCTAATGAAAGAAAGGTCACCCTTGGTTCCTACTTTAAAGCAACTACAGTTTTATGTAGTGTAAAAAATTGCAGAATATTTTATAAAAATTTTCTGAAACAAAGAAATAAACACACAAATACACATTTGTATTTGTATTTATATGCATGTTTTGTACACATGCATATTATATATACATATACAAATAAACACATGCATATATATACACATACTCTCAAGAAGGATGAAGGAAATGAGCAATTTCTTACAAATTTTGTGTTTTTACAAAGCTTTGCATATTTTTGGTAAAGCTTAAAACAGACAAAGCTTTCCATTTTCTATGTCAACAGATGGGATCAGACATCTGGACAATCCAAAGGCTCTTTAGATCTTTGTTAGTGAGTTTATTCATATGATTATACACTTTTGTATAGTAATATTAATTGGAATTGCCATTACCTGGATAAACATTGTCTGGGAGGCAGGAAACAACTGGACTATAAGTAAGACATGAATACAACTTCGCCACTTTTAACTTTCCACATGAGTCAGCAACATTTATTTATTTTCTATGCTGTACAGAGTTTCTTCTGCAGCAAACTCCTCTAGGAATTTCAAGTGTTTGGGAGAGTGGTCATTAGTTTACTCCTTGAACATGAATTTATTGAAATATTTCAGGCATAGGCTTGAAAGATGCACAGCTGAATAAGGTACTTCCTTTATGGAGATTATGTATCATTTTAGAAGGTAAACATAAAAGAAATAAATTAAAATTAAATAAGCCAATTCCTATTAAAAAAGACAAGGAACAAGTGTGTTTACAGCTTAGATGTTAGAGGGGCTGAGGAGGTATGGTGGAAAACATGTTTTACAAAGTCAGTTTTGAGCTAAATCTTAAAAAATAAATAGGTTATTTCCCAAGATTAGAAAGAGGGAATTACATACAAAAAGTAGTTAAAGTAATCAAAGGCTTTATTCAGCAAAGTTTGAGAGGTCGGGAAAGCCTGAGGAGTAGGTTAGTGATAGGAAAGTGGGCTGGAGAGGAAGCTGGGTCAGAATGAGGAGAATCTTCTATGCCTCACTAAGTTATCTGGCAGTCCAGGAATAAGTATTTAACAGATCCTAACCAGTATCTGAGTTTTTCAGCAAATTTTTGTCTTCCTGAGTTTTATGAAAATCCTTCATTGTAATCTTCAGCTCAGCTCTAGATGTTCAGTTTCTACTAATCTTCCATTTGGATCAGCAGTTTTAAGAGGGCATTTAGTGATGGGATTGTTGTTCGTTTAGGATATCAGAAGAAAGAGAAGAATGAAGGGATGAGTATAAATGATTGGTAAAAATAGAGTTCATGAGATAGATGGGTAATCCTACCATTGTCCCTGCAAGATTTTTGCCAGGCCCAGTGCATTCTTCTGCACAAACTGTGGGTTGTCTTTCAGAAGAAAGATTGTATATCTACCCCATGTTACTCTCCAATTTCATGAGATAACTAGAACCTATACACTGACTGGTTGTCACCAAACCATTTGCCAAGAATTTGTAGGTAAACCGGCTGCCAAACACCTGTAGAATGTGAGGTCAATGGGAAGTTAGAATCAGACACCGTACTTCCCAATAGGGGGATAAACCCACCAGTCTCGTGGGAAACTGAGTTTAAACAAAACCCATTCTGCTGGGGAAGCAGAATTCCTAGTCCCAGGTAGCTTGTCACTGAGCTAAACCAGAGTGAGATCCCAATGTCACATGTGTCTCCTTGCTGCATCACATTCCCTGATGCTGAGCCCTTAACAAGTTACAATGATTTATTGAAAAGACTGTCCTTTCCCCATTGTATGCTCTGGGATCTGTTGTCATAAATTAATTGCACATGGATGGAGTTATTTCTGGGTTCATATTCAGTTCCATTGATCAATGTGTATTGTTTTTATGCCAATACCACACTGGTTTGATGACTATAGCTTTGTAATATAGCATGAAATCAGGAATGTGATATCTCAGGCTTTTGCTTGTCTTTCTCAAGATTGCTTGGGCTATTCATAGTCTTCAGTGATTCCATATGAAATTTAGGATTGTTTTATCTATTCTGTGAAAAATGATATTGGAATTTTGGTGAGGATTGCATTGAATCTGTAGATCACTTTGGGTAGTATGGACATTTAACATTAATTCTTCCAATCCATGAGCATGGAATATCTTTCCATTTATTTGTGTCATCTTCAATTTCTTTCATCAAAGTTTTCAGTATACAGATATTTTACCTCATTGGTTAGATTTATTCCTAGGTACTTTATTCTTTTTGATGCAAATATAAATTGATTTTTAAAAAAAATTATTTCTTATGATTCATTGTTATTGTATAGAAACAACTGATTTTTGTATATTGATTTTGTAACCTGAAAATTTGCTGAATTTGTTTATTAGTTTTTTGGTGGAGCACTTAAGGGTTTCTATATAGGAGATCATGAAACTGCAAATTAGAGACAGTTTTCTGTCTTTATTTCTGACTTGGATTCTCTTAAATTTATTTTTCTTGTCTAAATGCTCTGGCTAGGACATTCAATGTTGTGTGGAATAAAAATGGCAAAAATGGGCATCTTTATCTTGTTCCTGATCTTAAAGGAGAAGCTTTTAGCTTTTCTCCATTAAGTATGATGTTAACTGTGGGCTTGTCACATATGGCCTTTATTATGTTGATACGATCCCTCTATACCTATTTTGTTAACAGTTTTTGTAATAAATGGATGTTGAGTTTTGTTGAATGCTTTTTCTCCATCTTTTAAGATGAGCATGTGATTTTTATCTTTTATTTATTTTTTTTAATTTTTTATTTTTTAATGTGGTCTTATCACATGGATTTGCAGATGTCCAAAACCCTTGCATCCCTAAAAGAAATCCCACTTTATCATAGTATGTAATACTTGTAATGCATTATTGAATTCAATTTGCTAATATTTTGTTGAGGACTTTTGTATCTATGTTCATCAGGGATTTTGGTCTGTAGCTCTCTTTTCTTGTAGTATCCTTGTCTGGCTTTAGTGTCAGGGTAATGTCAGCCTCATAAAATGAGTTTGAAAGTGTTCTGTCCTCTTCAGTTTATTGGAGGTGTTTGAGAAGGATTGCTTTTTAAAAAAAAATAATGTTTTTATGTTTATTTTTGACAAAGATTGAGAGACAGAGCGTGAGCACGGGAGGGTCAGAGAGAGAGAGAAGGAAACACAGAAGCTGAAGCAGGCTCCAGGCTCTGAGCTGTCAGCACAGAGACCGACGTGGGGCTCGAGCTTGTGAACCAGGAGATCATGACCTTAGCCGAAGTCAGCCACTTAACCGACTGAGCCACCCAGGTGCCCCAAGAAGGATAGTTAAGATAAATTTTTTTAGAGTTTACCAATGAATCCATCTAGTCTTGTACTTTTCTAGGATTTGTTGGAATAAAAGCCTCTGTAGAGCACAATAAATCATCAACAAAATGAAAAGGCAACCTACAGAACAGGAGAAAATATTTGCAAATCATTTATCTGATAAGGGATTGATGTCCAAAATATATAAAGAACTCATACAACTCAGTCCGATTAAAAAATGGGCAGAAGAACTGAATAGATATTTTGCCAAAGAAAACACACACATGGCCAATAGATATACGAAAAGATTCTCAACATCACTACTCATCAAGGAAATGCAAATCAGAACCACAATGAAGTATCACCTCACACCTGTTACAATGGCTATCAGCTATCATCTAAGAGATAAGAAGTAACAAGTGTTGATGAGGATGTGGAGAAAAGGCAATCCTTCTACCTTGTTCTTTCTATTTGGAATTATACATAATTTGTACATGTTATGGCATGTAAGATTTTTGTAAGTCTTAGATGGGAACATTATATGATCTATGTCTTTGTTTTCATTATAATTTCATTATATATCTATATTAGGAACTTAATATGTTTGTTTAAACTATATTGACCATAGTATTTTTTAAATACTCTCCGTATGGTTTCAGTTAATGGAATCAAGATGAAAAAAATAGGAAAGCTATTTCTTCTATTCCTTAGCTGCACAAGCCCCTTCAAAGAGAATTTTTATGGCTACCTTGTGAAAAGTATTTCACTGTAAGATTGTATTAGCATAATAAGAGATATTTGATGATATTCGTTAGCCGTTGTGGATAGGAGTCTGCAGTTAGAGAAAGAATAGTCCCCACGATTACTCTCATTTCTGACACTAGTTACAAGTTTAGAGGGTTCCCAAAACCTCAAGTTCAATAATTTGCTAGAAGGACTCATAAAACTCTCTTAAAGCTATTATACTCACAGTTACAGTTTCTTTAAAAAAAAAAAAAGGAAACAGATAAAAATCAGTCAAGAGAGGGGTGTATGGGCAGAGTCCAGGAAAGTAGAGCTTTCCAGCTGTCCTTTGACTCTGGAGTCATAAACATCATTAAATTTCTGGCATTGATGTGTAACAGTGTGCATGAAGGATTGCCAAGCAGGGACATTCACCTGAGCCTTGGTGTCCACAGTCTTTACTCAGGCTTGAGCACATAAACCTGGTTAGCTGGCCATGTGGCCAACCACAGTGTCCAGTCCCTGTGGAGGTTGAGCTGATACCATATGACCTAATGCATCCCCCTCCAAATCACACTGTTGTTGTCTGGCTCAAGGCTCCCAGATAAACAAAAACATTTTCAGGGCTTAGAGATTCCTCCGCAGGATCCAGGTTAAAGGTCAGGCTTCTCTTTGGATAAAGGTTACATTATTACACAGAGGCCATGCTAATAGAGCTCTGTCTGTAGGCTTAATCTGATACCCAAAGATAAGTAAAGCAACTTTCTTTTGTGTACTCAATTAAAAGTTGATTATTGTGAACCTGTGCTTTGAAAATTTAAGAAGACGTTCTCTCTTTTTTTAAAAAATTTATTTATGCTTTTTATGTAGGCTTAATGCCCAACATGTTATCCGAACCCACAACCCTGGGATCAAGAGTTGCATGCTTTACTGACTGAACCATTCAGGTGCCCCCCAGAGCACATACTTTGATTTACGAACATCTCACTCTGCCAAAGAAAAAGTAGTAGTTAATGAAATAAGAGTCAATTAGTCAAACGTACACTAGTGATACAACTATGATCTCTTAATAAAGGAGAGTAGGGGGAATATTTAAAATGGGTATTAACAGGATCTTGTTATTATTTTTTTTCTTTGCATCCACCAAAAAAGGAAAATACTGGAAACTCTTTCAGTCATCCATTCCAATATTTTTAACAACACTCAAGTGGCATTAGCTTTCGGGTACTTTAGCTATCATGCAAGATATATTCTTCCTCTTACTTAGACTTCTGTGGAAACTATAAAAACTTATGTTAGCATTGTCTATATAATACTGGTATTATCATGTATTCCTCAAATAACTCCAAATCAGTTTAAAAATTCTCAGCTCTTTAAACTTTTTATATTCAAGACAAATAATTTATAGAAAACTTGTAACTTCAAAAACCCAGTGTTTCACTGTTTCTAAAAGCAAATATTCTCCGTAGGGGGAAAAAAAAAATTGCTTTGGTCTCTAAGAGTGAAAAAAAGAAAAAAAAATCATGACATGTATTTTGTCTAATCATTGACATTTTGTATTTAAATTGCTAATTCCCTAGAGGAATTTTAAGTAAATTGGGAGGGATGGCTAAATTAGATCATATAGGAACCTTTTCCCTTATGCTGTTCTAAGGAACTAAATCACATTTAAACCTAATTTTCATAACAAATGACTTTTTTATTCCATGTTACTCTTGGGGACGTCTTTGTACTCTCACTCTGAACCTTTTACTCTGTCCTAATGTTATTATTTTTGACCACTCTGAACTGCTGAAGTAATTTATTAGTATGCAGTCTTATCTGTACAGTACTACTCATCGTCACCATTAGAAGAAACATTTTAATGTCCTTGTGCAATGACAGGGTAGCTGGACACTAAGGGCAGAGGCATGTGGTTTCACATCCACATCCTAGATATTTTGTGGACCTAATTAATTTGGGAACCTATTAACTGTGCCCTAGAGTAATAATGCAATCAAGCACACAGAAATACTGGCATCATTATGCGTCTTGAATTTACAGACTTCTCTGGACACATGTGTTAGGCTCATTTTTCTAACCATGGTCATCCATGTAGAAAGTCCGAAGATTTAACTTGAGCCTACACAGAAACTGTGGGAGCTTTCAGATAAAGAAGGCATGTGCGCTAAATCAGTAAGATTTCTACAGTGCACACAGATGAAGCACATTGTGAAGAGTTCAGGGAGAGTCAGGTGCAAGGAATCATGTTACGTCATCTTCAAATGTATATGGAGGGACTCATTAATTTGTTCCTCAAAGAGTAGAATGGAAGACTACGGAAGGGTCTTAGTCATTGTTCATGTTTGAGGATGTTCTTGTTGTGTTTGAGAGTGATTTGTTATGTGTATGGCTTACCAGGCTCAGTTATGGTAAAACTGAAAGGAGTAACATGCAATACCATTGGAATAAAGCCTGAAAGAGAGAAACATGGAAAATGTTCAATGATTGTTAGATATTTATCGTTGTTGTTACTGGGACTCATCTTTATGAGGTTTTGACCTCGTTGGTGTTCCCAAAAAAGAGATGATGAAACTCAAAGATATGGTCAGATTTTTTCATTATTTGCCCTGGCCAAATAGGCATATATTATTATACATGGCTATTACACATGCCTAATAATTATATTATTATGCATGCCTCTTCTAGTACGTCTATGTATTATACAGATTGCCCATCTTTTCAAAAGTGCTGAAGACTGATGCATTCCTAAAGCCTTCCATTTATGGTTTATTTCCTATTCACAGCCCTATTACTTATTTTTCTATTGGGCTATAACTGACATATAACATTGTGTTAGTTTAAGGTTCGCAACATGTAGATTTGATACATTAATATATTGCAGTGGGATTACTAACACCTCTATCACATCACATGATTATCATATCTTTTTAAATGGTGGTGACAACATTTAAGATCTAGTCTCTTAGCAATTTTGATGTATGTGATACAGTGTGGTTGATGGTAATCACTATACTGTGCATTAGAGCTCCAGAATATATTCATCTCTAGTTACAAGTTTGCACCCTCTAACATCTCCCCAGTTCTCTCAGCCCTATTTATTCTGGCACCAAATTACAAATAGTTTTTCCAAAGTCTAAGAGTCTTATTTTTAAAGTGAACAAGCAAGCAAACAAATAAGAAAAGAACCATTCATTACTGGTTCTAAATTATTTAATCTTTCTGAGCCTAATTTATTAAATTTGTATATAATGAGCCATTACCATGAACCTCGGATTCCTCACCAATAAAATCAGACATCTGTTATTTGCTGTTTTTGTTAAAACGGGCATGCACCATGTTCATAATGAGTGCATGAGACACTATTTTTATTTTGTAACTTACAAGTGAGGAAATTCAGGCCTAATGAGGTTAGATCAATTTTTCAAGGCACTACAAATAGAAAAAGTAGTGAGCTGAGGGTCTTAATGTAGCAGACAAATATATACAACTCTAATGCAAGATTTTTAAAAGATTTCCTAAGGTTTTTAATATACAGAATAGTAAAGAATGCATGCCAAATTATTACTGTATACTACTCAGAATGAAAATAATGTTCAGGAATTGTATTGAAACTGTGGACGGTTTTTCTGCTCTGAGGTGGTCAAGTTTGTGAGGAAGCTCAAACTAACCCAACTAAAGAGAACTCCCGCAAAGGCCCCAACACTACAGAAAGACAAGAGAGATATCCAACCACCCCCTGAAGTCTTTGGCTCTCAGCTGTCCTAGTTGTAGCTAACATCTGACTGCAATGATGAGAGAAAACCAAATCAGATCCACCCAGACTCTTCCTATCTTCCAAACCCAGACAAATCATGAGAGAGAATAAAATGATTGTTGTTTTAAGCTACTGTGTTTGGTGGTGATATGTTACAATGCCATAGATCATTGGAATGTCATGTTTGCCAGGAAATAATGCAATTTATGACCTGTTTGTAACAATTCACCAAGAGATTTTATTGTAATATTTTCCCAGAAGAGTGGACCTGTTTTAGTTTTAGTTTTAGTTTGTTTTTTTTCCCAATCTGGCTGATTGGAGTTTCTTTTCCCCTCATTGCAAGGCACACGGTTACTGAGTGTCAGGAAGTCTCTCCAGTGGCTAGGATACTAAAGTGTTGAGGAGGGGGAGGGTTCTCTCAACTTCTTTTTGGCGTTTTGCTGTTTGCTATAAAAGAACCCACCTGCTTCTGCTTGCTGGGCGTGGCTTAGCCTAGGCAAAGGGGAAGGTGAGGGCGGGGCCGGATGGGAAGGGGAGGCTGGGCTTTGTGCAGCTTAGGCAGCTGGCACCTGCTGGCCATGCAGAATTTCTGGCTGTTACCTGGTGGCTTTTCCAAGCTGGGTCACTGATGACAGTGCTGGAGGCTGGGGAAGTTCCAGGTGCTCTGGGAACTCCAACATCGTTGCCATGAACGGGAGAGGAGACTTCTGAAAAAGAAGCTAACACACCTGTGACCAGCAGCCTGGGCTGTCCTGCAGAATGGCAAAGAACACCTGGAAGTAAGACTAGATGTTAAGTCATGTTTCATCTAAACCTAGACAAACTTGTGCACAGGCTCATTACAATTTTCTTTGTTGTTATTACAAACGAGGCTGAGGCAATATGGCCATTTATATTAGGTTCTTTTTTGAGAAGGTATTGTTTTGATTGAATGGATATATGATTACTTGTTATCACCAGAGGCTTTAAGAATGGTTGTGGATATTAAAACTTACTTTCCACTGATGAAACAAAACAAAAAATTAATATGTTGGATTGACTGAGCTTATTGTAGAGCACTTGCCATTTGTTCATGAGCAAGGTATAAAAATATGTTAGGTCCGATTGCATTCGTTTATCTGCATAGCACTCGTGGTGGGTTCTGAGGAGTTAATATTTACAGGATTCTGTTCCATTGGACTCCAAGTGGAAAATAAATAGTGAAGTATAACCACCAGAATAAGCCTCCAGTGAAACTTTCATTAAAGGTGCTCTCGGAGCTTTTTAGAAGGGGAGAAACTTGGGATGCCATCAAATCTACAGCGTAGGATTTGTTTTTGTGCTTAATAGACTGCCTATAAATCGGTACAGGGATCTATAGGTCAGAGCTACAGTTGTCTTGCCCTATAACTTCATTACCACACAACAGTGGTTTCAACACCTGTAAACCAGAAGTTGTATCTAAAGATTTACTTTAATTGGAGAAATGGATAGTAAATATTGTAGGTAACTTTTATAGTGGTGGCATCATTAGGATCTTAGGGCAGTTTATAGATTAAATAGGTCTTAGGGGACTACAATCATTCTTATTTTGATAATTAATTGTTGCAATCTCACTACTATTAGCCCTCTCAGCCTGGGTTCTTGTGTTTCTTCACACATCCACCTAAAATTCCTTGCTGTCTGTTAAAATGAGCTATGCCAGCATCACCTGTGTCTTTCCTACCCCAACTAAGAAATCAACCAACTACCTCACAGATAAAGTCATGGTTCCTTTTGGTGGAAAATGATAATCTGGTCAACGAAGGCATTGTATCAGGTTTATGCTGGTAGAATGACCTCTTTGCTAGGTAATGTTATTGTACAGATCTAGAAAGATTCATATTATTTTAAAATCGTGTGTGAATGCTGGTGTTTCCAATTTTGTTCTAACGTGACAGTGTGCCTCTTCATTTCTTTGGTTTTATAGCATGCTTCATTTTCTACTATATGGAAAACCTTGATTATTAATAATGTAAATGTAATTTCTAATGTTTTAAATCCAGTGAGCTAAACTTCGTTTTAAACAACACCAAATGGGGGCCGCTTGGTGGCTCAGTCGGTTTAGTGTCCAACTTCCACTCAGGTCATAATCTCACGGTCTGTGGGTTCGAACCCTGCCCCAGGCTTTGTGCTGACAGCTCAGAGCTTGGAGCCTGCTTCAGATTCTGTGTCTCTCTTTCTCTGCCCCTCCCTGCTTTCTCTCTCTCTCTCTCTCTCTCTCTCAAAAATGAACATTTAAAAAATAAACAACACCAAATAGTATCACTAACAATGAAGCTATTCAATACAATGTAACATTTTGTTGTGGAAATTAATCCTCCGAGGATGTGTAACTAAAGCATTGTGATCTTATCCCTTGCCCTGTGTGTGTTTATATATCAAATAATAGTTTCTTTTATTAGTCACTTAAATTTTAGTTTGCAAGTGTGGAATGCCAAAAGTAATGTTTCAAGGGGCAGGTTGTTTCCAGAGATGGTCTTTTTGTGGAGGCAGTTTTAAGTTACAGGATTTGTTGAGGCAGAAGGGCGGGTCAGCTCTACCAGTCCACCTTGAGATGACTGGAAAATGCAAAGAAGTTTGTATCCCAAGTCCTAGGCATATGTTTTATTTCAGCAACTTGATAATGGTCATTTAATAGCGGCATAAGCATTTTTGTAAGTGCTTGGAACTATTTTTGAATATTTTAATTTGGGGATTGTTGCATGAGAAAGGTTAACTTCTTATTTGACAGCATAAAGGCAAAACAAGATTGAATGTCCCTTTGCAAGGCACTATTTTGTCATTAGATAAACTAGGTTAGATTGAATACATAAATCAAGCTATATATTTCCAAATTTGTAGATTGCTATTTCCCACTATTTTCTGTATCCTATGATATCACCACAGGGAAGCGTGGTAACCTGAGAACTCTAAACTTAATTAAACGGCCACAAAAGTGTGCAGTCCTCAGCACTAAAATAGGAGGAAATGGGGAAACTGAAAATCTTTAACAGCAACAACAAAAAACAGGCAGCAACATTATCTAAAAACGTAAAGATGTAAAAATTTACATCTCCTTTTCTTTCTTTTTTCCATCAGTTCTTTGTCTCCCAGTTTTACTCCTTTCCTCTTCTTTCTTCTCAGAACTAATGTGATGTTTCTCTATAATTAATAGAAGTTCTCATTTTCTCACAAAGACGTTTTGGGGAAGGGGGACAAGGCTGATTCCTATCCTTAACATCTCACCTACTGCAAAATATTTAAGCATTTTTCTCGAACAGAAATCATTTTTTTCTTAAGGGACTTTCTGGTACCCTACATTATGTCATTTACTTTTTTGACAACCTTAGGGATTCAATTTTATTATGCTCTTTATTAGAAGAGGAAGCAAAATAAAGTGTTATTTTCCCAAATTTTCACAGCTGACTAAATTATAGAAATGAAGCTATATAAAGTATTTCTAATATTTCACATTATCCTGAATTTTTCCTTGTCTTCATTTATTATTCATTTGAGAAGAGTGGCCCTTTTTATAAAGAAGAACAAAAGATTAAATATGTGCTTGACATAATATAAAAATAATAACTACCATTTATCATGTACTTAGTGTATGTCAAATACTATGCAAAGCACTTTACATCTATTACCTAATTTAATTCTGACAACAACCCTTTAAGATATGTATTATTATTATTCTGTTTGACATTTGCATTTATCTTCCATTTGGAAGAGGCTTACAAAGATGAAATAACCTACCAGAGATTATGCCTAAACCATTGCCAAGCTAGGATAGTTCCATCCCTTTTATCTGTTTGCAAACCTGTGATCAGAACACTATGCCCTATTGCCACAGTTTGACCTTGGTTGATTGACATAAAAATCTGGGTTGGTTGCAAACCAGGAATCCTGGATAGCAAGATACCGTTTTTTTTTTGTTTGTTTGTTGTTTTTTTAAGTTTGTTTATTTTGAGAGAGTGAGCACAAGCAGGGGAGGGGCAGAGAGAAGGAGAGACAGAATCCAAAGCAGGCTCCACACCATCGCCATCGGCACAGAGGGGGCTTGAACTCACAAACCTTAAATCATGACCTGAGCTGAGATCAAGAGTTGGACACTTGACCAACTGAACCACCCAGGTGTCCCCAAGAGACCTTCTTAAATTCGTTTTTAATTTACTTAGTTACTAACACAGTAGGTTTGCAATTAATATTTATTTAATGAATGAAAGAATAAATGAATGTATTGAATCAATGTTTCAAGCATCTAAATGGTCTCATATATTCAGACCATGGCATTGCATAAAATGTTAGGTTTTCCTTTATAATTGGACAAATAAGGAAGAAATAGATCTTTTTTTTTTTCTTTTTTTTTTTTTTTTTTACTCTGCTTCATTATGTTTTCATGAAACCTTTTCCCCTCCAGGGGCTGTAAACTATGAAAACTGACTTCCTGAAATTCTGAACTAAGGGAAGTACAGCCACTCCAGCCACTCACTCATTATAAAAGGAAATAATAAATTCTCAAACATATGAATTAATGCATCCTAGCTAGCCAACATATATATATATATATATATATATATATATATATATATATATATATATATATATAAAATCTGTTCACTCACAAAATATCACAATACCACCTGAATGTAGTATAAGCATTTTGAGTTTAAATATTTCATATATTTTACCAAATTTCTATAATCAGAAGTATGATTTTTCTTCACCTTACCAACATAGAGAAGCTAAGGGTCATCACGTTGTCAGTGATTTGCCTACCTACAATTGAGATATAGTATTCTCTTATTTCTTCCTCTTTCCCCTTTTCTCTTCCTCCTTCTCCCTTTTTCTTTCCTTTTTTATTAAAAGTTGCTAGACCAGGAATGGGATACTGCTGTCACTTGAGACATCACTGACAACTGATCAAATTTGGCATATGAAATATAGCTTCCTTTCAGTTTTATATTGAACAAGAAGCAGGGCAAGGATCAGGCTCATGTTGCATTCACTGCAGTGTCTTCTGTGTTTTGCACGGTACTTAGCATGAAATAGCTACTCTGTGCATCATTTTAGTTGAAGGAAAGAATGAACTGTGCCTACTAGAAAAGTATCCCTAATATCATAGCATAACAATGAAGCTGTACAAATAATTAACATGTATCTATACTGAAATATGGGCTCACCTTTTATTGTAAATTCAGTCACCTTTCTTCCCAACTGTGTACATAATACATATGTATATATACTGCAATATTGCATATAATTTATATTTCAATATTTATATTTCCATTATATTAACGGCTCCTATAAATGTTATGGGAAGGAACTAATTATGTTATTCTCTTTTTGTGTATGTAAGATGTGCCACTGTCCCAGGATTTATGGATGCAAGTTTTAAATAGCTGAGACTAACGTAGTAAATGAGGGAGGCCTCATGTGTCGTCCTCTGATTGAGCTTTGCATCATTCAGAGTTGCTTTAAACTACCTCATATACTCTTTTCTCAGTATTTTTCTGCCATTTTTGCAGCAGTATAAATTTCCAAATGACAGAATCTTTTAGATGCTATAAAAACCAAACAAAGCAATGGTACTGAGGTTGGGTGAAATGAACATTTTTCTTTGAAACTGAGCACATGGTATGACTTCTAATAATTCACCATGGACAGCATGAGCTCAGCTATACTGAAATGGTTCAAGGAGCTAAGAAATAATGTTTCTTGGTTCTAGCTGTCAAAGTATAACCAACCCAAGCTTACTGTATTTAATACATTTTAGAAGTTTGCAGAGGCGACTTTCAGCAATAAGGTTTGACTGCTGTAACATAAACTTCTACATTTAGCTCTGGAAATATTGAGTTTTGTTTTGTTTTGGTTTTTTCTTTTCCTACCCTTTCAAAACAAGTGGAGTGGTAACTCTCTAATTAAACTCTAAATAGGACAAATTAAATGGCCTGCTTTGTGGCACCCCAGAAGCTTCTAGGGTCCTACGCGGGTTTCTTGGCTCCCAGCTGCTTCAGACAATAACCTCCAGGTAGCACAACTGAACTTCCTAACTCAAGATCCATGAAACTTTCCATCCAACCTCTTCCAAAAAGAAGCAGGGGTATTTGTAAGAATATTTACAGTCATTTTTACCCCAAAATGGACCATATCTTAATTATATATGGTCAGATTTCTTTTCAGTACAGCTTTACCAATAAGACTTGGAAGGCCTATAGTGATCTATCAAGTACTCAACATGTACATATATAGAAAAAGAAATGTGTTTATATCAGTTATATTAAGAAATAAAAATGGAGAATAGGTCAAATGGGATCATTTTCTAATTTATTCAGCCTTTTTTATACTGGGTCCACTATTTGTGGAGTGGGAAGTTCCTTTGACATTTTTTAATTCAACTCAATTTTAACTTCTTTTGTGAAAATGTTATTGACCTTGCCTTAGAGTGGAGATCTTGGATGTGCCCCTGTCTACTGTGACACATTTATTACTGGCAAAGATATAATTCAATTAATATTTTTTTTCTTTTAACCTCTAATTAAATTAGTGCTAATTAGAGAAAGACAGCCTCTCCCTGTCAAATTAAGGCAAGGTGCTATCTTTCAGTTCAGATTATACTGCTTAAAATGAGCATTTTAGATTCCAGTAAGAAATGAAGATTTAGAATAGTGACCTTCTGTTTTAAGCATCCTCATATTGCTGGGGGTTCGGAGGAGGCAATTACTGGATGTTACAATAAAATAATTTGAAAAAGAGCATCTCTTTTTTAATAGAACACTGCTGAATACATAGAAGAGAATCTGAGAAGCATTGAAAACATTCTATTAGGTATATATTATGAGTACTCACTGAAGCATATATAGGGATTGCTAAAAATGTTCATTTGTATAGTTAGGTGTATAAATATTCACAGACTCCCATATACACGTGGATAAAAACATCTATAGCATGACTCTCACAGTATACATACTGCACTACCTTGATAACTAAACATTTGCCATTAAAGAATGTGGACCATATTATTCTTAGCAAGTCTTTTTCATTTGCATAAAGTTTCTAGTTTAAAAAACCACCACAAAAATGGTTACATGGAGAGATATAAAAGTAAAAGCAGTAGCAATAGGTAAAATGGATTGATTGGTTACCAGTTTATAGGCATTATGTTAATACTGCAAAAGTTATAAATGCTATATATGTACTCTATGATATATCACTGTTATATAGCATAGTTTGTTGCTGTATAACAAACCTCCCCAAACTTACTGACTTAAAACAATAATTCTGTATTAGTTCACTTTACTGTGGTTCAGCACTATGGGCAGCCTCAGATGGTCGGCGTCTCTGACGGTTTCAGTTGGACTCACCAAAGCCACTCCAGTAAGCGTGTGGGTCAACTGGGGGCTGACTGGTTTAGTATGGCTTGGCTTACATGTCAGTTGGTTAGTGCTGTTAGTTGCTGCTGGCTGTCCTCTGAATTGCTAGAGGTAATGGGCTTCACAGTCCCCAACAAGCTTGTCTGGACTTGTTCATAGGAGGACAATTGCAAAGTTCCCCGAGCAGGAGAAGGACAAGCCCCAAAGTATATGAACTTTTCAGGTCTCTTCTTGCAGCATGGTTGCTGTTAGACTATTGGTCCAAGCAAGTCCTTGGACAATTAAAGAGCCAGCGTAGACTTTGGAGAAATGTCTCCTCGAATCTTTTACCCATTTTTAATAGATAAATCAGGGTATTTAATAAATCTAAAAAATCAGTTTGTTTATTTTTTGCTGTTGAGATGCAGAAGTTCCTCGTATGTTTTGGATACTAACCCCTTATCAGATATATGGTTTGCAAATATTCTCTTCCATTCCACAGATTGTCTTCTCATTTTATCCATTGTTTCCTTTGCTGTGTGGTACTTTGTTAGATTTTCACTGTATAGTCTGATGCTAGCTACGGGCTCGTCATAAGGCCTTTATTATGTGGAGGTGCATTCCTTCTATGTGTGTTGAGGAATTTTTATTACAAAATTATGTTGTAGTTTATTGAGATGGTTGCATGATTTTTGTCCTTCATTCTGTTAGTGGATATATCACAATAATTAATTAGTGTATATTGAACTATCTTTGCATCCCAGGGATGAATCCCACTTGATCATAGCATATGATCCTTCTTTTTTATAACTTAGTTATTGAATATGGGAGATTCATATTTATTCTTTTTTTTTAATGTTTGTTTATTTGGAAAGAGAGAGCATGAGCATGAGTGGGGGAGGGGCAGAGAACTAGAGAATCCTAAACAGGCTGCTCACTGTCAGTGTGGAGCCCAATGCGGGGCTCAGTTTCACGAAGTGACCTGAGCCAAAAATCAAGATTTGGATGCTTAACTGACTGAGCTACCCAGGTACCCCTACTTGGAAGATTTTTTTAAACATTTAAACTATGTAGATGTTCACAGTTTTCTTAATTATACATATTTTGCCAATACAATTAAAATAGGAACATTTCTGGACATTTGATTATAAAACTTCTCTGTATAACAAAGCTACCTTTTCAAAAGTTGTAACTTTTGTTGGCTCCTTTTTTACTTTTCTGTAAGATATAATTGAATAATATTTTAGGATCATTAATGTTTGCATGAGATAAATAACCTCAATTGGGTACAAAGCTGTAATACTCATTTTGTATATTATCACAAAACGTTTAAAACATCCTATTTTAAAAAATGGAATTTCTCATTTTCTTATAAACACATCGTGGAATCTGGCTGCAGGGACTAGATGGAGACCTGAGTTCCATCCCCCTTGAGCAATGAGACATCAAGCCTTGCCCTCCAACTAGTGCCAGGGGAGAAATGACAGAGAAGAACAAGCTGGAGAAAAACATTGTTAAGTTCGCACATTAAGTCCTGAGCAGAGCCAGAACTGAAAGATGCTTGAACCAACCATAATTAAGTGTGCAAGAGGTCTGAGAAGTGAACCATAGTGTGAACTGCTAGGCTTCACACTGGCCTCTAGGTGGCAAACATTCAGGAAAGACCAGAATAGCACAGCGAAGGCTTGGAAAATTAAATTGGCATTTGCAACATAACACACAAGACTGGGCCAGGACATGTTTTCTGAACCTGAAGACTTACTGATGGCTAACAGAAATGAACAACCAGGGTCTTGTAACATAATACCTGAAATCTCCAGCATACAATAGGACATTATTCATCATGCCAAGAACCAAAGAAATCTCAACTCAGATAAGAAATGACAACAGATATCAAGACTGGGATGACATACACATTAGAATTTTCTAACATGGATTACAAGACATACTCCAGAAATGACTACAAAAATTCTTACAACAATGAAAAAACAAAAAAAAAAAGCCCAGGAATTCTTTTTTTTTTTTTTTTAATTTTTTTTTTCAACATTTACTTATTTTTGGGACAGAGAGAGACAGAGCATGAACGGGGGAGGGGCAGAGAGAGAGGGAGACACAGAATCGGAAACAGGCTCCAGGCTCTGAGCCATCAGCCCAGAGCCTGACGCGGGGCTCGAACTCCCGGACCGCGAGATCGTGACCTGGCTGAAGTCGGACGCTTAACCGACTGCGCCACCTAGGCGCCCCAAGCCCAGGAATTCTTGATGAACAACTAGAAGATGTAATGAAGAGCCAAATGAAAATTTCAGAACTGAAAACTACATTAGTTTAAATAAGAAAACACTGGATAGGCTGACTATCAGAGTGTAGAGGACAGGGAGAGAATAGTCAAGTGTATTTGATGATGAATCAAGAGAAAAAAAAATAGAAGAAATGATCCAGTTTGAATAATAGAGATAAAATATATTGGGAAAAAAAATGAACATAGACTCAGGAAACACAGACTTGTGGGACACTAATAAAGGGTGTATCTTTTGTTCCTTGGTGTCCTAGAAGATGAAAGGGTGTGGATATGAAGAAGCACTCAAAGAAATAACAGCTAAAACCTTCTCAAATTTGGCAGAAGACATAAGCTTACAGATTCAAGAAAGTTTAAACTCCTAACAGGATCAGTCTGAAGAAATACACACCAGAAAGCATCATAATCAGATTTGTGAAAGCTAAATTTAAGGGGAAATATTGAAAGCAGCCAGAGAGAAACATGTTAGAACTGAGTAAAATTTTAGGAAAACCAGCTGGTGTCACAGAGAATTGCTTTGTGTGGGGAGCCCTCCCCCCAAAACACACAATGTGACCAGAAGTGTCAGAAAGTGAAATGTTCTGTGTGGATAATACACAGGGGAAAGACATAATAGGGAAGGACTGCATCCCTACATGGTGAAAGATTGAGTTTTTTTTTTCCAACGTAGTCACCTACCTCACATCATACACAAAAATTAATTCCAGATGGATTGCAGATTTACTTATAAAAGGTAAAACTGTATTTTAATGGAAAACATAGTAGAATATATTCCATGGAATGGGAAAATTTGTTTAACAGGACACAAAAGACACTAAGAAGATACAATATGCACTCACTACAAAGAAGAGAAAAAAATAATTAGTACTGTGTGAAAATATGTACTTCTGTTTATCAAAAGACACCAAGAAGGCAAAAAGTAACTGGCAGGATTAGAGAAGTTACTTAAAATACATACATCCAATGAATGTCCTTGCTATCCAGAATATACAACAAAATTCCTACACATTAGTAAGAAAAATACTGAAAACCTAGGAGAAAAACTGGCAAAAGACTTGAGCAATCACTTCAAAAAGGGGATACAAATGTTTGCTAAGCATCTAAAAAATGCTGTTTTATTATTCTGAAGGGGAATTGAGGTAAAACAATAATTAGACACCATTACACACCTTTTGGAATGGCCAACAGCAAAGAAAAAAGCAGATTTTCATGACCAACTGGTCCTCTCAGAGAGGACCAGTGATGAGACTGTAAATTGGTACAACTGCTTAAAAAGAACAAAACAAAACCCTCTAGCATTAATGAAGCTAAAGAGATATCACATATGACATAGAAATTCAATTCTATGTACATGTTCAACAGAAATGCTATCTGTTCACTTAAACCTTTTCATGGAAGGTTCAGAGCATCTGTCTCTAGTGTTTGTTTCATTTTTGTTTGGTTTGCAGCCTTCTTTTTAATTCCAGCCCGAACTGGAACTATCACAGTGTCCATAAATCAACTGAATGGATTAATATTTATGGAATATTTACATAATGGCTTACTAAATAGTGATAATAGGGATTAAAACTATATGCAACAACCTCTGTTATTAGAGGAAGAATAATGATCATCCTTGGATTAAGGTGGGGCCAGGGTTACTGATGTGCAGGAAGCACAATGGGGACTAGTATGGGAAGATGTTCTTTTCCTTCATCTGGTTGCTAGTACATGTGTTTGCTCAGTTTTTGTATATTCATCATCATTCTGTACAGGTCTGATGTATGCATTCTCCCGTATGCGTATTTCCATTCAAAGTAACAAAATATTAGGAAAGAAATTCTGAGACCCCAGTAGAAACTAGTATGTCAAAACCAAGTGTGTTCCTTCAGGAATTCAAGACTGAGTTAATATTAGTAGATGTATTAATACAGGTTCACCATTACAGTAGATGTAAGGAGAACAATTTTAGAACCATCTTAATATCAAAAAATTTACAACAGAATTCAACACTAACCCCTATTTAAAACAACAACAACAATGAGAGCAAAACTTTAAACAGCTGGGAAATGATACATATTTACAAAATCTGGTAACAAATATACACCTCACCCCAAAAGTTGGCATCTTAATTTATGAGAAAATGTAGCATTCTTACTATTAAAAAAAGACCATCTTTGAGCATGGTGCTTAATTTGAAAGGCAACCAGGCTTGCTTTTTGAACCCCCAAATTAGTTAGACTTAGCCAGCAAGTTTAAGATGGCACCAGAATGGGGCACATTTTCCAAAAGGTTTAGGCCTTCAACAACCTGAAACCTTGGAAAAACAGAGAAGAAATCCTTTTCTCAATGAAGAGATCCCTCCCAAGAGCAAGAAAAGAAGAATGGAACTGAACTGGGAACACCTAGTTATTTTTATTAAATTCACACAAAAATGATGAGAGATACAGTAAGAAAAATGTCAGAGAGAGGCTCAGAGTGGCACATGTTATTTGTTCTTCCTGTACAAGAAGGAATTGTAATCAATATAAAAATGTTTACAGTGTAAAATTAAGTGAATAAATGAGAGGTGATTTTTTTTTAAACCTACTAAATACATAGCACACATATATGCAAAAAATTTGAAAAATTGCATTTTTTTATGTTAACACATAGCACATTGTGTGGCACTGGTCCCACATTCAGTAAAAAGTCTGAGTAGAAGAATATTAGAGAGGTTTTAAAGGCTGGATTACAATGATTAGAATATCCTTAGAATCTCATTTCAAGCTGCTCTATGCTTCCTGTATATTTATCCCTTCCGATTACATTTTTCACACCTTTAATATCTCCCTGAAAGGCAGTTAGAAAAGTTGAGGAAATGAGTTCGCATTTGTATAGGGTCCTTAGCAATCCCTCCTCAAGTGTGAGGAAATTGGAAAAGTAGGAGGCAGTGTATTCGAATGATACTCAATTAAATTGAATGAATAATCATCTAAATCCCTTTTAAGCTAATTTGAAAATGGCAGGAGGTAAGAAGACACAAAGTAACTGGAAGGGATAAAAGGTGTAGAAATGCAGAAACAGAACCAAAATCACTTGTTAACATGCTTTTATACCTCTGTCTTATTTTTCTTTAAATTTTGAAATTTAGTAATATTTTTTAATTGGTTAAGGGATTATAGCAACTAATTGTAGCATAACTGAATTGTGTTTTACTTTGGAAAATACGAATAATGCTAAATTGAAGTGGGTCTCACCTCCACATGTCTTCTAGATGTAATTTGTTTCACTACTGTTTTATGGCATTTGGCCCTCCAAATGAGGTAGAGTGAACCTCAACTGAGTTTCCAGAACTTTTCAGTGATTTTTTTTTTTCATGTATATCTACTCAGCTACTTCTCCAGGCCCAAATATCTATGAGTGGCTTTTATGCTTGATGTACTGGGCAGCTTGCTGGGACAAAACAAAGTATTTTGTGACCTGACAAAAGGAATGGTTTTGCAGAGGAAATAGAAATGTATAGTATTAAACATGTTTAAGTATCCACACCTTTTTAACCCCATGCTCTTTATTAACATTCTCATGCATACATTGTAATTTTTTCCATAAAGTTGGACCACCCAAGAAGAACAAGGAGTACAGCAACCTATTAAAAATATATTTATGAAGATGCTTAACAACATTCAAGTTGTTACAAGATGTACTAATAAGTTTATATATATTGCCCATTCTGAAATATGACTTGCATAAGGCAATGATTATGTTTTCTTACTCTCATGGTCTGTGCATAGCAGAATATGGTCCATAACAAATGTTCAGTAAGTATTTGCTACGTTTTTGGCAAATTGACATACCATTAATGGTTTAAAAAGCTGAAAAGATCATATTCCTTTCATCTTTTACACCTCCTCTAATGATAGGAATTATTCACAATTCAAAGTTGAAAACAGCTACTTAGGGAATTAGATTAATTCTAGTAGGAGAGTCAGAAATCATTTGAAGTGAGTACAGCAAAACTGGCAGAGGATTAAAATTACTTGAAAATCACAATGAAAATTATCTCAAAATTCCATTAGTCTTTTAATCTTCTTGATAAAGAAATGTCTTTTCTTTCAAAATATGCATAATCCTGCACCTATCTTTACTTCCTCATTTGAAACTAGTATTGTTTCTCTTACAAAGATTTCTTTGATCTGAGCATTTGTCTAGTAAAAAAAATATATATATGTATATATATGTATATATATGTGTGTGTATATATATGTACATATATGTGTGTGTATATATATAGTGATGTTGCTGTGCATTCCATGGATTCTATTCTGAGTTCTGCTGGAGATACTTCAGAATCCATTTTGAATCTTGTTTATGGAACATAACAAATGCATGCTTATGTAAAATCAATGTATTGTGTACATATAATTTAACAGCCATACGCTAAAGAAGTTAATACTTGGTTTGCTTCAGTGTCACAAAGTGGATATATAAATAAATTTGATTTAATTATGAAGCTACATAGATAATTATAAAGAGATTCAATTTAAATACAAGTTAGCAAAACCTAAGTTTTAAGTACTATGAAAATTGTATAAAATATCTAAGTAAACCAGATAGTTTAAGTCAAACAAATGGCCCATCATTAAATTGATCTGATAAAAACGAAGATAAGGCTGATATAGATATGTAGATACAGGTATATAGGTATGGTATAGATAGAGGTAAAGAGGAAACTTTGACAGTAAAGATAATTCACGGCTAATCAAGTGATTTAGGTACCCTAATTATCATAAGATTCCAGTAATATATTTAGCCACATAAAAATTTTTACAAATGGCCCTCTGCTTCTAATCACATATAATCCACACAAAAACTCCTTGAAGCAAGATCCATTTAATTATCTATTTTACAGACAAGGAAACGGAGGTATATATCCTAATTTAAATTTGTTTCTTAGGTTCCCTTACCTAGTTTTAAATCCAGAGAACCCATTTCTCACTTCTCCATATTATACCATAACTCCAGATCAGCTGTGTTCAATCTGAATCAACCCTTTTAAATATATCACCATAAAATATAATTTAGATTTTCACATGGTGGTGTCTCTTTTCTCTATCAGTATCTTTCATCCAGAAATCCTATATTCCTGTTTGGTTTTATTCCCTAATTATGAAGTTTTGTTTTGTTTTGTTTTGTTTTATTTTGTTTTGTTTTGTTTCAGACATGGGAATAGAGAATAATATGAGTAATCTTGAGTATGCATATACCCAGAATCTGACTCTATCAAATCTTAACAAGGTTCTTATTCAAGAAGGTTTAAGAAATTCTTTTCCTTTTTAAAAACTAAAGCGACATATGGGGCGCCTGGGTGGCTCATTCGGTTAAGTGTCCGACTTCAGCTCAGGTCATGATCTCACAGTCCGTGAGTTCAAGCCCCGCATCGGGCTCTGTGCTGACAGCTCAGAGCCCGGAGCCTGTTTCAGATTCTGTGTCTCCCTCTCTCTCTGCCCCTCCCCTGTTCATGCTCTGTCTCTGTCTCAAAATAAATAAATGTTAAAAAAAAAATTAAAAAAAAAAAAAAAGAAAACTAAAGCGACATAGATACATTTGAGGTCCACTGTCTTCCCTTTTCGTTTTTTGTTCTTTCTCTCTAAAGGCAGCTGGCTTATGATGTCTGTGTTTATCATTCTCTTGTAAATGTTCATATATTTGAAAAATATGCATGAATCTATAAATATGCATGAATCTAAATATGCATGAATCTATAATGCATTGTTATGTAGAGTTTGCAATTTATTTATCGAATGCTACCGTGAATGTTTATACTACCCTGCAACTTCCTTTTTTAAAGTAAACTTTCTATTTATGAAATTTATCCTCATTTGTATATGTAGCTTTCATTCGTTCATTTGTGACAATCCCACAATTTATCCATTCGTCTGTTGAAGGCCATTTAATTTCTTCCTAATTATTTTCTTTCACAAACAATGTTGCAGTGAATGTAGTTATATATCCTCTCTTGTGCACATATCCAAAAATTTCTCCTGATCATCCGTCTTAGTACTGTGCATGTGGAACATGTGAATTTTTCCAAGGGTAGTTTAAGGGAATAAATTTTCAGATAACCAAACTCTTTTCTGAAACTGTTCTGCCTGAAAATGCAACTGTGTTAGAGTGATCATGCCAGAATTCTTTTTTCAACTTTCCGTTCAAACTTGCCCCTCTATATTTCACAGAGTGGCACATTGCTGTTAATAATTTATTGAGAATTTGGGGGTTGGAATTTGACATATTTAATGAATGTAATTTTTTTTATACATAATACATGATTTCATGTGTTTACTTGGTGTAGAGCTGTCTGACTTGGTTCAATGTTGGTAATATTGGCTCCGTCTCTAGTAATATCCTTTATAAAATTCTTTAATGTTTACTTCTACCTTTGTCAGAAAATTATCTGAAACTTGAAAATATATAAAATTAATGCTCTTTCAGTTGTTAGACTTTTATGGATCGTGTAATGAATGTGCTATTTTACAACACTGTGGAGGCAGTCAGTCTATTTTGTAGGTTTCTAACTGGTAGACATACAAAGAATTTCTGTAGTGGAAAGGTTAACTTCAAAGATTGCAGTTTATGTCCCTATAAGACAATAACTAGAAATTGTATCCTAATTTCTATGTTAAATTGTCTGTATTATACACACCTAATTCCTCAGATACACTTTGGACTGTTGTAACAGCCTAGTAGTTTCTTCATTAATTAATGAGTTGCATAAAATCTTTTGCATGGATTCATTTTACTTTCTAAAAAAATTTTATATGGTTATTTATTTATTTTTGAGAGAGAGAGAGAGGGAACACAAGCAGGGGAGGGGCAGAGAGAGAGAGGGAGACACAGAATCTGAAATAGGCTCCAGGCTCTGAGCTGTCAGCACAGAGCCTGATGCGGAGCTCGAACTCACAAACCGCGAGATCCTGACCTGAGCCAAATTTGGACACTTAATTGATTGAGCTACCCAAGTGCCCCATATGTGTATTCATTTTATATTTGCATTAGAGTAGTGGTTTTCTTTTTAAAAAGTATGCTTGAATATCTCCACTTTTATGTTAGATCTCATGAGATGATTTTCTACTTAAGTAAACAAACACACTTTGGAAATAGCTAACCTTTAATTTTATTGAATGTTATATTTATCTGCTTTTATTGATATTATTTCTTCCAATCTTCTTACTTGAGTTTAGTTTTTATCTTTAACTTTCTTAGATTGGTGGTGTTCCTGGGTGGCTCAGTCGGTTGAGTCTCCAACTTAGGCTCAGGTCATGATCTTGCAGTCCGTGAGCCCGAGCCTCACATCGGGCCCTGTGCTAACAGCTCAGAGCCTGGAGCCTTTTTCTGATTCTGTGTCTCCCTCTCTCTCTGTCCCTCCCCTGCTCATGCTCTATCTCTCTCACTCTCAAAAATGAATAAATATTAAAAGAAAATAAAATTTCTTAGCTTGGTCACATCGATATTAGTTTCCAAATGTCATTATTTCTAAATTAAATATTTAAGACTATGATCATGCATTCCACTAGTTTTATTTGTATTGTTTTTAATGCTCAGTCTTATTTATTCAGTCAATTATAATCTCTTATATGCATGTTACTATAGTGGCATATGTATTTTTTTAATTTAAAGAATTTCCAAGAGACTGCTAACTTTTTAGTTCCTTATTTTGTTAATTTTAATTCTTTCGTATTATGTTCATAGAGTAGTTCTGTCTCTCCCCTTTCTGTTTTCCTAGTGCTGTAATTATCTTGGCCTGTGGAACCTAACACAGCTTCCAAGAAATGAGGCATGAGCATTTAGAAATGCTTATCACTATAGAAACTAACAGAGAAAGATGTTCTAGCCTCTAAAGAATCTTTGGTGGCTCTCTTGAGGACTCTAGCTCCTTTTGGTCTCTGGATGCTTCTGTTGTCTTAAAATGCCAGTATCTGGAACACATCATCCACGTTATGTTCACAACAGAAATCCATTTAGGGACATGTGCGGATAAAAAAAAAATTACAACACCTTATCATGTAACAATATGCTATCTAAAACTAAATTTCGCACTTTGTTCTTTATAGCTTAAATAAATAAATAAATAAATAAATAAAAATAAACTCCTAGGTCTTATTACAATTGATTCACTGTTTCTTCTGTAAACTTAACAGAAGGGTTTTTAAACCCATATTTAAAATAGTGACGTCATTTCATAGGAGCAGTGATTTATACCAGTAGGTTATAGAGAGGGTGAATTCATTTATCTTCCCCTTTTCAATAGTCTGGAAGTCAGAGAGGGAAAGAGTTCACCAAGAAGTTCAAGTGTTAATAAGAAAACAGATTCCCCACTGCTCATTCATTTTAAAGACCACATTATGGTTGGATCAACCAGGAGACCTATGGAAACCTCAGTGAAATGAAATAGTATGGAAATAGAAAGAAATGAAAAGATTTCTAATAACTAGATATATTTCTCTTAAACTGATGATAATTGAAAGTCTTTAACCCTATAAAAAAGTGAATTAAGCATTTTATGTTTCTATTTAACCCCAATTTAGAAAATATAATGGGAAAATCTAATTTTTATCAAGTGTAGTCATCTGAAACAGATAATCGTAATATTGTAAAGTTCCACTATTAGAGAAAATATGTAAATGAAAAATTACTCAGCCTGTGACTAATGCTAATGTCTTACATAGTTTGCCTTAAAAACTAATTTCTTATTTTCACTAATGTGTCAATTTTTTGTTTGTGTTCTGTTCTTTACAGTAAAGATTGATATTCTTGGGACAAGATATGAAGTACTATTATCCACAGTCCTATTAGATTTTACTTTTTATATATGTAAAGTTAGTTGAGCCAGTATTGACTGTTAATTAGTTTCTTCTCTGATTTTTTTATCATGTAATAATTCCACATATGTGTTAAAGTCTGTTTGTGGGCTCTCTGTTTTCCTATATTATTTTACCAGCACTCTATTTAAATTAGTACAACTTGAAAATGATTCTATGTCTTTTTATCAAATATATTCACTTGTTCCTAGCCTTCAAAATTTCCTTTTCTCATATGCTTTTAGTCCCAGATAAAATTTAGAATCAATTAATCAACTTCTATGAAAAATCTTGTTGGGATATTTATTGGGAATACATTGAACCATATGTTTTAATCCAGCAAGAATTTAAGATAGATTTTCTCCTCCTTTAATAGGTTGTGTTTTCTTACATTTATCCATGTCTGTTTTTACATGATATTCAACATATTTTGAAACTTTTCTTCTTAAAGATTAAAAAAATTGTTGGTTAGATCTCTTCCTCTTTATCATATAGTTTTTATTATTTTTCTTTTACTATTATTTTTTCTAAGTTGTGGCTAGGATACAGGAATGCTATTGATCTTTACATATCAATGTTTTAGCTAGGAATATTAATAGATTTGGGTTTTTTTTAATGTTTATTTTTTTTGATAGAGAGAGAGAGTATGTGTGTGAGCGAACACGAGCCGGGCAGAGAGAGAGGGAGACAGAGTCCCAAGCAGGCTCCATGTGGACACAGGGCTCAAACTCACGGACCGTGAGATCATGACCTGAGCCGAAAAAAAGAGTCAGATGCTTAACAAACTGAGCCACCCAGATGCCCCAATAGATTGGGGTTTTATTAAACAATTGTTTGGTCTAGATAAAAAGTAATTTTTTTCCCATTTGCATCAATTATGTTACCTTGTATAGTGTTGAAATGAAGCAGAAATAGGGTCATGTCTTTCTTGTTTTGCTGCTGTATTAGTTTGTTAGGGCTGCCGTAAAGTAACAGACCGGGTGGCTTAAGCAACAGAGATTTATTTCTCACAATTTGGAGGCTAGAAGTCTAAGGTCAAGGTGTCAATGTATTTGATTTCTTCTGAGGCCCCCTCTCTTGGCTTGCAGATGGCTGCTTTTTCCCCCCCGATGTCCTCACATGGTCTTTTCCTCTGTGTAAGTATGCCCCAGGTGTCTCACTGTGTTTCCATATTTTCTCTTCCTATAAGAACAGTAGTCAGATTGGATTAGGAGCCACCCTAAGAGCCTCATCTTAACATAATCACCCCATTTATAGTACTATTTCCAAACACAGTAACATTCTGAGGCACAGGCTGTTAGGGCATCAACACACGAATTTGCAGGAGACAGAATTCTATCCCAAACAGCCACTAATTTGGAGGTGCCTAAGGATTTACTATTAAATATAGTGATAGGAACCTTATAGGCTAAGGCAATTTTTTTGTATTATCCTAAATTGGTGATTTTTTTCCACAATTGAATAGTGAATTTTATAAAATTAATCTGCAAGTATTTAGGATGATTGTGAGTTTTTATTCTCACCTTCTGTCTAATGTGGTGAAATACACAATAGATGTGTTGATGTCTATCCATCCTAGATTTCTCAGACTGGATCCAGTATATTCATGGGAAATTTTCTTTAATGCACTGCTGAATGAATGTTCTTATGTCTTAAATAGAATTTTAGCATCTTTGTTCATTCTGAAATTTTTATATCTTATTCCCTTATTCCCTTATTCCCTTATGATCTTTGATGTTGAGGAAGTTCTGTCTCCGTACATTTTATAGCTGGCACTATTTACTTTGTATGATATAAAAAATCAGTTTCTTTAAAATTTAATAAGTTTTCTTTATAATTGTCTGCCTTGGGGGACTGGGTTAGTTTCTTTGGTTATTTGTGTAGATCACATAGAGAAAGATTTCTGTACACTTAGTTTATTTTGGGGACCAATCAAATATCCTAAAGAGTAGGTGATTTTAGATAATGTGTAATTTCTAAATATTTTCCACTTAATTTGTAAAATGTATTAACATAAAGTCTGTGATTATTTTATGACTTAAAAATCTTACTAGTATTTTCTTTCCCCATTTTGTTTATAGCTTACAGGTAATAAATCCACATTCCATTTCAATCATTCTGCATCTTAAATTTTAATATTTCTAGGTAGTGGTTCCATGATTCTTCACCATCTGCGTTTACCCGATTTATCTGAAATATATCTGTCAGTAAACTTATTTTTTTAATTTTATAAATTATTTTAAAATATTGCTGTAGCTGTAAATGTGTCCTAATTTTTATTCCTAATTCCACCAATTTGTATTTTATCTCTGTTTTATCATTCTTACTAGATTCTGTCAGTTATCTCTTCTTTTGTGTTTTCTTCTGCGTTAATTTATGCTCCTTCTATTATCTCTTTAAATGTACTTATATTTATTTCTTTTAATTTCTTGACCTGAATGCTGAGTTCATTATTTAGCTTTTTTTTTTTTTTTTGGTTTGAATAATTGCATTTCATTCTACAACATGTCCTCTGAGTATGGCTTGAGGTATTGCACAAGTTTTAAGATGTTGTATTTTTCATGCTGTTCAGATGGAAATATGTGTGTGTGTATACATAGTTTTAAATTTACCTTCTAACTTTTTTCAGCTTTATTTGAGGTATAATTGACAAATTAAAACAGTTTACTTAAACACATAAGTATGCAACATGATGATTTGACATACGTATACTTTGTGATGATTATCACAATCAGGTTAATTAACAGACCCACCACCTCACATAGTTACTATTAGTTTGTTTTTCCCTTGAGAATTTTTAAGGCCTACTATTTTAGAAAATTTAAAGTACACAACACAATATTATTTACTATAGTCATGGTGATGTATATTCATTTCCCAGAGTTTATTTATCTTATAACAATAGGCGTATACCCTTTGACCAACATCTCCATGTGTTTGTGTCTTCATTTTTTTGTTGTTGTTGTTCTTTTGTTGTTGTTGTTGTTGTTGTTTTACCAATGCCTTACAGTTTTCAGTGTACAAGACTTTCACCACTTTGACTGAATTTATTCTTGAGTATTTTACTATTTTTATGCTATTATAAATAAGATTGTTTTCTTAATTCCTATTTCCAATAGTTTTTTAGTGTATAGAAACACAAGTGACATTTTATATCAATTTGGTATCCTAAATCTTTACTGAATTTGTTGATTAGTTTTAAGAGCTTTCTTGTGGAGTCTTTAGAGTTTTCTATATAGAGGTCCTATCATCTGCACAGATGGTTTTACCTCATCAGTTCCAATTTGGAAACTCTTTATTTCTTTTTCTTACCTACTTGCTCTGGCTGGGACTTTCCATACTATGTTGAAAAGAAAAGACAGAAGTGGGTATTCTATACTGTTCCTGATCTTGGCGGAAAAAGTTTCAGCGTGATATTAGCTGTGGACTTGTCATATATGGCCTTTATTACATTGAGGTATTTTCCTTCTTTCTCCATTTTATTGAAAGTTTTTTATAATGGAAGGATGCTGATTTTTTTCAAATGCCTTTTCTGCATCCGTTGAGATGATCATAAGATTTTGTCAGTCACTCTGTTAATACGGAGTATCACATTTATTGATTTGCATATGTTGAAATATCACTGCATCTCAGGGATTATTCCAACTTGATCATGGTATATGATCTTTTCTTTTTAAGTTTATTTATTTATTTTGAGAGGGAGGGAAAGAAAAAGAGAGAGAGAGCAAGCAGGTGGGAAGGGCAGAGAGAGAACCTCAAGGAGGCTCCATACAGTCAGCACAGAGCCCAGTGTGAGACTTGAACTCAAGAACCATGAGATCATGACCTGAGCCAAAATCAAGGATTGGACACTTAAGTGAGTGAACCACTTTGGTTCCCTGGTATGGGATCTTTTTAATGTGATTCTTAATTCTATTTTCTAGTATTTTGTTGAGAACTTTCAGATCTGTATTCATCAGGTTTAGTGGCTTGTAATTTTTCTTTCTCATAGTGTCCTTGACCAGGTTTGGTATCAGTAATTCTGGCCTTGAAATTTGGAATTTCTTGAAACTTCTTTAATAGTTGGTATGGTCACTTAAAACTATTTTACATGTAGTTAAATAAATATAGGTTTTTTAGGTAGTGTAAAGTGTGTGTGTGTGTGTGTGTGTGTCTGTCTGTCTGTCTGTCTGTCTGCCTGTCTGCTAATAACTAAAATCAAGCCTTGCTATTTCCAGGCTGTTTGGGGGTACCTCACTCACAGTTTCACACAGTGAGCCTGGCTCTAACCCTCCACCATATGTTGTATACTATTTCACTCTTTACTCTGTAGGAGTTGCTGTCTTCTTAATCTGCTTTTCATCTAGGATTCCCATATTCTGAAGCTTCCTATTGAGTACTATGTCTTTTCCATCTCTCTCCCGTTGAACTGTGTGTTTTGTGGATGTTTACCTTTGTTATAGGGATAGATACATTGACAGAGGTAGTTTGTTTTCTCTATTATTAGTGTATATTTAACATTTGGTCATGGCAGTCATGAGGAAGTTATGCATAAATTCGCATCATCATTCTGGCTCACAGGTCTGAATGTCTTTTTTATGTCTGTTTGTTTTCTTGCTTTGTTTTTCATACATTACCATGTCCTTGGGTCTCACTCTCAAATACCCTGGATCAATAGATGAGTGTTTGAATAAAGGAAGCTGCATTTCTAACCATCACTGCTGGTGGTTCTGGTAATCATCCAGGCTCAGGAACCACTGGCTCAATATTTAGATTTTTTTTTCATTTTCATATTTTGCAAGTCATTTTATTCATCCTACATACTAGCCATATGGAAAACTGTTCACATGTAGAAACAACTTTTTAAAAGTTATATTGTATACAACCTGTACTTTCTTAGCTATATTTATTCCTTTAATAACTCATTTATGGAACATATATCAATGCCTTCTGTGTGCCAGAAACCACTATATACACTAAAATCATAATTGAGAATTATTTTGAAAATGTAGTCACATAGTGATTGAGCATGTGGATTCTGGAAATAGTTTTGCTTAAGTTCAGAACACAGCACTAGCATTCACTAGCAGCGTATTGTTGAGAAATTTGCTTAATGTTTTTGAGTGTCAATTTACTTATCTGTGAAATGGATACAATGATGGCACCTTTCAAATGGCAATTGAAAGATTGTGTGTTTACTGTTAAAATGGTGTCTGGAACATAAAAAGCGCTCATTAAGTACTTACTATTGTATTATTGAACGCTTGCTGGGCATCTGCCACTGTTTTAAGCGTTTTCATACATTGCTTAATTTAATATTCACAACAACCATTCGAGATCTATCACTAGCTCAAGTTATCTTTTGAGGACATGGAATATATGTTATTAATATTTCCAGTTCTGTGATTGAGCACAGTAGCCAGAATAACGTAGACCCTCATGAGACATGTCAAAGAAGCTCAAAGTGAGCCAAGGATGAATGGAAGCCAGGTATCTATCACAGTCCATGTGAGGGAAGGAAACTAAAAATGTAGGTTGCATCAAACAGAGATATGCCAAAAAAATAAAAGGGTGCTCTAAGCATATGAAAGTTGAGAAGATGGGAGAGAAACCTGTGTAAAGGAACATACAAATTATTTAATACCTGAAGGGCATAAAAAAATTGGGAAGCACATTTTCTATGTCATAACAGCATGTGGTATTAGTAGGGATGGGCAGAACATAAAATTGTAGCTAGACCATGATGGGTCATATACACATGATAAGGGGTTTGACTGTATATTCTAAGACTAGGGATCAGCAAACTTTTTTCTGTAAAGGGCCAGAGAATAAATATTTTAGGCTTTGAAGGACAAATGATCTTCTTTGCAACCACGCAACTCTGTTGCAGTGTGAAAGCAGCCACTGACAGTAGTAAATGGACAGGTATGACTGAATTTCAATAAAACTATTTATTAAAACATATGACAGGCTAATTTTGATCTAAGGGTTGTAGTTTGTTATGACCTACTTTAAACAATTAAACATAGAACTACCATGTGACTGAGCAATCATACTTCTGGGTATACATCCAAAGGAAATCAGAACGGGATAATAGAATGATATCTGCATTCCCCATGTTTATTGTAGCAGTGTTTGCAATCACCAAGATATGGAAACACTGTAAGTGTCCATCAACAGATGAATGGATAAAGAAGATGGATAAAGCAAATTATGTGTGCATATATAGTATGTGTGTGTGTGTGTGTGTGTGTATATATATATATACATGTGTGTGTGTATATAGATATAGTATATGTGTATATATAGTATATATACACAAATGGAATATTATTCAGCCATAAAAAGAAGGAAATCTTGCTATTGTGTTAACATGGATGAATTTTGAGGGCATTACGCTGAGACAAGTCAAAGGCCAATGCTGTCAGATATCACCTATGTGTGGAATCTAAAAAAGCCAAACTTGTAGAAACAGAGAGTACAACCATGATTATCGGCATGGGAGTGCAAGGGAAATGGAGGGGCATTGATTAAAGACCACAAATTTAGAACTAGAGGATGAATAGGTTTTGGAGATCTGATGCACGGAATAGTGATTATAGCCAACAATACTATATTATATACTTCAAAGTTGCCAAAAGGCTTGATCTTCAATGTTCTTACCTCCCCCCAAAATGATAATTATGGGATTTAATAGAGGTGTTAGCTAATGCTACAGTGATAATCATATTGCAATATATAAGTGCATCAAATAACACATTGTATACTTTAAATGAACACAATGATATATGTCAGTTATAACTCAATTAAAAATAAGCAAATAAAAGAGGATCATAAAATTATATATTGATAAGTAATCTTGATGGCTATAATTACTTAAATTTTGAATATGTGCCAAACACTGCTTTATGCATAATGTGTCATTCATACTCTCACTTAACTGTGCTGGTGCATTAGATCAGTATGCTCATTATTATACATTTTTTCTGTTCAACAAAGCAAATGTCCTTGGAGGGATTAAATAATTTGCCCAAGATTACCCAGGTAGTGAATGTCTACTTAAGGTAGTATATCAGTAGTGTTAAATCTTTGGGAAAATGTATTAGAAGTATTATATTATAGATTCCTGGACTCAAGAAATTTATAATATGGGGGGGGGAAGTCATATAAGATAATTTCATGTTTACTGGCACAATACAACACCTGTCAAAAATAACATAATGAAGTCATGTAGGTACTTTATCTATCTATGGGCCCTACCACACATCAAAACACACAATGAAATATTGTGCAGTTTATTTGTGGAACCTATTTAAGATAATGGGACATAACCGATTTTAATAGTAAAATTCTGGTTTTATAAGTGAAAATGTTATTATTATTTTACATAGTAGACTTTTTGTTTATAGATATAATAATATATGTAGAACATAGAAATTATAAAACACCAGAATTATACAATACAAAGTAAAGCCATATATAAAGCCATATATAATCATGTCATAGGCTGGAAATCTATCATTTCCATGTATTTATTTCTATGAGTTTTTAAAACCTATATATACTTTTAAAGTCAATTTAAAAATTTTTTTAATGTTTATTTTTGAGAGAGGAAGAGAGAAAGAGAAAGAGGGAGAGAGAGCATGAGTGGGAAAGGGGCAGAGAGAGAGGGAGACACAGAACCTGAAGCACGCACTAGGCTCTGAGCTGTCAGCACAGAGCCTGACACAGGGCTCAAACTCAAGAACCATGAGATCATGACCTGAGCCAGAGTCCAATGCTCAGCCAACTGAGCCACCCAGGCACCCCAAAACCCATATATACTTTTATTTAAAAAGCATTCTATATGTATTTTCTTTCTAGTAGTCATCTTTGGAATGACATTTCCAAAAATATATATTTTTTATGTTTAAAAAATAATAGTTTAATACTGCTATGCTAGGTGAACTTTAGGTAAATATTTAATAAAGACTAAAGAGTTGCTTAAAATAGGATGTCATTGTCTGTGCCTGTTGCTTCTAAATTGGAGATTACCTTCTCCATTTGAATATCTTCTTGATGACATGATATCAAAAGACAATCAGACAAAACACAGCCCCACAAAAATATAATATCAAACTGGTAAATATTGGAGGCTGGCAAAAAAAAAGATATATCTTCATTAAAGTATTATATATTAACAATAAAATGTAGCATGACAAAAATATGATTTTGTTCATAAAACCAACTTCAGCGTAGGCTTTTTTATGGTTTAAGAAAGATATATGAACAGTTTAAAGAAAATTACAGAAATAAATCTTTCTTGGCTGTCCCTAAAGCTCTGCAGATAGTTAAAAACAAGAACACATGAGGAAGGAAAAGGTCTAAATTGCTTAGAGTTACTTAATCCGCCAAGTGACAAGTCCTATGATTTTCACTGATATCATATTAGTGTTATTAACATTAATCTTCATTGGCTACTGTATTGTGATTGACATTGTCTACAACATAGGCTAATAGATAAAAATTATTGGTAAGCCAAGCACAGAATTTGAATTTTAATAATCACTCCATTGGGGTAACTAAATGGGAGGTCTGAAAAAAGCCATGTGAATCAAACCATTGTTTCTGGAATATTTCTACAGGGCAAGACCAGGTAGCCATGGAATTGTTGGTGGTTAAAAAATGTTTCCTTTGCTTCCCTACAACCAGTAGAGGATCTCTGCTCCTCTCACTTTCTGGGAAACAAAAGGACTGAGAAGTAATATTATGTTGTTTTCTCACGTTGTTAAGGAGTGTAAGGTTTACTCCAACTCTACACAGTTAAAACAACTGGCTAACCCAAGCCCCTGGATTCTTTGGTTTAACCTCTTTCTATCTCAAATCTGAACTCTGTCTACTAGGTTTGATCTTGAGTGAGTTCTAAAGATCCACTTAAATTTTCCTCAGACTCTTGTTCACCCCATTTCTCACTCAGGGTCTGGCTAATTGAAGTTTAACCTACATGTTGAACTCTGACCCAACATCAGCAAATTCTGGTACCAGCTTTGCAAAGCTCCTAAAAAACTCTGCGCTCTCCTACAATTTCAAAAGTTAAATTGATAGAGGAATATAAGGATGGTAAAAGAGTTCATTTTTCTTGATTTTCTCTGGTATTTTTAGATCATTGCTATAAAATAAAATCTCTTTTTAGCTCCAAATATATTGCAGATGTTACTGATCCTGATTCAAGGCCAACACAGACCTTCTATGGTGCAATAATAGGTGATAGTGGTAATTCTTAGAATAATCAAAAATAAATTAATCTCTTTTATCTTGAGGTATTTAAAAATTCATGAGAATGCCATTTGATTTTGTGGTACAGTTTTTTTTTTAAAGGGACAGATCTTAGTTTGGAATAACAAATCTCAATGGGTGGTATCTTAAAATAACACATGTAAAAATTACATGTGATTGAGATTTATTAGAATTCATATATACCAGAACATGAATTGTTTGTTTTATAAGAATAACTAAAGAAGAAAGCATCAGATTCAAAGCCAAAATGATGTTGCGTGGGCAAATCAGGAAAACTTTCTGAGCCTCAACTGACTAACTAATCTGTAAAATGGGAATGATATTGTGTGTTTTCTTTAAATCAACAAGTCATTTATTAAGAAAGCAAGAGAGTAGGTTTTAAGGATATTAGATAAAAAATATAGTTTATACTTTATGGAAACCATCCAATTATACATTGAAAAGACATTTTGGGGGCACCTGAGTGGCTCAGGCAGTTAAGCATCCGACTTCAGTTCAGGTCATGATCTCATGGTTCATGGGTTCAAGCCCTGTGTCGGGCTCTGTGCTGACAGCTCAGAGCCTGCACCCTGCTTCAGATTCTGTGCCTCCCTCTCTCTCTGCCCTTCCCCTGCTCATGCTCTGTCTCTTTCTCTCCCTTTCTCTCTCTCTCTCTCTCTCTCTCTCTCTCTCTCTGAAAAATAAACATTAAAAAATTAAATTAAAAAAAAGAAATTGTTTGGCATGACAGATCAGTCATCCAAACTACTCTGCAAAGAGATCTATCAGTGAATTAACACTTGCTTTCATTATATATGTAAATATATTTTACAAGAGAAGTTTTACATGAAACAGTATTATTAGATGTGTTCCCTTTTTATGTAGAATAAGGGCAAAAATAGTAAACTATTTTGTATCTTGATCACATATTTCTAGTGAAGTTGTGAAAAAAGAAAACAGGTAAGAGGGGTTAAAAGATAGTCTAAGGAATGAATAAAAATAAACCTCACCAGTTATCACATTGTGTGTATTTATACACATACATATATATATAAAATAAAAATCTTTTTATATAATGACATATTTGTATTAATGTCACCATGTCACCCTTTTGAAAGAACTTGAATTAAACAGAACTTTTACCAATGTGCTATACAATCTGTCTTAAATATTCCTATCTGCACAGGTATATATTATTTTTAATCAATGACAAGTAGAAATTAACCTTCTAACAGCCATGATTGTTTCTTATAAACCATCCACTAATTGCTTCTTTTCAGGAAGATGAACTGAATCTCTGCCTCTCTGTGATCTGACATGTTTTCTCTGCATGGTAGGTGACAGCCCTTACAGTTTTCTACTTCTAGCTTGTGACACATATTTCTTTGAAGGAGATGAGAGTATTTCATAATCACAATTTCTTGGAAGGCTCATAGTAAGCCCAAGTCATCTGTATAATTTGTTTTCAATGAAAATGATGTAATTTTATGCCATGAAGTTGATAGAACTTCTAATTTAGATTTGTACTTATTTTTTTTTAATTCCTTTGTGTAATGCTTTGAGAAGCATCTGCTTTGATAGTTGTTATCTGTACATCTGGTGAAAAATACTCTCCACATGTTGATTGCTGTAAAGGAAGTTTACGAAAACCATAACCCATGACTCTGTGGAATATTAGTAAAGTGTTTCAGTTATCCATTGCCATTTAAAATGTCCATGTGGGTTTGTCAGGACAGCTTTTGAAATGTAACAGATTAATATCCTTACTTTGACTTAATTTGTGGACAGATGGCTTGAATAGGACCGAGTGATGCATTGGGCTATCCCTCGGCTTGTCAAGACTTATTTACAGCAGAGGCACCATCCTCCAATGGCTGATTATCTGCTTCATTTAGTAGGAAGGAAATTAACCTCTGATTTCTGTGCTGATGACTCAGCAGGTAGCATACCACTAATGCAAATAAAATTTGGGGAAAAGAAAGAAACTCATTTTATTTCCTGGGATAACCAAACAAAAGGCAGAATGTTAAGCGATGTTTTTCGCATAATTCTATGCATTTCTGTGTCTTGGCATGTACCCAGTTTAGAAAAAGAGGTTCTGTGCTATAAAGCACATATTTCAACTCCATATGTTTTATGTCACTTAATCCTTAATTAAAGGCAAGCCCCAAAGAAAACACTGCTACCTAAGAAGTATAATCTGAAATATAGAAGGCATGATTTTTTTTCACAACATAAGATTGACTTAAACTCACAGATTATCTTCTAGCTGAGTTACTTTGTTTTTTAATTTAATTTAATGTGTTTTATTTTTTGAGAGAGAACAAGTAAGCAAGGGAAGAACAGAGAGAGAGAGAGAGAGAGAGAGAGAGAGAGAGAGAGATTCTTAAGCAGGCTCCATGCCCACTGTGGAGCCTGACACAGGGCTCAGTCTCACAGCCCAGGGATCATGACCTGAGCTAAAATCAAGAGTCAGACGCTCAACCAAATGAGCCACCCAGATGCCCCTAGTCTGAGTCACTTTAATAAGGACTTTTCTTGATGCGGTAGCATATCTTAATGCTGTCGAGAAAAGTAATATTGTGAGAAATGTTCTTGGTGCAACAATTTTATTTTCTCTCTTTGGACAAATAACCTGGAAGCATTAATATAGTAGCTATTTGTAGAAAAATGTGTATTTATGGATACATGGTACAAATGCTGCTAGAATAACTGGACATCAGTATGCAGAAGAAATGAATCTAGACACAGAGCTTTCATCTTTCACAAAATTTATCTCAAAATGGATTACAGGCCTAAAAGTAAATGATAAAACTATAAAACTCTAGAAGATAACATAGGAGAAAAATCTAGATGACCTTGGGTTTGGCGATGTATTTTTAGATACAACACCAAAAGCACGGTTGATGAAGGAAAAAATTGATATGTGGAACTTTATTAAATTTAAAACCTTGAGATCTGAAAAAGGCACTGATCAGAGAATAAAAAGACAGGCCAGAGACTGGGAAAAAGTTTTGCAAAAGACACAGCTGATAACGTGAATTTCTCCAAAATACACAAAGATTTTTTAAAACTCAACAATTAGAAAATTAGCAAAAGATCTGAATACACACCTCACTGAAGGAAATATACAGATGGCATATGAGTTTATGAAAAGATACTCAGCATCATATGTCATTAGGGAACTGCAAAGTGAAACAAGATGCCAACACACACCTATTAAAATGAGTAAAATTCAAAACCCTGACCATACCAAATGTTGGTATGAAGCTACAGAAACTCTCCTTTATCACTGGTAGAAATACAAAACGGTACAGCCGTTTTGGAAGGTAGTTTGATAGTTTCCCACAAAGCTAAACATGGTCTTACCATACAATCCACCAGTCACACTCTGACGTTTAGCTAAGTGAGTTGAAAGCTTGTGTCCTCATAAAAGGCTGAGCACAAATGCTTAGAGCAGCTTTATTTATAACTGTAAAACTTGAAAACAATCCAGATATCCTTCAATAGGTAAACGGATAAACAGTGGTACACATCCATATAATGGATGGAACATTTTTCAGTGATAAAAAGTGATGGACTATCAAGCCATAAAATAACACGGAAGAACTTTAAACACATATTACTAAGTGAAAGAAGCTAGAATGAAAAGGCAGCCTACTGCATGATTCCAGCCATAAGACGTTCTGGAAAGAGCAAAACTATATTAAAAAAAAAATCAATGTTGCCAGAAGTGTAGAGGGAAGGAAGAAGGGATGGATAGGTGATGCCCAGATGACTTTTAGGGCAGTGAATCTATTCTGTATTATATTATAATGGTGGATCCATGACAGTATACATGTGTCAAAACCCATAGAATGTACAACACGGAGAGTTAACCCTAGACTATGAACTTGAGTTAATGACATATGAATAGTGATTCATCAGTGTAAGAAATGTACCACACTGATGCAACAGGTTGATAATAGGGTAACAGATGGGGGTGTGTGGAAGGAGGTATGTGGGCACTTTCTCTACTTCCTGCTCAGTTTTTCTGTAAGCCTAAAACTCTAAGAAATAAGGTCAACTAATTTAAAAATGGACTAAATTAGGGATAAGCAAAGTTAAATTTAAACAGAATGGCTTTCAGTCTAGAGGAATATATGACTAATATTAAGAAAAACTTTTTAAAGAATGTCATGATAAATCACAAGGATTCTGTCACAGTTAAAATAAAAAAGAAAAGTGATAGAATTCAAGTTCAATAAAATCCATTTAGTCTCATTGAATGCTTTGGGTAAAAGAGCCAGTAGACCTAGAATTATATTGATGGAGGGAAGATAAACCATATGAATTATCGTATGAATTCCTTCATGTAGTCACACAAATACTAATAAACCACATGGTGTTAAAGAGAAATTATAGAATAGTATAACCTGATGGATAGACTTCAGGGTCTTCCATTAAAATGAAATGGGACAAAAATGAAACAGACATTTTAATTTATTGCTGAGCTCTAAAGGATGTAAAGGAAATCATCAGAATCAATCCCCAGTTAAAATGATCTAAAAACCAAAAGTGGGCACAGTGATTTATAAGCATTTCCAAAAGGTAGGCATGTCTAAGGAAAATGCCTGCTGAGTGCTGGAAAGATGGTTAAACCATCCTCAGATGTAGTGTCCCTGGCCCCAAACACAATATAAATCCTCTTGAGTGAAGGAACCACTGGATATCTGCTAAATCAGTCAAGTACAAGCTTGTAGTGAAAGACAACAAAAATATTCAAATGTAGATTCTTACAAATTTTAGATATAATAATAATGAATAGCATAAAAATTGAAAATGAAATCTTTTAAAAATCAAAAAGCAAATTATAAAAATGAGCAAGCCAAGAGATAATTAAAACAACCAGGTTTGAAAAAGCACCAAATAGAAATCTTAGAATAAGAAAAGGTGTGTGTGTGTGTGTATTATTATAATATATACAATATGCTTATGTATACATATGTATATATTATATTGTATGATTATATAATTGCATATGTGATTATATATATGATTGGAGAGAAGTGGTACTTAGTGAATTGGAAAATTTATGTGAAAAATGTGACTTTAATGTACTATAATTTAATCAAATTGCATTAAATGGCAAGTTCTCTTTGTTTGGAAACAGAGAGTATCTGGATTATTTAGCAGCCAAATAGAGTTGGAAAATAGAGGAAAAGTGAGTTGTGATGGTACATCCAGCAATGGGTCACAGAAATTGCCAAAAAACTTCATTGCCTGAAGGGGAGACCTCTTTCTGAATGCAACATTGAGCAAGTGGGTCTGAGACAAGTGGTAAAACAGAAGTTGGATCACTCCCACTTGGGATGAGTGTAGGAGTGACTACAGGGGCACAACCGAAGTCGTGATGCCTTCAGAAACACCATCACAATGAATTTCCAGGATGGAGGACTGCACTGGGGAAAATCGCTGGAAAATGGCAGAATCATTGGTGGTTTTAAAAAAAGAAAAAAGATGGAGACAGGGTTTCAGAAGACACAAATCTCAGAGCTGTGAAGGAGGCTGCACAAACAGCTAGTATTTTTAAATGCTGTGAGGTGTACATAGTTGAGAGAGCCACCCAGACACCCCTCAAGTCCCACCTGGGACACTCATTTAAATAATAACATATGAGATGCTAATACCAAAGTGTTAAAAAAAGAAAAAAGAGGCAATGTATCTAAATGATAAGGGTGCACCGGAAAAATAGAAAATAATTAGGAAAATAAGTTAACCTAATGTTACAAAACAAGCTACTAGAAAAATCAGCTCTATATCACCAAAATTCATAGGAAAAGCTGTGGCATAAGGATAGATTGTGGGCGAAATCGCAGGAACAGATGAGTAGCGAGGTCTTCTGTGGCATCTTGTTTTGAAGAGGAGGGCCTGACTTGACATTGGGACTTTTATGCCTGTAGACACTGGTGGCCCCAGAAAGCATACTGTGTCCTGTACGATACAGCATGTGTGGGTGCTTTGTAAACAGAAAGTGACTTTCAAAACTCCTGATTTTGTGCTGGTACCTGGTAGAGATGGAACATCCGACCACATGGAACACCTGATTTTGAAGCGTCAAATGACTGTGTCACACTACCCATCATGACCTGGTGTTGACTGTTTCACCAAACCATACAACTGGATGGGCCCAATACCTGTCCACTCCCCACAAGACTGGGAACACAGCCACAGTGAAACTGAGTGAGCAGGTGACTCAGACTACTATTAGTATCTGCCCCTATTCCTTGAGCACTTCTCCCTCAATCCATATAAACTGGCCTTGTAAGGAGTTTCCTCTGACCAATTAGTGGGAAAGAAAAGAGTGTGGGCCTTGTTGGTTTACAAATGTATCTCCACTCATTAGCAGCCCTGAAACACAACAGTAAAGGGAAATCCTTTCATTGAGAAGAACTTTAGGAGACATGGCCTGAAGTTCATTGTTCATGGCTTATTGACAGGCTTATGTTGACTGAACAAATTGGAAAACTGGTTCAGTTTATGGGGCCAGCCAAGAGACAATAACCTGAAAATTTATGATACTGACCTACAGAATGAAGTATATGTTTAAACCTGGAAATCAATATATGGCGCTATCTTTCCCACAAGGTATGCATAGAGATGAGAGTGGTCCCTCTATTTTCTATATGTCTACTTTTTAAAAAATACTGGCAGTATGTTTTCCAAATTTGGTGAAAAGCATGAAACTACAGATCTACCAGGCTCAGTGAACCACAAGTAGGAGAATTTCAATGAAAAACATGCCAGTGCATGTTACAGTCAAACTGATCAAACCAAAGACAAAGAAAAGCATCTTAAAAGCATTAAAAAAAAGTACACAAGACACACAAGAGGGTTATATGAATTTTTTTAAGTAAGGTTTTTTTAATAGAAGCATAACACAAAAATAGAAAAGTACACAAATAAAATTAGTTGGCACAATTCACCACAAAGTAAAGATAACTATGTAACCGGCACCCAACTCAATAGCGACAACACCAATCTTCCCCTTCTTGGTCATTATTCAATTTCTTCCTTCCCAAGGGAAGAGAGCACTATCCCAAATTCTAACACCAGAGATTAGATTTGCCAGTGGTTAACCTTTACATAAATTGAATACATGATGTAAAAAAAAAAAGAAGATGGTAAATGTCCAGTATAAATATTGGTTAAATATATATAACATCTATTATATATATTAAATAATAAATATATATAATAAATATATGTGATATAATAAGTACATATAATATAAAAATATATATAATATGTGTATATAGCAACAACTATGCCATAGGAGTATGTAAATGTTATGTGCTCTGCTGTAATCAGATATAATCCAGCTATCAAGAACCGAGACAGAAAAATGGAAACAAAATCTATTATGATAATACAGAATCAAAAATGTGAAAGTTTTTTCAGCCCTCCCTTTGTGTCCACAGGCCCCCCAAACTCTCTCTCCATGTCACCCCCTCCCACTCCCACCACACAACTTTCTAGCCCCCACAGCTTCTCATTCAAGTCTCTCTTATCCTCTTAACAATTTCTTAAAGGTATTTATTTTTGCATTATGCACTTTCTTTTTGCCAGATGTGTTTAACAAGGGTGTTTGGAGAGACCTACTTCTAGCCCCTTCCTTCCTTGTCACGTTTTCTCAGGCCTTCTCTGTTATTTTTAATATCTCTCAGAAGCAGTCTTAATAGCTCCTGATCATGCCTTTTATTGACACTTTGTTCTTCTGTCAAGTTTTTTGGCCCTGAAAAAGTCTTAAGACTTGAAACTACTATTTATATTATTGCTGGTGGTAAGTTAATGTTATAAAATCATTAATGAAGAAAAAAATATATTCCTTACTGGTGTGTTTCATAATTTTTCAACTGATATATTGTAAGATATCTATACAAAAATGTCACGTGATACATTTTTAGTTAAGAATGTACTAGGTGTAATAAACAGTAGAATGTCTTTGGTATTGGAGAAAAAAAATAGTCTGACTCACTATGTATACCTCTGGCTAGTTGGTCATGGGATTCCTAAGAAAGAGGTAGTCTGCTGAATTTTTACCTGATTTGCATAAGTCGGAGAGTTCTAGGTTACATGAACATGAGTCCAACTTGAGTCACCAAAAGAGAGTCATTGTTCCTTCATCAAGTTCCAGATTGAGCCAGTTTATAGATCAGAACCCCTTGGATGAAGGGGATGTTGGTTCCCCTTGTGTGTATGTATGTGTGTGTTATGGTTTAGAGTGATTCCAAATATGTTCATGGAGTAAATCCATATATGTGCATGTTTTACTTCTGATATCTTAAGTTCCCTCAGAGTAAACTCTTCATATATCTGAGTTAATCAAATAAAAAATAATTATAAAATACATGAAGCCATATGTTAGGTGTGCTATGAGCCAAAAGCCATTCCAGCCTGGTATGAACTGAGCAGATGAAAAATATAAAAAAGGGTAAGACCCTAAGTATTCAAACTTCAGCCTTTCTTTGCTGAAATTGATATGGAAAATGTGATAAAGGGCTTGCTTTTAAGATGATTTCAAAGATCAAAAGAAAGTGTCGAAGTAAGAAAGATGATCAATCCACAGTCAACCATGGGTCTTCCTTCCCCAGAGACTGACTTTTAATTAATTTATAGTCTGAAATAAATTACTAAGTGAAAATGCTTTGAAGTTTTGGGAATGCATATTCTTATTTGCTTCTCTACATATGAGTATTGTTAGTGCTTAAATGAGCTTGGAGAAGTTTTCAAATTGCATGTGTAGTTTTAAACTTCCTGAAATCTTTTCACAATTTGAGATGTTTATATAAATGAAATGTGTTAAGATGATAAGACTGAGGATTTGATATCATTTATGAAATTATCCTGCATAGATAACCTTTAAGGCAGTGCTGTCCAATTGAAATTTAATTGATAATGGAAATTCTCCCTTTGCATTGTGTGACACTATAGCCCCCAGCTGCAAGTAGCTATTGAGCCCTGGAAATTTGGCTAGTGAGACGGAGGAAATTATTCTTGATTTTTTTTAATTTATTCAAATATTATCTTAAATATCCACTTGTGGCCCGTGGCTATCGATCCGTGTTAGACAATGCATCTCGCAGTCTATGAGGGGTGCAGTCGAGTGTATGGTAAATGATACCAACAGAAATATTTGAGAATGACCTACTTTTTTAAATTAGTTGAATACCATCCTCCCCCAAACACAAACACACACAAAAACACACATGTCATACTTACTTGGTCAGTAATCCCGCCTATCAGGTAAAATTGCCCATGGATTTTTGCTTAAAATCTGTAAGGTAACTGGGCTGAGAATGATATGGTCATTAATTAGTAATAGAAATAATCTTTTAATTACTGGTATATTGATATGTTTTAGATCACGTCTACCAACTCAGGAGAGTGTTATATTCTACAACATTGTTTCCTGCGCCAAACTATCTGTGTCGAATAATTTTTATCTTAGGATATTACTCCTACATTTATAGAAGATTTACACTAATCATTTGTCTAGCTGCTTGTTCATGTCTGGTTTTTTGTGTTGCATAATCATTGCATAAAAACATATTATGTTGCTGAAGCCCCAAGTCTCTGTGGTTACCTCTGGCGTGAATTCTTAAGGAAGGTGACCCATTTTAGATTTTCAGTCTGTGATGATGAATCAAAGTGGCTCCCACTGACATGCTTAAGGAATCAAGTCTTTGCCCGTGGCTTCTTCAGTATAATATACTAACCAATTAAGTAGGCCTACTATTTATTACTATAACATTGTGGTGTGCCCAAGAGTAATAAATGATCTGTGTATAAGAAGGTTTAACAGAAGCATGTAAGCAGATGTTAAAGACTGCAAAATTATAAAAAATATACAATACACCTGCTGTGTACTTAATCTGAAAAATATATATCGACTTGAATTATTCTCTCCTATAAATTGCTTTATGTATTTTTAACTTGTGTTTGTCATATGGGAAGCTTGTTGGAGTGAACTGGATTGCAAGAAATTATTACTTGCCTCAGATGTGCCACAGGGAACGTAGTTTGCACTATATCTTTCTTCTGATGGTATATTGTGAGAAATTGATTCTCAAGTGTTTTCTGTGAATATTTATAGTTCAAGATAAAGTATAAGCTCTGGATGACAGAAACTGTGTTACATTTCTTTGGGGTTCCAGACATCCTTTGTATAGTATAGTTTGGTTTATGCCTTCATTTAGATAAAAATAGCACTACCATAGCACTACTGAGAAAATAACATGCCTACACCGATAATTCCTAAAGTAGAGATGCAAATGATAAATATATGGTGAATGAATAAGGCAAGTGCACTATTCAGGCCCTGGGTACAAAGAGGTGAAGTACCAAGGCATGGTCTTTCTGTTTACTAAGTTATAGTATTTCAGAAGACAGCATTCAATAAATAATCACAAAAATAATTTTGATCAGAACTGTGAATATAAAATGTAAAATACTTAGAGAGTCTACAATGAACAATAAGATAGACTGGGTGGATGTGACAAAAAATGGGCAAAAGATGTTGAGAGAGGCTTTTGGAGTAATTGTTCAAGTTGGGACATGAAAGGAATAAGAGGGAGTTCGCTGTCAAAGAGAGAATGGCATGATTATATGCCAGAGATCTCAGGGAACCCAAGCATAGGCCCTGAAGTAGGCCAGGACAGGCACATTTCAGGTTTAGAGAGAAGGCCAGTGTGACTAAGGGGTGGTGTATAAGGCAGTAGAGAGGGATGATGATGCTGGCAAAGCAATTGGGCTCCGTGTGATGCACGACCTCACAAGCCATGCTAGGGAGTTTTAACTTTATGTTAAGAGAAAGAAGAAGCAATTAAAGAGGTTCGAGTTGAGAAATAAGAAGATACAACTTATATGATTAGACGATCATTGTGCTATGGTGAGGAAGTACCTGATCTTTTAGGAAGTTGTTGCAGTGTGTGGGAAAGGAAAGATAAATCCTGGAACTAAGATGTATTGTCAGTGGTGACAGAGTGATTTGGATGGATCTGAGATTCATTTCAGAGTAGGGAGTGACAAGACTTGGTAATTAACTGAATGTCTCCAGTGAAAGGAAGATGCCAATCATGACTTCTGGGTTATTGGCACAAAGACCTGGGTTAATGGTGATGACATTGACTGCAAAAGAAGAAGATTGCAGAAGGAAAAAAAAAAAGTGAAAATATCATGAATTCAACATCTAGTGGAGATTACAAGGTTGTAGCTTGGTATACATTTAGAGTATAGAAGAAATTACTGAGATGTGAACAGTTAGTGTGCACGTAACAATATATAAACGGCATGTTAATCCAAAGGAGTTAAAGCATTGCTTATTTAGACAACAGAGAATAGAATAGAGTACCTTGTATCAAGCTGAGATGGACCCCAAAAGTCACAGGAGAAGGCAACAAAAGCAAATAGGAAAGAAAATGAGAGAAATGGCAGATTATTATGATGATTATAATGCTATGAAAGCTGAGCGAAGAGAGGGTCAGAGTATTAGCTGACATTCTTTGTATGTTGTCATGAATGAAGTGCAGTAAGATGAGGACTAGAAAACAGCTACTGGATTAAGCAACATTGGTAGTGACTTTAGTAGTTTCAGTTTTGCAGAGTAGAGGGAATGCCAATGACATGGTGAATTGGTGGGAGGCACAGAGCAAATATGCATAAACTATTTTTTAAGCATGTTAGCTGTGAAGAAAAACAGAAAGATGGAGGGAAACTACAGTTTTGTCTAATTTGATATTTCATGTGGGAGAGACTAGAGCATGCTGAAGGAAGAGAACTAATAGATAAGATGAGGTTCATGAATCATGAAAGACATTAAAATTAAGACTTAAGATGATGCTAGGGGATATAGGGGCGCCTGGGTGGCTCAGCTGGTTGAGCGTCTGACTTCAGCTCAGGTCATGATCTCATGGTTTATGAGTTCAAGCCCCACGTCAGGCTCTGTGCTGACAGCTCAGAGCCTGGAGCCTGCTTTGGAATCTGTGTCTCCCTCTCTCTCTCTGTCCCTCCCCCTCCCCCATTCTCTCTCTTCTCTCTCTCTCTCTCTCTTTCTCGCTTGCTCTCTCATTCTGTCGCTCTCTCTCTTTCCCCCCTCCCTCTCAAAAATAAACATTAAAAATTTTGAAAAAGATGATGGGAGGGAATGTAATATGGGAGACATAGAAGAATGTGTACACTATGGCAAATTAATGAATATAGAATGAGGACTTCATGAATAGGATTCATTATATTTAACATAAGACATGTGGAATGCATGATAAGATGCAACTTGTATAAAACTATGTGTAATGTTAAAAAAAATGAAGAAGGTAGCAGAAAGGAAAAGTGAGGAGAGTGAGAAACAGAGATTGAAAGACAGGGAAGGAGAGAGGGAGGAAGGAAGATAGGAAGAAAAGAGGAAAAGGCTAACTAACAGATCAAACTGAATCATTGTAAGAGATATCCAACTTTTTCCTGACTGTGAGTGTCTTCTGGGAGAGTTGAAATCTAGGTTTTGTTTGTTTGTTTGTTTTTCGTTTTTGTTTTTGTTTTGTTTTGTTTTTGTTTTCATGTACCATCAAGAAAAACCATTAGTAATTTTCTTTCACATCTATTTGTAATGTCACCACCCCAATTTTAACCGTGACCCTTCCTAAACCCAAATTTCCCATGAATAATTCTAAAAGAAAACTAGAATCCTCCTGTAGTGGATTGAGTTGCAACTCTCAAAATGGTATGTCCAATCCTAATGCCAGTTACCTATGAATGTGTCCTTAGAAATAGGGTCTTTGCAGATGTAACTAAATTATACATCTTGAGATGAGGTCATGCTAGATTTAAGATGAACCCTAATTCCATTGACAAGTGTCTTTATGAAAGAAATGTAAGAGAGATTTTGCACAAAAAGACACAGAGAAGACTTTGTGAAAACTGAGGGAGAGATTCAAGTTGTGTTGCTGCAAGCCAAGAAGTACCAAGGATTGTGGGCCACCGCCAGAAGCTAGGAGAGAGAGACACCCAAAGATTCTCAGGGCCTCCAAAAAGAACCAGCCCTGTCAGAAAGCTTGAATTTGAATTTCCAGCCTCCAGAATTATGAAAGAATTAACATATGTTGTGGGTTTTTTAAAAAACAATTTAATGTTTATTCTTGAGATAGAGCATGAGCAAGGGAGGGGCAGAGAGAGGGCAACAGTTTTTCAACAGACTTTCCTCACCCTTAAGAAGTTAATTTTAAAAATCCATCCTCAAAAAAAAAAAAAAAAGAAAGAAAGAAAGAAAAAGAAAAAACTAAATCCAGCCTTCACTGCAATTCTTTGACGACTATCTCCTCGTCTAAAATGTAAGATCCATAACAGCCCAATAGTTGCCTTTCTTGTTCATTCCTGTATCTCCTTCTTTCCCAGTAGTTCTTGGGACATTGTAGCACAAAGTATACATTGTTGAATGAATAAATTATTATTTTTCTATTCTTGTTTGAGTGTTTAAATTTAAAATAAAGGATGTAGAGCAGACTTGCAAACCTTCCCAAAGCCGTGCACAAATCAGTTGACAAATGATGGAAATGTCACTTGTCAAGGGGCCTAAACACAACCTCTTACCAAACACCAGCCAAACAATAATCCATTCTGATCCAAAAGAAACTCCAAGAAGTCAAGTTAAAAAAAACCACTTGGGTCCTTGGAAGTCTGGAGGAGTGCACGCATACCAAAGGATAAGGCCTCTCAAGAGGTATTGAAGAGGAAAACTCCGAGCTATTAGTACCTAGCTGAGTGGGGCAAGGGGCAAAAACATAAATACTTTGCACTGTAATAGCAGTCTGACACACACACACACACACACACACACACACACACACACACACACTCACATATCCAGTGGTAAAAAGCAAAAAACTAGCTGGCTAAGGCTGCTTAAACACAGCCTTTGACCACTAAGTAGACCTTTTTTTTAAATTCAAGGTGACCTCTATATAACCAGGCTCAAAGATAACATTAATAAAAAATAATCTGAAGACAGATATTGGAAATTTCACAGTGCCAGGAACTTGACTTCATAGAATTGGTTCCGCCAAATCACTAAACAAATAAATGACCAAACAAATAACAACAGCAACATTTATACCTTTGGGGAGAGGAGAAGGAAATCAGTAGTTTACTTCAAGATATTATCTGAAATCTCCAATTTTCACCAAAAATATATGAAACATGCATAGAAATAACAAAGAGTGATCCATGCAGGGAAAAAAAATAGCGTTTGATAGAAACTGCTTTTGAAGAAACCTAGGCATTCATTGGACTTAGCATATAAAGACTTCAAGACAGTCATTATAAATATGTACAAAGAACTAAAGGAGACCATCTATAAAGAATTAAAAGAAGATATGACATCAAAGATAGAGTATCAATAAAATATATAAATATTTTAAAAGCAAAGTGGAAAAGGCAAGCTATGAAAACTGAACTGAAAAGTTTGCTAGAGGGGCTAAGTAGTAGACTCGAATTGGTAGAAGAAAAACATCACTGAACTTTAAGATAGATCAAGAAAGATTGTCTAATCCTCAAAAAAAGACAGAAAGAAAAATGAGACTCAGGGAAATACGAGATGTTGTTAGCCACACCAGCATGCATATAATATGAATGCCACAAGGAAAGAAAGGGACAGAAAAAAAAAATTCACGGAAATGATGGCTAAATTTTGCCAAATTTGCTGAAAAGCATTAATGTAAACATTCAAGAAGCTCAACAGCCTCTAAATACGATAAACAGAAAAATTTTTTCTCCCTAAGATCAGGAGCCAAGGAGGTATGTCTCAACTCTCACCACTTCTTTCAACGTTTTTAGTGTACAACTTACAATTCAATAACAAAAAAAAAAAAAAAGAAAGAAAATCCACCTAATTTTAAAACAGGCAAAGATTTGGGGGCGCCTGAGTGGCTCAGTCAATTAAGTATCTGACTTTTAATTTCGGCTCAGGTCATGATCTCACAGTTCCTAAGTTAGAGTCCCTCCTAGGGCTCTGTGCTGCCAGTGCAGAGCCTGCTTGGGATTCTCTCTCTCCCTCTCCCTGTGCCCCTCCTCTGCCCATGCTCGCTCTCTCTTTTTCTCTGTCTTTCAATAAATAAACTTAAAAAATAAAAATAATAAAACAGGCAAAGATTTTAAATAGAAATTTCCTTAAAGAAGATAGGCAAATAACCAGTGAGCACCTAATATTATGCTGAATCATTACCATTAGAGACTAAATCAAGCTGTCATGAAATACCCACTAGGATGGATACAGTCAAAATGAGAGGTAATGACAAATGTTTGGGTGGATGTGGAGAAATTAGAACCCTTACACATTGCTGTTGAGGATGTAATATAGTGAAACTGTTCCAGAGAACAATCTGGCAGTTCTTCAAGTGTGAAACGATTTCCATAAGACCTCGCAATCCTACTTCTAGCTACATGTCCAAGAGAAATACACACAAACTTGTACATGTATAAAATGTCTACCAACTGTTAAGTGGATAATCGAAATATGACATGTTGATATAATTTAACATTATTCAGCAATAAAAAGGATAAAAGTACTAATACATGGCATAATATGATCTTTAAAAACATTATGCTAAGTGAAAGAAGCCAGTAATAAATGATCGCATGTTGTAATGTTTTCCCATTTATACGAAATATCCAGAATAGGCAAATTTGTAGAGACTGAAAGTAGATTAGTGGTTTCCTAGGGCTAAGGGTGGAGGGAAGGAGAATGACTGTTAATGGGTACAGGGTTGCTTACTGGGGTGATGGAAATGTCCTAAATTTATAGGGGTAGATGCACAACTCTGTGAATGCACTAAAATAAACAAATGTGACAAATGAAACCTCATATAAGAATTAAATATGAGTAATCAGAGGATGTAGAAGGCCTTTCCAAACCAGGAAATATTAAGGAACATAATTAAAGTATTTAACTAGTAAAGCATTATAATTTCTGTATAGCACAGAAAAGCCAAAAAGCAATAGTCAGGTTAGGTTTAAAATAACAGAGAGAGAAGGAATTAGTTGGCCTTAATTCACAAATGAAATAGTTATGACCTAACACTTACCTTTGACTGTAACTGATGAAGAATATTAAAGTTCCAAAAATGTAGTTGTCATATATAAAACATGACTCTTCTTCATATGAGTATAATTTGGTTTATTTTTTATAATTAAATTTAAGCAAAGTAATGTTTCCTATAGATATCAATATCCCACTATGGAAATACAGGCATCTTGATTTAACATGTAAGTTAAATACAATAGTTTCTTCATTTAAGTCAATTTAACATTTTACAAAAAAAGAGTTTGCATCAGCTTCACAAGAAGAGGTACACTGAAACAAGGGAACAGCCTTCCTCCAGAGTCTTAGAGCAATTTGAAACGTACTTTCTAATGGAAGGATGTAAAGTGAAAGGGAGGTGCCCATGAGGACAGAAGACTATGACAACTCGACTCTAATTTAAGATGAGTTTGAAGATCAAATCATCAGAAAAATTAGAAATGTAAACAGAAAAGCGTAAATGGTCCAAATGATTATAATTTTCCCCAAGAATAAATGTGCTTTCAGAAATATTAATGCTTACATGTACAAATTTCCTTGAAAATGTGATTCCAATATTTCTAGTGATAGGCTCCAGTCTAATGGGTCTGGCCAATTTTCTCTAGTAGCTAGTTGCATAAAACTTAGTAAAGTCTTCAATGTGGTAACACACCTTGCTAGTTTTTGTGAAAATAGAAAGTGCTTCTGTTTAATGAAAGTTTACACTGTGTTTATCCTACAGTACACTATGTGTTTACTTTGTATATGAGAAAATTTTTAAAATTTATTCTTTAATGAACTCTTACTTAATTTCCTTCCATCTGGATTTGCCTGTTTATCCTTTCAACCTTCTATTTTTAGAAGATGGTATGTCATAAAGTTAGTCACACATATAACAATACTCATATTCATATTGCTTAGAAAATAGGATATTCCAGACAGAGGATTCATTATTCACCCATTCACTATTGTACTTAAAACCCTAAGGCTATTTTAATTTATTTATTACTGTGAACCCCTTATATACATCGCATTCTGTATTTCTTTATTATCATCGCTAAAAACAGACACCATGTTTTAGTAACAGAACACATCAATGTCTAGAGCAGGGTGGAACAATCTATAAAATTATGAACCTGGTTTTCATTTAGTTTCTGTTTACAATTCTGCTGTGAAGGCTAAACACAGTCTGTTAGCCTAAGAACCTTTGCCTTGATAAAACAACAGAGTACTAGTTAGAAAAGAAGACACATATCCTGAAATGAATTGTGGAGCCAGCAAAAAAAAACAGATTTAAAAAAAAAAAACATTTATTAAGCCATTATTCCTAAGAATATAACCTCGTTATTTTAAGTTTTGTATCTTGTAAACCCATTTTATAAATGGTATTTGTAAGAGAATGCAGTAATTGGCTATGGTGTAGAGAACATAGGAAGAATGAGAAACAAAACCGCAAAACTCACTATATAATGTACACGAGTGGAATATCTATGCAGTTCTCACCCTCATGGATTTGCTTTCCTCAAGCACATCACATCGGATCAGAGCCACAGGACTATAATGAACTAGCTGTGCTGCCTGAAGTTGTGGGTAGACCTGGAGTAACAAGGTTAGCCTTGAAATCTTACAACTTACGCTGAAACTAGCACAACTCAGCCAAACCCTAGGCAGTATGTTGCGGTCCGGGGAGCTTTGCAGGACTCTGGGGAGACAGGCTCAAAAGATGACTAGATTAAGTTTTCTGCTAGATGCCAGAATTTGGGTTGAGAGTCAGAATTATTTTGACTTAACGGATTTTTTTAAATGAAATATTCCTATGTCCCTAAATTTATGGATGGAATACCTTGCTCGTCCAAACTTTTTATTGGGCTGGACAAGAATGATTAATTGTGGAACTATGCCTCAACTGAAACTTCATTCTGAGATCTTTGGAAACTCCACATGTCTGAAAGAGCATGAAACACACGGAGCCCATCACAAAAATAAACAAAGACACCAAAGAGCAAGCAAACCAACAGAGTTATGACAAAATTGTGAAGAGTTTGTGTCTTACCATACATTCCGATGCTGGTATTTTCTTCATTGTGTGAGGCCGTTCCAAACATTACAGGAAATGTAAGTTCCCCTCTGTCCCCCATCTTGCCATAACATGCCAGTAGCTCTGAAATTCTTAACCCCATCTCAGTTACTGGTGCCATCAAGCAAGCACCTTCACATTTACTAAGCCCATAGGGTGAATGGGGTTTATAAAGCCAGATTAAGAACATCTTTATCTTCCCTATGTTGTAGAAGGCAGAAACGCAACTCTGTATAACACATATTCTTTACAGAAATGCTTGTTTTATAAAACTGGATTTGGACTTCACGGAGCCTGCAAAGTGTGGTTTGCTCTTGGGGAGACAGGTCTTTTGGTTTGAGCCATTTCTCACAGGAGATGAGAACCCAAATGTATAAGGGCCTCTCTACATGAAAGATCTATTAAACAGAACCTAGAAACTTCTGATTCAAAATATATCATTAGAACACATGATCCAGACTCCCTGGCCCAATACCACTGATCTGATGACGTAAATATAAAACTAAGATAATAATAATATCATTATTAGCATTACATCATTACGTCAAGAGGCTCCAGTCTAATTGCTCTGGCAAAATCCAAAGTGTCCAATCCAAAATGAAGAAAAAGAACAAAATAAAACTAAAGTAGCTAAAAAGGAATTAATAGAGTAAAAGCTTTTACTTAATTCATTTTGAAACATATATTCTGATCTCAGCTATACTGCAGAGAATTGAAACACTTTTGCTTCAACTTGGGTTAATTAAAGACCCTGAAGCTCTCTGAAACCAGATAAGAAGCAACCCAATCTGGTTTCAAAATTAGAGAAAATAGTTTTTGCATGCTTCTGTTGATGGAGTAGAGGTCAGAACCAGGCAGAACAGGGTGCAAACATTCTGATATGGAATTGGAGGTGAATGTGAAAGACAATGCCCCCCCAAAACAACTGGTTAAGACTTTAATGATGGCAGGGCTGAGTGAGCACGGAAATCAAGCAGCTAGGAATCTTTGGAGTATTAAAACAAATTATGGGCTCACTTATACTTATTAGCCAATTATAAAAAGACTTGGAGTGGGAGAAATTAAAGTAAATTAAATAAATACAATGTGCCTCAGAGAGGATTAGGTCAAACATTGGATGAGATGGAACCTTCAGTTGGGACCCAAATAGAAGGAACTGGCGATACAGATTCAGGGCAAATGATGGCCAAGGAGGAAAAGGAAGTTGAAAAATATAGTGTTTATTTGTCAACCTAGAATATTTGTCCATTTAACAGGTAGCTTACCTATAATATAATACATTTAATCAACAGATGAAAATTTTATTAACATGTCTGAAAATTTTAAGTCATCTCTGGAGATAAGTTTTATTGCATGTAGTCATGGCCTCTGAGAGTGTAATTAAAGGACAGATATGCAACATAGAATAAAACATTCAGTAAACATACTCAGTAAGTTCAATTTTATTAATGCACTGAAATAGACACATGCACACACACAGGAAAGGCTCATTTTAACAGACATATAAAGTGTGGGAAATTTTTATATTGTACCAGACCAAAGTTTAAAAAGTCATTTTCTAGTTTTTGTTGCAAGTTAAATATCTTTATCTTATATTCTCTAGATGTAATCTCACTTTAAAATCTATTTTTAAACGAGTAAAAAGAAGTACAAGTACCCTTCTGTTATAGAAAACCCTTAAAGTCTTATTTTTTAAATGTATACTCAGTGACCGCTATTATTTTGCCTGAAAAATGGGCATGATTTAGTGTATCAAGTCTAATCAAAGATTATTTCAAGAGATATGTATTATGGATTGCTAAACTGCCTAAAGGTAATCCTATACTTGATTTATTTGTCTGTTATTTTTTAATGGTTTTTTTTTAATTTATTTTAGAGAGAGAGAGAGCACGCTCACAGGAAGGGTGTAGAGGGAGGGAGACAAAGAATCCGAAGCAGGCTCCAGGCTCTGAGTTGTCAGCATGGAGCCTGACGCGGGGCTCTAACCCACAAACCATGAGATCATGAGCTGAGCCAAAGTCAGACGCTTAACGTACTGAGCCACCCAGGAACCCCTATGTATCTATTATTTTATCTAAGACATCAGAATATTCGGGGGCAATCAACATTTTGTAAGGAAAAAAAATCAGTTACCCAAATATATCTCAGAAAGACTGCACTTCCACCTCAAATAGAACATGGGTACGTTTAAAGCTTAAGTGGTAAAAGCACTTCATAAAATCCCATGAAAACACACGATTTCTTTAAGATCATGTGTCCACATTTTCATTGAATATACACAAATAGGAAGAGCTACTCTCTCTTTGGTTAGTAGTAGTACCATTACTGAATATTAAATTATCTGTATGATTCATCTGAAGACATGTTGAATTCTTGTATTTGGTAATCTATTCGGTTTTCCCTCTCATAATGGAACTTCAGTAGAACACAATGTACTAAAATCCAGTTGTACAGGAAGAAAATGGGAAAAAGTTTTCCAGCAGCAGCATATGTAAGGTAAAAGAAAAAAATCACCTTTTGGACTTTAGGCAGCAGTCAACTTGATGATTAGACATGGTGATATATTCTTCTCCAAGCAGCTAATATGGCCATATACTACATTAAGAGAATTACCATTTTTAGAACGGGGAGGTTTAGACGAACCCATTTTATTTATTTTGCCCTCATATGTGAACAGTTTGAATGCATATCCATATTGTTTAGCAAACCACGAGATAAGTACATGTTTACATTCTGATGGTATGGCCTTTTGGTCATGTTCTAGGGAAGGATTCATGTAATGGGCTATAGCTGTTCACCTGCAATTTCACCTGCAAAAACAACTAGATTTTACTTCCTCAAGGGCATAGAATATATAGCACTTATGTTTTTTGTGCTTAATATTCTAATACAGTTCAATACATAGTGTGTATTGAGTAAATGTTTACTGAAATATAATTAATTCATTTAAAATATGAAGCAATGAATATTAATTATTATAAAATCCAAAATGTCATATTCATAGCCATGTTTTTCATCCTAATAAGTTTGCATATTAAATTATTTCTACTTAATCTTGCAGATGTGTTTCCTTGAAGGACTCACTGCAGGGAAGTGAGGCTCAGGATTAAGTGATATCACATCTGCTATGAGTGGACATTAGGTGACCGCACTTCTCAAAGTTCTTTCAGGTCACGGACATATCTTCATTTCCTTAGACACTGAAATTTGCCTTTGAAGATATTCAGGCTTACTTCTGGAAAAAAAAATAGGGACTTCCTACAGGCAGCAACACAATCCACAGTTGGATTTAACAAAAGGGAAACAGGACTTCAGTTTATATCTAATGTATGCTAAATACCACAGCAAGTAACTAATTCTTCTAACATTTCTGTAGAGGTAAATATCACTACTCCCATTTTTTAGTAGACAAGGAAGAGTATTTCAAAATAATTCAAAAGAATGAGGTGCTGGAGGGGTTGTGGGAGGGGGGATGGGCTAAATGGGTAAGGGGCATTAAGGAATATACTCCTGAAATCATTGTTTCCCTAAATACTAACTAATTTGGATGTAAATTTTAAAAAATAAAAAAATTAAATTAAAAAAATTAAAATGTCAAAGAAAAAAAAAGAATGAGTTACTTATTTCAAAGACAATAAGTAACTTGCTACCTTACACACTTGGGAAGTGAGAGAGCTAGAAAACAAAATATTATGTATCTGTTTCACTCAAACTTTCCCAGAAGTCTTTCAGGTAGTCCACCAGAAGAGGTCAATACCCAGACAGTACGGAGCATAGATTACTTTTCCCAAAATAGAGGGTCAGTTACACACTGGGTCTCAAATTACACCATCCCCAGGCTTTCCATCAGGGTCAAGAAAAGAAGTAGGCACTGTATCTCAGAACCTCTTCTCCACTAAGATTATTTGGCTATGCAAAACTTCTTTGTTTTGTTTGTTTTTAGTTTGAAGTAGTTCCATTTGTTTCTTTTTGTTTTTGTTACCTTTGCTTTTGGAATTGGATTCAAAAATTCGGTGCTAAGACCAGTGTTAAGGAGCTTACCACCTATGTTTTCTTCTAGGAGTTTCAGGTTTCACATTCAAGTCTTTAATCCATTTTGACTTAATTTTTGTGTATGGTATAAGATAGGGGTCCAGTTTCACTCTTTGGCATGTGGCTGTTGAATTCTCCCAACACCATTTATTGAAGAGACTGTCCTTTCCCCATTATATATCTTGGCTCCTTTGTCATAAATGAATTGACCATATATGTGAGGGTTTATTTGGGGTCTGTCTATTCTGTTCCATTGGTCTGTGTCTGTTTTTATGCCAGTACCATACTGTTCTGATTACTATAGTTGTGTAGTATAGTTTGAAATCAGAGACTACAGTATCTCTAGCTTTGTTTTTCTTTGTCAATGAGTACTTACAGGAACCCTCTCAACCTCAGATTGCTTTGGCTATTCAGGGTCTTTTGTGGTTACATGCAAATTTTAAGATCTTGTTTGTTCAAGTTCTATGAAAAATGCTGTTGGAATTTTGATAGGGATTGTAGTGAATCTGTGGATTGTTTAGATAGTATGGACATTTGAACAATATTAATTCTTCCAATCCATGAACACAAAATATCTTTCCGTTTGTGTCTTCTTTAGTTTATTTCAGTGTCTGATAGTTTTCACTGTACATATCCTTCATCTTCTTGGTTACATTTATTCCTAGGGATTTGATTCTCTTGACAATGAAATTGTAAGTGGGGCTGTTTTCTTAATTTCTTTGTTTTTTTGATAGTTCATTATCAGTGTCTGGAAATATAACAGATTAATGTATATTGATTTTGTAAACTGCAACTTTACTGAATTCATTTATTAGCTCCAGCAATTTTTGATGGAGTCCTTAAGCATCTGCAAATAGTGACAGTTTTACTTCTTCCTTTACAATCTGGATTCCTTTTATTTCTTTTTCTTGACTGATTGATGTTTTCAGAACTTCCAATACTATGTTGAATAAAAGTGGCAAGAGTGTGCATTCTTACCTTGTTCCTTATCTTAGAGAAAAAGCTTTGAGCTTTTCACCATTGGGTATCATGTTAGCAGGGAGTTTGTCATATGATATTGAATTACATTCCCTTTGTTGAGAGTTTTGTATCATAAATGGATGTTGAGTTTTGTCAAATGCCTTTTCTGTGTCTATTGAAATGATCATAATATTTTTTCTTTTATTTTCTTAATGCAGTGTATCATGTAGATTGATTTGTAGATTTTTGAACCATTCTTATATCTCTGGAATAAATTCCACTTGATCATGGTGTACAATCCTTTTAATGTTGACTTTGTTGAGGATTTTTGCATCTATGTTCATCAGGGATATTAGCCTGCAATTTTATTTTCTTGTGGTATCCTTGTCAGGTTTTGTTATAATGGTAATGATGGTCTCATAAAATAAGACCTCTTCAATATTTTGGAAGAATTTGAGAAGGATAGGTATTAAATATTTGCATGTTTGGTAGAATTCACCAGTGAAGCTGTCTGGTCTTGGGTTTTTAGTTTTGGAGGGATTTGATGATTGATTCAGTTTCTTTACTAGTAATTGGTTTATTCAGTTTATCTATTTCTTCCTGATTCAGTCTTGGAAGATTGTATGTTCCTAGGAATTTATCATTTCTTCTATGTTGTCCCTTTTGTTGGCACTTAGTTGTTCATAATAGTCTCTTATAACTTTGTATTTCTGTGGTACCAGTTATAACTTCTTTAATTTATGAATTTATTTGAGACTTCTCTTTTTATTGTGTGTGTCTAGCTAGTGGTCAATTTTGTTTACCTTTCCAAAGAACCAGCTCTCGGTTTCATTTTTCTTTTCTATTGGTGTTTTTTTTCCTCTATTTCACTTATTTCTGCTCTCATCTTTTATTATTTCCTTCATTCTACTAACTTTAGGCCTTATTTATCCTTCTTTTTCTAGTTTATTTAAGCATAAAGTTATATTGTTTCTTTGAGATTTTTCTTGTTTCTTGAGGTAAGACTGTATTGCTATGAACTTGTCTCCTAGAACTACTATTGCTCTATCCCATAGAGATGCTATATTTCCATTTTCATTTGTCTCAAGGTATATATTTAATTTCCCCTTTGATATCTTTGTTGACCCATTGGTTGTTCAGTATAATGTTGTTTAATCTCTACATATTTGTGATTTCCTAGTTTTCTTCTTATAATTGATTTTCTAGTTTCATACCATTGTGGCTGAAGAAGATGCTTTATTTGATTTCAGTCTTCTTAAATTCATTGAGATTTGTTTGTGGCCTAACATGTGATCTCTCTTGGAGAATGTTCCAGGTGCACTTGAGAAGAATGTATATTCTGCTGTTTTAGATGAAATGTTCTGTTGTGTTTATTAAGTCCATCTGGTTTAATGTGTTTGCTGAAGACTGATGTTTCCTTATTGATTTTTGTCTAGATGATCTATTCATTGATTTAAGTGGGATATAAAAGTACCCTACTATTATTTTATTGCTGTCAGTTTCTCCCTATAGATGTATTAATGTTTACTTTGTATAAGTAGATGCTCCTATATTGGTCGCATAAATGTTTACAAATGTGATATCCTCTTGTTGGATTGACCTCTTCATCATTATGCAATGCCCTTTTTTGTCTTTTATTAGTCTTTGCTTTAAAGTCTTTTCTTGCCTGGGGTGCCTGGGTGGCTCAGTTGGTTGAGCACCTGACTTCAGCGAAGGTCATGATCTCGTGGTCTGTGAGTTCAAGCCCTGCGTTGGGCTCTGTGCTGACAGCTCAGAGCCTACAGCCTCCTTCAGATTCTGTGTCTTCTTCTGTCTCTGCCCCCAACCCTCCACTCTCTGTCTCTGTCTCTGTCTCTCTTTCTCTCTCTCAAAAATAAATAAACATTAAAAAAATTTAAAGTCTTCTATGCCTGACATAAGTATGGCTACACCAGTTTTCATTTTCGTTTGTATGGAATATCTTTTTCTGTCCCTTAGACTTTCAGACTGTGTGTGTGTGTGTGTGTGTGTGTGTGTGTGTGTGTGTGTATCTTGTAGGCAACATATATATGAGTCTTGTTTTTTATCCATTCAGATACTCTGTGACTTTTGACCAGAACATTTAAACCATTTACATTTAAAGTAATTATTGATAAGTATGTACTTAGCCATTTTGTTAATTGTTTCCTTGCTGTTTTTGTTGTTCTTCTCTGCTCCTTTCTTCTTCTCTTGCTCTCTTGTCTTGTGGTTTGATGCTTTTCTTTAATGTTACATTTAGATTTCTTTCTCATATTTTGTGTATCTACTGTAGGTTTTTGCCTTCTGGTTACCATGAGGTTCAGCCGATACACACACACACACACACAATAACTTAAATTTGAATGCATTCTAGAAACTTTATATTTTTGCCCCCACCACACATTTTATATTTTTGATGTCATATTTTGCATCTTTTGTGTATCCCTTAACTAATTATTGTAGTTAGAGTTACTTTACCACTTGTCATTTAACCTTTGTACTAGCTTTATAAGTGTTTAATCCACTACCTTTACTATATATTGCCTTTACCAGTGAGATTTTTACTTTCATATGTTTTCTTGTTGTTAATGTCTTTTTAGCTTAAAGAATTACACCAACATTTCTTGAGAAGCTGGTTTAGTGGTGATGAATTCCTTTAGTTTTGTTTGACTAGAAAAGTCTTTATCTCTCTTTGAGTTCTGAATGATAACTTTGCTGGGTAGAGTATTCTTCACCCTTTTTGTTTTTGTTTTTGCTTTCTTTTCTATACTTTGAATATCTCATGGTACTTCCTTCTGGCCTACAAAGTTTCTACTGAAAAAATCAGCTGATAGTCTTATGGGGGTTCCCTTGTACATAACAAATTGTTTTTCTTCTGCTGTTTTTAAGATTCTCTTTTTATCTTTACTTTTGATACTTCAATTGTAATGTGCCTTGGTGTGAATCTCTTTGGGTTTCTCTTATTTGGAACTCTCTGTACTTCCTGGATTTGGATGGCTGTTTCCTTCCCTAGGTTAGGACATTTTGCAGCTATTATTTCTTCACATAAGTTTTTTGCCCATTTCTTGCTCTCTTCTTCTGGGCCCTCTAAAATGCACATGTTATTTCAGTTGATGTTGTCCCATAGGTTCCTTAGGCTATTTTCACCTTTCAATATTCTTTTTTTCTTTCTGCTGCTCTGTTTAGGTGAGTTCCACTTCCCTGTCTTCCAGGCCATTGATCCATTCTTCTGCTTCATCTAGTCTGCTGTTGAACCCCTCTAGTGTATTTTTCAGTTCAGTTATTCTGTTCTTCACCTCTGTGACTTTTGTCTCATACTTCTAATATTCTGTTTGTTGATATTGTCACTGTTCATCCATCTTATTCCTGAATTTAGTGAGCATTTTTATTTAAAATTTTAAAAATTATTATTTTTTAATCACAATGCGGTGAACATTTTTATGACCATTACTTTGAATTCTTTATCAGGTAGATTATTTATCTCATTTTCATTAAGGTCTTTTCCTGAGATTGTGTCTTGTTCTTTCATTTGGAACACATACCTATCTTTCCTCATATTGCTTGATGTTCTGTGTTCTACGTGTTAGGTGAAATAGTTACCTCTCCTGGTTTTGATGGAGTGACCTTGTGTAGGAGATGAAACTTATCATTTAACCTTGCTCTACCTCTTGGGTGTCTCTCAAACCTTTGTGATCATCTAAGTAGCCTGATTTATTCTTGATAGTTCTCAGTTGTTGAGAGTGTGCCAAGACCTGCCAATGTTCTAGAGGAAATGATCTCACCATCTGGTTCCAGGCTAAGAAGCCATATCCTCTGGCAGCAGATTTTAAACACTATAGATACATATAGTCTTGTGGGACCACAGTGGTAAGCCCTGCTGCCTTCCATACAAGATGTGTAAGTTTTCCTTAGGTTACAGTTGCAAAAATTGAGGCTTTAGGCAAATGTATACACTCTTTCCTTGGGATTCCAGGGAGCTGTGGCAAGACCTAGGGAGGGCTCTAAATTCATATTTTCCTGCCTGTGTTCCCTGAAGGTGCCTCTGTAGCCTCTAGATGTGTGGCAAACCTGAAGCCTGTCCTTTGGGTTGGAGTTCCAGGACAAGTAGATAGACCTTTTTTTTCACAGACAGACTAGGTATGTGCTTCAATCTGCTGTCTGTGTAGTGCCCTGTATACAGTAGCCTGCCCAGAACTGTCTTTGCAATTATTATAGTTCTGTATAGAAATATAGTTCTTCTGGCCACCAGGGACAGGTGATCAAGGTGCATCCCCTGTAGACTGTGCTCATCTGTCTGTGCTCATCCACAGGCTTTAGTAAAGCTGCAGGAGAGTGCTAAGAGTGAGGCATATACACAGCTTTAGCATGCAGGGAAGAGTGCTAGGGGCAGGACACGCAGCTTTAGTGAGGCAGGAAAATAGTGTTAGGGATATGGCAGCATTTTTAGCAAGGTTTTGGTGAGGCTGTGGAGGAAGAATGCAAAAGTGGCACTTGCCAGTACCTTTGTACCCAGAGAAAGTCCCAAATGGCCCTTGTTGCTCTGGCAGATGCTTTAAGATTAACAAATGAAGCTCTTTCACATATAATCCAGTTAGCTCTCAAGCTGCTGCTTTCACACTGAATCCCAGGATGAGTGAGTCTACACATGAGTCTCTCCTAAGGAATATCTCAGATCCTCATAGCCCCATGGATCTCCTGGGTGTAAACCTGATTGTTTTCCATAGTTAAGCATTTTAGGGACCTTATTTCTCTGGCGTAGGTCCCAAGAGTTGGGTTGGGTTACCTGATGTGAAGCAATTCTCTCACTCCTCAGGAAGAGTCTCCAGGCCCATGAGATCCCTTCCCATTGTGGGTTTCCATTACAGGGAGGGGGTTTTGGTGAGATACTGTATCTGCCTTCCCCATCTGTCTTAACGTGGCCCTTTTATTTGTTGTTGTGGAGGAATTGTCAGCTAGTTTCCAGTTCTCTTTCAGCAGGGATTAATCCATAAGTAGATATAGATTTAGTGTGTCCATAGGAGGAAGTGTTCAGGGTCTTCCTATTCCACCATCCTGATCCACCCCCCAAGGATAACATAGTTTATGGCTGCAGAAAATTGTTTCAGTTGAAGCTTATCTGTATGGTAGAAATATATGTATTTTTTCCAGCTAAAGAGGGAAACCAGCAGAGTCAAAAGGAATTTAACTGGTTCTCCTAAAGGTGTTTCTGGCAAATTTGGAAAAACAGTGCAGATCTGTGTGGTCTGAAATAAGAATCAGGCTTCTAAATTGAGAGTAATAAGGGATATTTCCTTTTCTGAGTTCAATTTATCAATTTGTTAGCTCTGTCATACCTTCCGTTCTTTTTTACATTTACCCTTAGGAAATCACATTTATCTTTCTTATGGAAACTAGATATTCTTTTGACTTCATTGAACTTAGTATTTATGTCACCTGGTCCTAGGAAAATGATAAGGAAAATATACATATTATTTTTGCTTTGAAGGAAGGAATGAATGAATCAGAATATATATGGATTCACAGATGGTAGCAGATTGTGTTCTGTCATAATCTGGACATGTAAACTAAATGTCCAAATGTGAAGATAATGCTTAGTTCTATTAAAAGTAGTTATATCTAAGTTTGTTTTATGGAGTCCTTAATTTTATTACACATGTGATATTAGCAGTTTGGGTAATACATAGAAAAAAGTCATTGACTTTGAAATAAGAAAACCTGAGTTATAGTTTATATCAGCTTTCTATTACTATATAGTAAGTAACAAAAATGTGGTTGCCTAAACTAATACAATTTATTATCTAACAGCTTTCATGATTTAGAAGTCCAGGGATAGGTCAGCTGGGACCTCTACTCAGGGTCTCACCAGGCTGAAATAAAAGTGTTAGTCATGGCTGAAATCTCATCTGGGGCTCAGAGTTCTCTTCCAGACTCACTAGTTGTTGGCCTATTTAAGTTCCTTTTGGACTGAATTCCCCATTTTATTGCTGTCATCAACCGTGGGCCACTCACAACTTCTAGAGGCCACTATCCAGTTCTTGCTACATAGTTCCCTCTATAGACAGTTTACAAATGGCTGTGTGTGTGTGTGTGTGTGTGTGTGTGTGTGTGTGTGTGTCTTTTAGTAGGAGAATTTCTATTGCTTACAATCTCTCTGGTTTATTTTACCTCTGATTGCTAGATATTCTTTCAAAGATTTCATCTGATTTTGCCAGGCCCACCAAAGCTAATCTTCCATTTGATTAACTTAAAGTTAACTTATTATGGATCTGAATTATACCCAAAATTTCTCAACCTGCCATATACTATAACTTGATCATAGAAGTGATGTCTTACTTCACTCACTGTAACTCAAATGGAGGGGATTATACAAGGTATGTATACCATGAGGTAGGAATCTTGGAAACCATCTTAGAATTCTGCTTACCATATAGTCCATTAACTATTATGTTTTTTTATTCATGTTACATTAAACAATTTATTTCTCTTACCTCTGTCTTCCCATGTATAAAATTAGGTAATTATATGAAATAAGGCCACTGGGAAATCTCTAGCATTTGACATTCTAAAATTCCATGAAGAAGAGAATCTGATATTATTAACAACAATAAGGTATAGACACACATGGATTTGTGATGCCCTCTGATTGTCTTGTAATGATTGTAGGAGCTTGCCTTGGATTCAAAAGTTGTCAGAAAGCAAGTAAATAAAGACATCAAGAGCAAGTACTTAAATGAATTCAGGGCACACATTTATTGCCTATCACCTACTCATTCAACTGTTATGGGATTCAGAACATAACATGGGACATTAAAGTATTCATTGAACTATAATCACTATGGAAATTTAGAAATTTGAGAGGTTTGACATAGTAGGTAGTAAAACTGACTAAAACTCTAAAAGTTGAGGTATTTTTAACGGCTTCTCATCTAAAATGACAAGCTTATATTGCTATGTAATCTGTCATATTATAAAATTGTATTTCCAAGCTAATAAAATGGTTTATAAAACTTGACTTGAAATATATTAGTAATAGTATATTAGTATTAGAAAGATGTAAGAATACATAAAACATAGATGCAACAAACTTCTCTAGAGAAAGTTTAGGAGTCAGGCCAGACAACAGATATTTCTTTAGTAAATTTCAGAAAGCATAAGCTCTCCCAGGGAAAAAAAGATAAGATGAAATGGGATAGTAGGGTTTTCTTTCCCATTATAACCCCATTTAGAGTGTTTCCAGTTTAATTTGAAACACCAGAGATCTTCTCCAGCAATGCCTCTGAAAACAAGACAGGGTGCGCCTTCTTTTTGCGTGGTGTTGGACATCACTGTTTTTCAAATGGTTTCTGAAAGAGTTTTATAGCATTAACTAACTGAGGACAATGTAGCACTGTGTGGTACTTGAACAATTCACAGGAGTGGTTCTGGGCCAACAGATCTTATTCAGTCTGGATAGATTCATGGCCAAAAAGAAAGTACAACTCTTTCAATAACATAAAGAAAACAGCAGTTGTAATCAACTGGGATGTCTTTGAGGGGCCTAAATGGTGACCTGGCAATGAGCTTTGGTCACAGTAAAAAGCTAATCCTCTAGGGTTGAATAAGAGCTGCTAGAAAAATCCTGAGCCACTGGAAATCATTGTCCTATTTACAAAGAAATGATACGGACGGTTGAAGAAGTGGACATAAAGGTGATGCAGGTTGCCAGGTAAATTGGCATAATGGTGAACTTCCTTTATTCATGCTCCACCAGGCTGACTCTCAAAAGGGATTTGCTGTCAGACTTGCTGGCTGACTGCCAAATTTATTGGTCTTGTTGCCTGATGTGTTTTGACTTACAGGGAGGTAGAAAGTTTGAAATGCCTTACAACATGCTCTGCTGTACTTAGAAGAGACAGGCAGTCACAAAATGTCAGAAGCACAGAGCTATACTTCAGACTTCCAAAAGTCATCCTAACATCAGTCATATAAACGAGTGGCACACTTTAGAAACAGTATCTGAGCTCTTGCTTCAGGGCTAGCCAAGATCTCTAGATTTTCCATTGCTGATAGGGAAGTCATTTCAATAAATTATTCCTCTTTTCAATACAATTGATGAAAGAATATTTAAGAGGAGAAGAAAATAATTTTTTAGAAAGAAACTCTATGTAATATTGCTGTGGTGGCCAGAATAGGAAGTTGGTAGGTCACAGCTCTATTGGCAGTAACAGGAAGTCACAAGAATTCTGTTTAAAACTGGTCTCCTCCAGATCTTGTGTGACCTTCACCAAATTAAATTACCTGCTCTGACTTTGGCTTCTAATTTTACTACTAATAATAATCTAATAAATTATTAAATATTGCATAACAAAAAGCATCCCATTTCATCCAACTAAAACTGTAACCCGCCAGCATCCATATTACTCCTATCATCTTTCTTTTCTCCATAGCTCTTATCATCATTACATTCAATATATAGTTTGCTTGTTTATTTTGCTTATTTTTGTTTTCTCCTCCCCAAAGACATGTTAACACCACAAGGAAAGACATTCTGTCTACTTTGCTAACAGATTTAACTCTAAGGCCTAGAATACTACCTAACACATAATAAAGGTTCATATTTTTATTTGTTGAAAAAATAAGGGGCGCCTGGGTGGCTCAGTCGGTTAAGCGACCGACTTCAGCTCAGGTCACGATCTTGCAGTCTGTGACTTTGAGCCCTGTGCTGGGCTCTGGGCTCATGGCTCAGAGCCTGGAGCCTGCTTCAGATTCTGTGTCTCCCTCTCTCTCTGCCCCTCCCCCATTCATGCTCTGTCTCTCTCTGCCTCAAAAATAAACAAACCTTTAAAAAAATAAACTGATTCATTTAACCTGTGCTTGTGAAAATAAAGTGAAATGGCTTATGCAAAGAATTTCATCTATAGACCCTAATAAATATTAGTCATGTTTTCATACTGTGCATAGGTCTTTTCTTTGTAAAAGTATAAGCAGACCCTCCTCCACATCACCTTGTGAGTTCTGAGAATGCAGGTTCTTATTTTTTTATCTCTGTATACTCAGTAACTACCCAGTGAATTAATCTCTGTATACTCAGTAACTACCCAGTGAATTCATGTGTGAATAATATTGCAGGAAGCATACAACCATTCAATAATTAAGAAGAAAACATGCAAATACCTGACCCATACCTAAAGACATAAGTACATCCTTCTAATGAAAAAGGTAATAAAATTATTCAGTATCTTGGCAAGATCATCTATAGATGTCTTTAGCTACACACTGAGTCAGAGCTTTTAGTATTTTGTAAAACGATACACAATAATTTAAGTCATTTTTATTTTATTTAAACTATTTCCCCTAAAGGGAATGCATTATAGCCCATTTGTATTTATTCCATAAATATTTATCATGGTCTCTTATATATAATAGTAGGTGCTTTTCTTGTAGGAAAAGCAAGGATCAAAGTACAGTTTTGATCTGGGGATCTACTTTTTCTTCCTTAAAACTAATCTGCTAGAAATCAAAATATAGGAGACAATTTTGTTCTATGAATGGCTACAATCCACCTGTACATAGTAAACTTTAATGATGACAGGAAAAAATGAAGAGCCATGGTTTCAACTAGATTTATCTCTTTGGTTAAGAATACGCTAGAGGATTTACGAAACAAAACAAATGAGCAAAGAGGAAGAGAGAGAGAGAGAGAGAGAGAGAGAGAGAGAGAGGCAAACCAAGAAACAGTCTCTTAACTACAGAGAACAAACTGATAGTTACCAGAGGGGAGGAGGGTGAGGGGATAGGTGAAACAGGTTATGGGGATAAAGGAGTGCACTTGTGATGAGCACAGAGTGATATATGGAATTATTGAATCATCACACTGTACACTTGAAACTCATGTAACACTGTATGTTAACTTATTACATTTAAAATAAAACCTTAAAAATATAAGATTTAAAAAAAGAAACACTAGAGGATCTTCATAATCTCAACTGCAGTTGTTGTGAGAAAATCCAAAACACAAAATCATAGTCTCTAGAGATCGAGGCAAATGCTGCTGGTATTCCAGACTGTCTTGAATATAAGAAATTGATATGTTAGCTTAATGAGGAAAGTATTAAATTCTGTCCAAGGCTAGTTACTTCAAAAGTTCTAAGATTTAGAGAGTTAGCATCAGTAGAAGTTAGAGACTAAGGTGTGGTCCAGGAGCATCTAACTGGAATGGAGTATGAGGTTAAAAGGCCATGGCATGTTTGAGAGATAAATTGGAAAATTAATAACATTTCACTTGTAGAAGTACTAAAATTCTTGACTGTTCTCTCAAAATGGAAATGGGTACAGGAAAATTAAGCCTAATTTATCAGGACAGAAACTCTAATGAGAAACAAGAATAATTATACTTTTACCAAAGTGTTCTTCAGTTCTTATAAATAATTCATATTGAATTTGGTCCTAGAAAGATCCTGAAATGAGCATAAAATAATCATAACTTTAGCACAGACTTAATGCAAGTCAGGATTCCTAAAATAGGCGGTTTAGCAGGTTGAAAAGATCTGGACACTATACATGTGTAGTTACTGACAAATAGAACTGGACATGAGTCCCCAAAGAATCTCTGCAAGAAAAACTTTTATGCAATTAATTTAGATTTCCTGAAATCACATTTGTAAAAATTCCATACTGATATGAAAGGAAAGATAATTTTTATCTTGGAATGATTTCAAACTATACAAAAATTGCAAAATTAATGCATATAGCTTTTTTTCCACAAGACAACTGAGAGGAAATTACTGACATGATAGCCCATCACCACCTAATAATTTAGTGTCTAAATTTTAAAAACAGAGATACTATTCCATGTAAAGACAATAAACCATGAAAATCAGAAAATTAACTTGATATAGTATTACTGTCTAATCCACAGACCTTATTCAGGTGGTGCCAGATAATGTTGTTCATGGAAAAGTCAACCAATTTCACATCATGTGTATTTGTTAAGTCTCCTTATTTTTTTAATATGAAATTTATTGTCAAGTTGGTTTCCATACAACACCCAGTTCTCATCCCAACAGGTGCCCTCCTCAAGGCCCATCACCCACTTTCCCCTCCCTCCCATCCCACATAAATCTTCAGTTTATTCTCAGTTTTTAAGAGTCTCTTATGGTTTGCCTCCCTCCCTCTATAACCTTTTTTCCCCCTCCCTTCCCCCATGGTCTTCTGTTAAGTTTTTCAGGATCCACATAAGAGTGGAAACATATGGTATCTGTCTTTCTCTGCCTGACTTATTTCACTTAGCATAACACTCTCCAGTTCCATCCACGTTGCTACAAAAGGCCAGATTTCATTCTTTCTCACTGACAAGTAGTAGTCCATTCTATATATAAACCACAACTTCTTTATCCATTCATCAGTTGGTGGACATTTAGGCTCTTTCCATAAATTGGCTATCGTTGAAATGCTGCCATAAACATTGGGGTACAAGTGCCCCTATGCATCAGCACTTCTTTACCCCTTTGGTAAATTCCTAGCAGTGTTATTGCTGGGTCATAGGGTAGATCTATTTTTAATATTTTGAGGAAACTCCACACTGTTTTCCAAAGTGGCTGTACCAGTTTGCTTTCCCACCAACAATGCAAGAGGGCTCCCGTTTCTCCACATCCTCGCCAGCGTCTATAGTCTCCTGATTTATTCATTTTAGCCACTCTGACTGGCATGAGGTGGTATCTCAGTGTGGTTTTGATTTGTATTTCCCTGATGAGGAGTGACGTTGAGCATCTTTTCATGTGCCTGTTGACCATCTGGATGTCTTCTTTAGAGAAGTGTCTGTTCATGTGTTCTGCCCATTTCTTCACTGGATTATTTGATTTTCGGGTGTGGAGTTTGGTGAGCTCTTTATAGATTTTGGATACTAGCCCTTTGTCTGAATGTCATTTGCAAATATCTTTTCCCATTCCATTGGTTGCCTTTTAGTTTTGTTGATCGTTTCCTTTGCAGTGGGGAGACTTTTTATCTTCATGAGGTCCCAATAGTTCATTTTTGCATTTAATTCCCTTGCCTTTGGAGATGTGTCAAGTAAGAAATTGCTGCAGCTGAGGACAGAGAGGTTTTTCGCTGCTTTCTCCTCTAGGGTTTTGATGGTTTCCTGTCTCACATTCAGGTCCTTTATCCATTTTGAGTTTGTTTTTGTGAATGGTGTAAGAAAGTGGTCTAGTTTCATTCTTCTGCAGGTTGCTGTCCAGTTCTCCCAGCACCATTTGTTAAAGAGACTGTCTTTTTTCCATTGGATGTTCTTTCCTGCTTTGTCAAAGATTAGTTGGCCATACATTTGTGGGTCCAATTCTGGAGTCTCTATTCTGTTCCATTGGTCTATGCGTCTGTTTTTGTGCCAATACTATGCTGTCTTGATGATTACAGCTTTGTAGTAGAGGCTAAAGTCTGGGATCATGATGCCTCCTGCTTTGGTCTTCTTCAAAATTACTTTGGCTATTCGGGGCCTTTTGTGGTTCCATATGAATTTTAGGGTTGCTTGTTCTAGTTTCGAGAAGAATGCTGGTGCAATTATGATTGGGATTGCATTGAATGTGTAGATTGCTTTGGGTAGCATTGACATTTTAACAATATTTATTCTTCTAATCCATGAGCACAGGGTGTTTTTCCATTTCTTTGTAGCTTCCTCAATTTCCTTCATAAGCTTTCTATAGTTTTCAGCATACAGATCTTTTACATCTTTGGTTAGGTTGATTCCTAGGTATTTTATGATTCTTGGTGCAATTGTGAATGGGATCAGTTTCTTTATTTGTCTTTCTGTTGCTTCATTGTTAGTGTATAAGAATGCAACTGATTTCTGTACATTGATTTTGTATCCTGCGACTTTGCTGAATTCATGTACAGTTCTAGCAGACTTTTGGTGGAGTCTATCGGGTTTTCCATGAATAATATCATGTCATCTGCAAAAAGTGACAGCTTGACTTCATCTTTGCCAATTTTGATGCCTTTGATTTCCCTTTATTGTCTGATTGCTGATGCTAGAACTTCCAACACTGTGTTAAAACAACAGCAGTGAGAGTGGACATCCCTGTTGTGTTCCTGATCTCAGGGGGAAAGTTCTCAGTGTTTCCCCATTGAGGAAAATATTAGCTGTGGGCTTTTCATAAATGGCTTTTATGATGTTTAAGTATGTTCCTTCTATCCCGAGTTTCTCGAGGGTTTTATTAAGAAAGGATGCTGAATTTTGTCAAATGCTTTTTCTGCATTGATTGACAAGATCATATGGTTCTTATCTTTTCTTTTATTAATATGCTGTATAACATTGATTGATTTCTGAATGTTGAACCAGCCCTGCAGCCCAAGAATGAATCCCACTTGATCATGGTGAATAATTCTTTTTATATGCTGTTGAATTCGATTTAGATTCAATTATCTTGTTGAGAATTTTCGCATCCATATTTATCAGGGATATTGGCCTGTAGTTCTCTTTTTTTGCTGGGTCTCTGTCTGGTTAGGGAATCAAAGTAATGCTGGCTTCATAGAATGAATCTGGAAATTTTCCTTCCCTTTCTATTTTTTGGAATAGCTTGAGGAGGATAGGTATTATCTCTGCTTCAAATGTCTGGTATAATTCCCCAGGGAAGCCTTCTGGTCCTGGATTCTTATTTGTTGGACGATTTTTGATAACTGATTCAATTTCTTTGCTGGTTATGGGTCTGTTCAAGTTTCCTATTTCTTCCTGTTTGAGTTTGGAAGTGTGTGGGTGCTTAGGAATTTGTCCATTTCTTCCAGGTTGTCCAGTTTGTTGGCATATAATTTTTCATTGTATTCCCTGACAATTGCTTGTATTTCTGAGAGATTGGTTGTCATAATTCCATTTTCATTCATGATTTTATCTATTTGGGTCCTCTCCCTTTTCTTTTTGAGAAGTCTGGCTAGAGTTTTATCAATTTTGTTTATTTTTTCAAAAAACCAACTCTTGGTTTCATTGATCTGCTCTACAGCTTTTTTAGATTCTATATTATTTATTTGTGCTCTGATCTTTATTCTTTCTTTTCTTCTGCTAGGTTTGGGGTGTCTTTGCTGTTCTGCTTCTGTTTCCTTTAGGTGTGCTGTTAGATTTTGTATTTGGGATTTTTCCTATTTCTTAAGTTAGCCCTAGATTGCAATGTATTTTCCTCTCAGGACTGCCTTCGCTGCATCCCAAAGCATTTGGATTGTTGTATTTTCATTTTCATTTGTTTCCATATATTTTTTAATTTCTTCTCTAATTGCCTGGTTGACCGATTCATTCTTTTGTAGGGTATTCTTTGACCTCCATGCTTTCAGAGGTTTTCCAGATGTTTCCCTGTGGTTGATTTCAAGTTTCATAGCATTATGGTCCAAAAGTGTGCATGGTATGATCTTAATTCTTTTATACTTATTAAGGGCTGTTTTGTGACCCAATATGTGGTCTATCTTGGAGAATGTTCCATGTGCACTCGAGAAGAAAGTATATTTTGTTGTTTTGGGATGCAGAGTTCTAAATATATCTGTCAAGGCCATCTGATCCAATATATCATTCAGGGCCCTTGTTTCTTTATGTATTCTCTGTATAGTTGTTCTACCCCTTGTTGTAAGTGGAGTATTAAAGTCCCCTGCAGTTACCACATTCTTATCAATAAGGTTGCTTATGTTTGTGATTAATTGTTTTATATATTTGGGGGCTCCTGTCTTCAATGCATACACATTTATAAGTGTTAGCTCTTCCTGATGGATAGACCCTGTAATTATTATATAATGCCCTTCTTCATCTCTTGTTACAGCCTTTAATTTAAAGTCTAGTTTGTCTGATATAAGTCTGGCTACTCCAGCTTTATTTTGACTTCCAATAGCATGATAGATAGTTCTCCATCCCCTCACTTTCAATCTGAAGGTGTTCTCAAGTCTAAAATGAGTCTCTTGTAGACAGCAAATAGATGGGTCTTGTTTTTTTATCCATTCTGATACGCTATGTCTTTTGGTTGGAGCATTTGGTCCATTTACATTCAGTGTTATTATTGAAAGATATAGGTTTAGAGTCACTGTGATGTTTGTAGGTCTCATGCTTGTAGTGATGCCTGTGGTACTTTGTGGTCCTTGCAACATTTCACTCAGAATCCCCCTTAGGATCTCTTGTAGGGCTGGTTTAATGGTGATAAATTTCTTCAGTTTTTTATTTATTTGGGAAAACCATTATCTCTCCTTCTATTCTGAATGTCAGACTTGCTGGATAAAGGATTCTTTGCTGCATATTTTTTTTCTGTTTAGCACATTGAAGATTTCCTGCCATTCCTCTGGCCTGCCAAGTTTCAGTAGATAGGTCTGCTACTACCCTTATATGTCTACCTTTGTATGTTAGGGCCCATTTATTCCTAGCTGCTTCCAGAATTCTCTCTTTATCCTTGTATTTTGCCAGTTTTACTATGATATGTTGTGCAGAAGATCGATTCAAGGTACGTCTGAAGGGAATTCTCTGTGTGTCTTGGATTTTAATGTTTTTTCCTTCCCCAGATCAGGGAGGTTCTCAGTTATGATTTGTTCAAGTACACCTTCCACCCCTTTCTCTCTCTCTTCTTCTTCTGGAATTCCTATGATATGAATATTGTTCCGTTTGACTGCATCACTTAGTTCTCTAATTCTCCCCTTATACACCTGGAATTTTCTCTCTCTTTTTCTCATCTTCCTCTTTTTTCATAATTTTATCTTCTAATTCATCTATTCTCTCCTCTGCCTCTTGAATCTATGCTATGGCCACCTCCATTTTATTTTGCACCTCATTTATAGCATTTTTTAATTCATCATATCTATTCTTTAGTCCCTTGATCTCTGTAGCAATAAATTCTCTGCTGTCCTCTATGCCTTTTTCAAGCCCTGCAATTAATTTTATGACAATTATTCTAAATTTTTATTCCATTATATTGTTTAAATCAGTTTTGATCAATTTGTTAGCTGTCGCTACTTCCTGGAGTTTCTTTTGAGGAGAATTCTTCTGTTTTGTCAGTCTGGGTAGTCCCTCCGGTAACTCCAAACTGCAGGGCACTTCCCCTGTGCTGTCTGGAGAAACTTGTGTTGGTGGGTGTGTCCACAGTCAGATCCGATGTCTGCCCTCAGCCTACCACTGGGGCCACAGTCAGACTGGTGTGTACCTTATGTTCCCCTCTCCCAGGGGCAGGATTCACTGTGGAGTGGTGTGGCCCCTGCCTGGGCTGCTTGCACACTGCCAGGCTTGTGGTGCTGCTTCAATGGGATCTGGCCAAGGGCTTATTAGCCGGGATGGATCCTCAAGGTGTACAGGGGTGGGATGGGAAGGCTTAGCTCTTTGCTGTTGGTGGTCCCCTGCGGGAGGGACCCTGCAGGACCTGGAGGGAGGCAGGCCCATCAGAGGGATGGATGCACAGAAGCACAGCATTAGGTGTTAGCAAGGTGCAAGCAAGTTGGGTGACAGGAACTGGTTCCCTTTGGAATTTCGGTTCAGGGATAGGAGAGGGAAAAGGCACTTGCCAGTGACTTTGTTCCCCTGCTGAGCTCTGTCCTTCGGGGACTCAACAACTCTCCATCCCAGTGTCCTCTTGCCCTCGCCACTCTCCGAGAGAAGAGCTATTGACTTTTAAATTTCCAGATGTTGAGTACGGCTGGCTGTCAGAACTCACGCAGTCTGGCCCCTCCACTTTTGGAAGCCAGACTTCAGGGACTCTGCCTTGCCTGGCGGGCTGCACTTCCACTGCCTGTGCTCCCTCCCACCATTCCGTGTAGCATGCACCGCCTCTCTGCCCTTCCTACCCTCTTCCGTGAGCCTCTTGTCTACCCTTGGCTCCAGAAACTCTCTTCTGCTAGTCTTCTTGCAGTTTTCTGCGTTATATAGGCTGATGTGGGTGGACTCTAAGTGATCAGCAAGACAATGTGAGCCCAGTGTGCTCTTACGCCACTGTCTTCTCCCTGTCTCATTATTATACTCCAATCTTGAACATGTCTTCAGCCTTTCATTGACTCTCGTGATCCTGAAATGTTTGCATGTTGCCTACATAATTTTTTTAATTTTTATTTTTTTAATTCATTTCCTTTATTTTTTACCATGTTTTCTTTTTTTATTTTTTTTTAAATTTACATCCAAATTAGTTAGCATATAGTGCAACAATGATTTCAGGAGTAGATTCCTTAATGCCCCTTACCCATTTAGCCCATCCCCCCTCCCACTGCCCCTCCAGTAACCCTCAGTTTGTTCTCCATATTTATGACTCTCTTCTGTTTGTCCCCTCCCTGGTTTTATATTATTTTTGTTTCCCTTCCCTTATGTTCATCGGTTTTCTCTCTTAAAGTCCTCATATGAGTGAAGTCATATGGTTTTTGTCTTTCCCTGGCTGACTAATTTCATTTAGCCTAATACCCTCCAGTTCCATCCACGTAGTTGCAAATGGCAAGATTTCATTATTTTTGATTGCTGAGTAATACTCCATTGTATGTATGTGTATATATATATATATTATATATATATATATAATATATATATATATATACACACCACATTTTCGATATCCATTCATCCATCGATGGACATTTGGGCTCTTTCCATACTTTGGCTATTGTTGATAGTGCTGCTGTAAACATGGGGGTGCAATTGTCCCTTCGAAACAACACACCTGTATCCCTTGGATAAATGCCTACTAGTGTAATTGCTGGGTCGTAGGGTAGTTCTATTTTTAGTTTTTTGAGGAACCTCCATACTGTTTTCCAGAGTGGCTGCACCAGCTTGCATTCCTACCAACAATGCAAAAGAGATCCTCTTTCTCTGCATCTTTGCCAACATCTGTTGTTGCCTGAGTTGTTAATGTTAGCCATTCTGACAGGTGAAAAGTGGTATCTCATTGTGGTTTTGATTTGTGTTTCCCTGATGATGAGTGATGTTGAGCATTTTTTCATATGTCAGTTGGCCATCTGGATGTCTTTGAAGAAGTGTCTATTCATGTCTTTTGCCCATTTCTTCACTGGATTATTTGTTTTTTGGGTATTGAGTTTAAGAAGTTCTTTATAGATTTTGGATACTAACCCTTTCTCTGATATGTCGTTTGCAAATATCTTCTCCCATTCTGTCAGTTGCCTTTTAGTTTTGCTGATTGTTTCCTTTGCTGTGAGGAACCTTTTTATTTTTATGAGGTCCCAGTAGTTCATTTTTGCTTTTGTTTCCCTTGCCTCCAGAGGCATGTTGAGTAAGAAGTTCCTGCGGCCAAGAACAAAGAGGTTTTTGCCTGCTTTCTCCTCAAGGATTTTGATGGCTTCCTGTCTTACATTTAGGTCTTTCATCCATTTTGAGTTTATTTTTGTGTATGGTGTAAGAAAGTGGTCCACGTTCATTCTTCTGCATATCGCTGTCCAGTTTTCCCAGCACCACTTGCTGAAGAGACTGTCTTTCTTCCATTGGGTATTTTTTCCTGCTTTTTCAGAGATCAGTTGGCCATATGTTTGTGGATCCATTTCTGGGTTCTCTATTCTGTTCCATTGATCAGAGTTTCTGTTCTTGTGCCAGTACCAGTCTTGATGATTACAGCTCTGTAGTATAGCTTGAAGTCTGGGATTGTGGTGTCTCCTGCTTTGGTTTTCTTTTTTAAGATTGCTTTGGCTATTCGGGGTCTCTTCTGATTCCATACAAGTTTTAGGATTGTTTGTTCTAGCTCTGTGAAGAATGCTGGTATTATTTTGATAGGGATTTCATTGAATATGTAGGTTGTTTTGAGGAGTATCGACATTTTAACAATATTTGTTCTTCCTATCCAGGAGCATGGAATCTTTTTCCATTTTTTGGCGTCTTTTTCAATTTCTTTCATAAGCTTTCTATACTTTTCAGTGTATAGATTTTTCACCTCTTTCGTTAGATTTATTCCTAGGTATTTTATGGGTTTTTGTGGAACTGTAAATGGGACCGATTCCTTGATTTCTCTTTCTGTTGCTTCATTGTTGGTGTCTCGGAATGCAACTGATTTCCGTGCATTGATTTTATATTCTGCAACTTTGCTGAATTCATGAATCAATTCTAGGAGTGTTTTGGTGGAATCTTTTGGGGTTTCCATACAGAGTATCATGTCATCTGTGAAGAGTCAAAGTTTGACCTCCTCCTGGCCGATTTGGATGCCTTTTATTTCTTTGTGTTGTCTGATTGCAGAGGCTAAGACTTCCAATACTATGTTGAATGACAGTGGTGAGAGTGGACATCCCTGTCTTGTTCCTGACCATATGGGGAAAGCTGTCAGTTTTTCCCCATTGAAGATGATATTAGCGTTGGATTGTTCATATATGGCTTTTATGATCTCAAGGTATGCTCCTTCTATCCCTACTTTGTTGAGGGTTTTTATCAAGAAAGGATGCTGTATTTTGTCAAATGCTTTCTCTGCATCTATTAAGAGGATCATGTGGTTCTTGTCCTTTCTTTTTTTGATGTTATGAATCACATTGATTGTTTTGTGGATATTGAAGGAGCCCTGCATCCCATGTATAAATCCCATTTGGTCGTGGTGAAAAATTTTTTTCATGTATTGTTGGATCTGGTTGGCTAATATCTTGTTGAGGATTTTTGCATCCATGTTCATCAGGGAAATTGGTCTATTGTTCTCATTTTTAGTGGGGTCACTGTCTGGTTTTGGAATCAAGGTAATGTTGTCTTCATAGAAAGAGTTTGGAAGTTTTCCTCTCATTTCTATTTTTTGGAACAGCTTAAAGAGAATAGGTGTTAACTCTTCCATAAATGTTTGGTAGAATTCCCCTGGAAAGCCATCTGACCCTGGACTCTTGTTTTTTGGCAGATTTTTGCTTACTAATTCGATTTCCTTACTGGTTATGGGTCTGTTCAAATTTTCTATTTCTTCCTGTTTCAGTTTTGGTAGTGTATATGTTTCTAGGAATTTGTCTATTTCTTCAAGGTTGCCCATTTTATTGGTATATAATTGCTCATAATATTCTGTTATTATTGTTTTTATTTCTGTTGTGTTTGTTGTGAGCTCTCCTCTTTCATTCTTGATTTTATTTATTTGGGTCTTTTCCTTTTTCTTCTTGATCAAACTGGCTAGTGGTTTATCAATTTTGTTAATTCTTTCAAAGAGCCAGCTTCTAGTTTCATTGATCTGTTCTACTGTTTTCTGTTTTGTTTAGTTTGGTTTGGTTTGGTTTTTTGATAGCATTAATTTCTGCTCTAATCTTTATTATTTCCTGTCTTCTGCTGGTTTTGGGTTTTATTTGCTGTTCTTTTTTCAGCTCCTTAAGGCATAAGGTTAGGTTGTGAATCTGAGATCTTTCTTCCTTCTTTAGGAAGGCCTGGATTCCTATATACTTTCCTCTTATGACTACCTTTGCTGCATCCCAGAGGTTATGGGTTGCGGTTTTATCATTTTCATTGACTTCCATAGACTTTTTAATTTCCTCTTTAACTGCTTGGTTAGCCCATTCATTATTGAGTAGGATGTTCTTCAGTCTCCAAGTATTTGTTATCTTTCCATTTTTTTTTTTGTGGTTGATTTCGTGTTTCATAGCATTGTGGTCTGAAAATATGCACGGTATGATCTCAAACTTTTTGTACTTATTTAGGGTTGATTGGTGTCCCAGTACATTGTCTATTCTGGAGTACGTTCCATGTGCACTAGAGAAGAATGTATATTCTGCTGCTTTAGGATTCAATGTTCTGAATATATCTGTTAAGTCCATATGGTCCAGTGTGTCATTCAAAGCCATTGTTTCCTTGTTGATTTTTTGATTAGATGATCTGTCCATTGCTGTGAGTGGGGTGTTGAAGTCTCCTACTATTATGGTGTTACTATCCATGAGTTTCTTTATGTTGGTGATTCATTGATTTATATATTTGGGTGCTCACACATTTTGTGCATAAATGTTTACAATTGTTAGGTCTTCTTGGTGGATAGACCCCTTGATTATGATATAATGCCCTTCTGCATCTCTTGATACAGTCTTCATTTTCGTGTGTAGATTGTCTGATATAAGTATGGCTACTCTGGCTTTCTTTTGCTGACCATTAGCTTGATAGATGGTTCTCCATCCCCTTATTTTCAATCTGAAGGTGTCTTTAGGTCTCAAGTGGGTCTCTTGTAAACAGCATATAGATGGATCTTGTTTTCTTATCCATTCTGTTACCCTATGTCTTTTGATTTGGGCATTGAGTCCATTGATGTTTAGAGTGAGTACTGAAAGGTATGAATTTAGTGCCATTATGATGCTTGTAGAGTTGGAGTTTCTGGTGGTGTTCTCTGGTCCTTTCTAATATTTGTTGCTTTTGATATATACATACATATATATATATGTGTATGTATGTATATATCAAAATATATCAAATATATGTGTGTGTGTTTATATATATATATGTATGTATATATTTTCATCTTTTGTCCCCTCAGATAGTCCCCATTAAAATTTCTTGCAGGGCTGGTTTAGTGGTCCGAAACTCCTTTAATTTTTGTTTGGGAAACTTTTTATCTCTCCTTCTATTTTGAATGACAGCCTTGCTGGGTAAAGAATTCTTGGCTGCATATTTTTCTGATTCAGCACACTGAGTATATCCTGCCACTCCTTTCTGGCCTGCCAAGTTTCTGTGGATGGGTCTGCAGCAAACCTGATCTCTCTTCCCTTGTAGGTTAAGGAATTTTTTTCCCTTGCTGCTTTCATGATTCTCTCCTTGCCTGAGTATTTTGTGAATTTGAGTATGATATGCCTTGTTGATGGTCGGTTTTAGTTGAATCTAATGGGGTTCCTCTGTGCTTTCTGGATTTTGATGTCTGTGTCTTTCCTCTGAATAGGAAAGTTTTCCTCTATGATTTGCTAACATAACCCTTCTACCCCTATTTCTCTCTCTTCCTTTCTGGGACCCCTATGATTCTTATGTTGTTCCTTTTTAATGAGTCACTGATTTCTCTAATTCTTAAGTCGTGCTTTTTTTCCTTAATCTCCCTCTTTTTTTTCTGCTTTATTATTCACTATAAGTTTGTCCTCTATATCACTGATTCTGTAGTCTACCTGATCCATCCTTGCCGTCGCTGCATCCATCCGTGATTGCAGCTCACTTATAGCATTTTTAATTTCATTCTATTTTTTACTTCTTTTATCTCTGCAGAAAGGGTTTCTAATCTATTTTTGACTCCAGCTAGTATTCTTTTTATCGTGATTCTAAATTCTCTTTCAGACATCTTGCTTGTATCTGGGTTGATTAAATCCCTGGGTGTCGTTTCTTTGTGCTCTTTTTGTTGGGGTGAATTCCTTCATTTTTGTCATTTTGAAGGGAGAAAAGGAATTAATGAGGTAGAAAATTAAAATTACAAAAATATTAAAATTAAAAAATATTAAAATTAAAAATTAAACACACACACAAATCTAATAAATGATGCTAGATCCTAGGTATGTTTTGGTCTGGGTGTTGAAAGTGGTTTGACAGATTAGAGAGAAAAAAGGGAGGGGGAGGAAATCGTTTGAGAATTTGAAAAAATGAATACACTGAACTAGACTAAAATGAGGTCATGGAAGTAAAATAGAATTTGCAAAAAATTTATGTAATAGGAAAATATATAGTTAAAAAAATAAAAGAAAAATATTTTTAATAGAAATTGAAAGTAAAAATGAAGTTTTTCACTTTCTGAATTCAAGAAAAAGAAAAACGAAAAAGAGAAAAAAGCAAAAGAAAAAAGAAAACAAGGAAATCATTTGAAAATTTGAAAAGATGAATACACTGAAGTAGACTAAAATAGAACAATGGAAGTAAGATAGAATTTGAAAAAATTTACAGAAAAGTAAAAAATATAGTAAAAAATGTAAAGAAAAATACTTTTAATAAAAACTGAAAATAAAAATGATTTTTTCTCTTTCTGTATTCAAGAAAAAGAATACTATAAAATAGAAAAAAAAGAAAAGAAAAAATTGAATAGATGGACCTGCTAACAGTTTGAAATAGGACTGAAATTACTTCGTTTTCCCCTAGAAGTCAGACTATAAAGTGCTTTATAGTCCATAAACTAGGTTGGCAGTGAGACTTGTGTTCTTGAAGTGCGAGGTTGGCCCAGTTGGGCGGGCCTCAGTGTAATGGCTTCATTCTCCACTAGATGGTACTGCTAGCCTACTGGGGTGGATTGTTTCAGCACTCCCAGGCTTGTATATGCATGAGCACGAGCAGTGAAAATGGTGTCACCCAGCAACCTAGTCTCTAGTATGGGAACTCTGTTCTCTGGTCAGCAATCGCACACCTGTCCTCTGTCTTGTTTTTATCCACTCCCGACTTCTTCACTGTCCGTGACCAAGCCCCAGGCGGTACCTCTCTCCCAAGTTTTGTCTCAGATGCGGCTGTTTTCCCCAGCCCCTTACTTCTGAAGGATTGCAGCTTTGACCTGTTCTGCCCCTCTGTGGGAGGGTCTCACCAAACAATGGCTGAATGAGCAGTGGCCGAATGCTGGCTGTACCCAGGATTGTCTGCTGGACCCTGCTGCTGCTGAGGCCCCGAGACTGCAGCCAGGTGCCAGCGCGCCCCAAGAAAAGTTCATAAGACAGTGTAGCAGCAGCGTTTCAGGGATTATGGAAAATCACAACTCACATCTGGCACCAGGCTTCACACTTAACAACCTTGTTGCAGCACCAGCGAATGTGGCCGTTTTCTGGGGTCCTCTGGAACCAGGTGGCTTCAACAGTTTCTACCAAATGTCCTTCCAGCAGCGGAACTACTTTTTGCCATGTGGCCTGAGAACCTCCTGGACCCCACTCTGCTCCTGGGGATTCGCCCTTCCCACCATAGCACCACCAGGTATCGAGCTGCAGAGTTGCAGACTTTGTGCTCATCCTGTTTATAGTCTTAATGGAATTTAAACCCTTTCCTTTCTCCTTTCTCCCTTTTTAGTTTAGTCCCTGTGGCTGTTTCAAATTTTCCACTTTCTGTCCAGATGCTTTTGGGGAGGGGTGCTTTTCCCATCTTCTCCCCACCCCAGTCTCTGTCCTCTGCTCCTGCAAAGGCAGCTCCCTGCCTGCCACCAGTTTCTCTCTCCCCAAGTTCACCTCTCTGTGCCACGTACCTGCTGAATTCTGTGGTTCAAGTTGTGCAGATTGTTGTGTTAATCCTCCAATCAGTTTTCTAGGTGTATAGGATGGTTTAGTGTTGGTCTGGCTATATTTCATGGACGCGAGACTCACAAGCTTCCATGCTGTTTCACCATCTTGGCTCCTCCACCTACATAAGTTTGTAGAATATGTCTCAGTTTGGGTTTATCTGATCTATCATTATTAGTTTCATGTTGTGCATTTTGGCGTCTTTGTCAGAGTTGTGATGCTTTACTCTGCTGGCATTATATTGGGTTCCATATGATTTCAGTTTTCCCATTACTTGAGAAGCTAAGTTCATTCTATTGGTTAAATCTGTATCTGCTAAGTTTTTCCTTTGTGAGAGTACTATATTTTTTCCATTAGAGTAACAATTTTGATGAGAGAGAGGTAAATTAAGTCTGTATAAATCATGTTCCTTAAAAACTTTTTGCCATTGGTTTTTCTTAATTGAATGAATCATTATGTTATCTAACAGTACATTTCTATTTCCATTATTTTTTCTACAATTATTTGTTGCATTTTTATGGCAAGGAATATCTTTCTCTTCCATTCATTCTTTCATTCATCGATATCACTATAAACACATGGGTCAGTCTTTTATTCAATAGATTGTTTTTTTTTTTAATTTTTAAAGTTTATTTTGAGGGACAGAGTACATGTGCATGCATGAGCTCATGTGAGAAGGAGAGGGACACAGAGACAGGGAGAGAGACATGGACACTGTCAATGCAGAGTCCAGTGTGGGCCCCAACCCATGAACCATGAGATCATGACCTGAGCTGAAATCAAGAGTCAGCCACTGACTGAGCCACCCAGGTGTCTCAGTAGGTCATTTATTTTGATGTGCAAATTATTGTACGTGTTGTTTAGTAGGAGCCTCTTTAAGATGGATTCTATGTCTTTTTGACATATTTCCATTATTCTTTGACCTTTCTTTTTTCTAGGAAACTGTGCTTCCTTTTTGTGAGGAACCACATTTAGAAACCAAATACAGTGCTAGATAGTCATCAGTTTCAGACAGGGCTAGAAAATATATGTATATATACATTCACATATACTTTTACATCTATATTTCTCTCTACATATATGTGTATTTGCACCAGTGGTTCTAATTCTAATCCAGTATTACAGGGTTCTCCATAGTTATGTCCTTTTCCTATTTGTATCTCCTTTCTCTGACAGTGATAAAGCTGGTTGCCATTTTCTCAACTTAATTACTTATTAAATTAGTCTCTAGAATATACAGCCAGTCTCTATTTGCCATCACTGTCTCCCTATCCCCATTAGCATCTACACTCTCTGCTTCAACTCTGATCTTTCATGCTGGGCCTTGCCCATATTTTTACCCTTCCACCTCCCCACCTGATCCCCATTCCTCAGTAGGATGCCTATCTATTAGTCCCCACCTATTTTTTTTACCTAATTATTAGGATGGAAAGGAAGAGAGAGGGAGGTAGAAAGGATAAAAGAAAAGAAAGAGCTTTTAAATAAAATTTTGTATCTTATTCAATCGATCCTATCTTAAATTAATTTTAAAATGGTAATAATTTAAACACACAATCTGTAATTCTTTTCCACCAAAACTTTTGCTATACTCAGCCAAAGAGTACAGACCCTGTGAAACCATTGCTAACCTTGTAAATGGTTCTTTCTTTATTCTACCTTCTTATAAAAGCAGCGGTTTTACTCAAAACCAATATGGTATCATTATTCAACATTGATTAAAACATTATCTTTCTCTTGGACTATACAAGTGAGAACCATACACACATCACACTGTTCTACTCGTGGTCACCCTTCATAAGAACTGCTCTCCCATCTTGTCTATAAAAACACTGTCATCCTTCCATGCTGGTCCTTCCATGCTAACCTGTGTTTTTTTCCCCATCTTTCTTGGGATTTCTGGCTGGGAGTGAGCTACAAACTGAGATTATCATTCTTCAGCTCTGATGGTGAGTTTACCTAAGAGAGGATATGACTACAAAGGTCTAGCTATTCCAAGCATAGTAAAACTATTCCCCAAATGTTGATAAGTGTTGTGCCCTCCATTTTTGAGAATCCTCTCCACTGCACTCAGAGAGTATTTCACTGAGAGCCATTACAACTCCATGTACATACATCTACCCATGTGCACACATCCTTTTACATTCAAACACGTATACACTTACAGAGATGCTCTTGCCCACCTCCTATGGTTTTCATCATTCTTAGGGTGTTACCTTAAGCATTTTGGCATTGCTAAAAGCCAGCACTTTGTAATGTTAGTATATGCCATTCATTCTCAAGTGTGATGCCTTTGTCCCAAAGGCGGGGGGCAGGGGGGTGAAGTGTTTCTGGTGATGTGAAAAAAAATTACATTTTTATGTATAAAGCACAACTCTGCTTACAGTACACACACACGGACACATGCATTCCCACACACACACTATGCCTGTGGTATTAAAATTTCATGGGGAAGAGGTAATTAGGAAAAATAAATGTGTATAAAATATTCCTTAGGGGCAAGAATGAAATAGATTCAAGACACACTGCTATATGCCTATCACTTTGAAAAAGTCTCTGTCATTATCAATGAAATAAAATGTCATCTTGGTTGGAATTTCACTTTTGCTCTGTGGCCTCCTGGCTCTGCTCTCATGTCCCTTAAGGGGGGTTGAAGTATGTCTGAGAGTTACAGGTCATTTAATTCTTTAACAGGTAACAGACTAACCTTTAGGTTTTATAGCCATCAAAGACACTACCTCTAGATAATACAGCATGGCAACTCTTCAAGAGGTGGTTCTGTGTTAAAAGTTAATAATTCCCCAATTAGGGATATCAAAAGTGAGTTGATTAGTTAGTTAGTTGTTTGTTTATTCATCTAGTTATATGTTTAATGGGCAGGGTTTGGTGGGAGAATCTAAGAAGAGTATTTAAGTTGGGAATCTCATTTTCTCCTAAAAGCGATGTTATGGTCATTAAAAGTTAGTAGCATATCGAGTGGTAATCTTATTAATATTCTAATACTCACATCACTCCTTCATTATAGAAAGCCTACAAGGCACTAAGCCAGGCTGTGAGATTACAGCTTTAAATAATACAAAGTTCCTGTTCTTAGGATTTTTAACATATAACCGCAGATACTATGCAAAGGAAACAAGCAATTACTCATCACCTACATGAGCTGACCGACATATCCCTACATGATATATAGAATAATAAAATGTAATTTCATTACCATCTTGTCCTTATTGTAATTAATTTACATTATGTTATTTCCCTATAACATTATATCTACTATATTAAGGAAATGGTATGAAATGTGTAAAGGAAATAATGTGGAATGGAAGTGCTACTGTATCTTTGTTTACAAGCAGCTGTGCTATGGATATCTATCTGTGGTCAGAGTAGCATGGGGTTCTATAGCAGGAAAGGATACTAGTGAATCTGTCCACAGTGTGATGTACTTTATCTTTATAAATATTTCCTTATAGCACCATGAGGAGCTGTTTGCTTAAATATCCATCAAACCATCGTCTGGTACTACAGCAGGGGGGTACAAGTTGGGCAAAGGGGAGTTATCTGTGCTGATTTTGAAAAACAAAAGAAAGAAAGTTGTATACTGCACCAAGGCTAGAGTAATATACAATATACAGTAGTCAAATAAGCTCTGGACATAAAGCAATGTTGGGCTAAAAAATAAACATATTTTTGCCATTTTTCACAGTATAGAAAATTAGGATGGATTTAGGGCTCACAAATCCAAAATTTGTTAAGCTTTTGGTGACTGAAACCAATTTTTAAAATGCAGTATGGAACTATGAGAGGCAGAAAAGATTTGAGGCATATAGTTCCTCAAGATGCTATCATTTAGAGGATGGTTTCACTTCTAGATGTATTGTTTTGGGACACAATGGAAGATCTAGGAATACCTATTAGGCATAAAAAGTGTTTTTTTTCTATATATTCTCTTGTCTCTATGGATGCTAAAAAAGCTTATACTTTTTCATTGGTGCTTGAAAATTATGTAACATGCAGAAGGAAGAATTTTGATCCATAATTTTGTCACTGGGGAATGGCATGATAGGAACACCTAACCCTCTGATGCTGAAAGTTGAATGGGTCTGCAGAAGCTTCACGGTAAGCAGTTCAAGCATATGTGATTGGAATCTGGTGTTAGCAAGGCACACAGCAGTGAATATTCAAAACAACTTAATAGCTATAGAAAATGAATAATATAATTAGTATATCTTTTAAATATTAAAATTAGGTCTTAACATTTCATTGAGACACCTGTCGCATGAAATTTCACCCAGTTTTAGGTAAATAATTGTGCTTTTAATATTAATGAATTCACATAAGAGGTTTCAAACACTGCCTAATACTGTCCATTACTTTAAAACATTTCCTTAAAAAGATGGAGCATGAATGAATTCATTAACAAAGTAGTTAGGTAATTAACTCACAAATAGGCAAAAGAGAGTAGAATTATAATCACAGAAAATTCATATTCCCTTAGAATTACTATAGAATTGCATATATAGAGAGAAAGAGTCTGAGACAGAAGACCATTCTAACATTCACAGGGACTATATTGACTTCTGAAATTGGTGATTATCACGGGAATAAGATTCTGCATTTTCAGAAGGTATCCCTTTTCATGGAGCTCTTCAATAAGTATCAGGTTCATTTCCTGAGTTCTAGCTACAAAGTGTTCTTCAAGACATTGCAATGAGTGCATTAAATATGTACTAAAATTATCACTGTAAATTCAATTTCCATTAACTCTTAAATAAATTTAGCATTATTATAGCCAATCTTAGAAATGGGCTATCAAACTCCTGCCATTATGATAGAGTGAGTTGATATGCAAAGAATCCACCTTATGTATGAAACATATCCACATGTTGGATAAAATAAAAACAATTTTTGAAGTGTTCTACATAACTGAGTTTGATACCAAGAGAGCAGAGATCTTTCTGTTAGAAATGAAGAAGGCATTAATAGCCAGTCATCTTAAAAGTGTTGCAAAAATTCAATAGAGAGAGAGGGAAATCAAAGCTTTAGGTTATAAATACTTAGGTGAGCTACAGTTTCATTATCTGCATAAAGACTAAAGAGATGAAGAATGGGAATTTGAAAAGAAAAAAAAAAAGCACCTTGATTCACTGTTTTAGAAAACAGTAAAAATGTTTGTCGTCTGTTACGACTTTCGGTGAAAACTTTCATGTTTGAAAAATAGGAACCTCATGCTAGCACCTTGCTGTAGGGTCCAAATTCACACGACCAAAGTATTGAGGGACGCCAACCAGCTGAGAAATCATTATAAACACTGATCCAGACCCAGAGGGCCCTGGCGGTGATGAATGTGGAATCGTCCTCTAGAGGGCATCCCGGGGTGTAGGGCACACAGAGACCCCACTGGAAAGTGGTGCCTGCTGAGGATAAATTCAGTATCAAAGACCTGAATGCGTAGCAAAGAAATGAACTTTCAGAGAGAGTGAAGGATGGAAAAAAATGTAGACACTGGAAAAAAGCCTGAAAGGGACTTCAAGATAAGTGACTCATTATCCTCACAGGAGAAAGAAAAATGCAGGCAGATTCAAAAAAGAGCCAAATAGAAATTACAGAAATGAAAACTGTAGTCATTGGAATTAACAATAAAATAAGATAAAACCTCAGGGTATGGTTTGAATTGTTGACTAGCCATAGTTGTATCAAGAATTAGTGAACTGTGAAAACAATTTGAGCTCACATCAGCACAGTAGTGGATACTACTAGAAAAGATAATTTAGACAGTGAAGAAAGAAGGAAAAAGCGGTAAGAAAAGAAATAAAAAGGATGCGACAAAAACATATTTCCAGTGATTACGGCTTGGACTTTAGGTAATTTTTATAAGATGGCAGTAATGATCTTTCAGAGAAAATAGATCAGTGCATTTTAAGGTCATTCAGATTAACTCAAGAAAAAGCAAAATGCTTTCTGCCTGCTTCTAATAATTTTTAATTAGCTTTGCTTTCAAGTAAAATGTCCTAAAATAATCACACATCTCATTTCTAAATGTCTTAGTATATGCCAAGCATGTCACCAAGCACTTTACATTTATTTATCTCCTCCAATCCTGGTACCACCAACATGAGATAATCATTCTTGTCTCCCTTTATTAAAGCAGAGGAAACTGAGGTTTGGAGGGAGTTAACTAATGTGCAAAAGCTTTAGACAATTCATAGGTAGCGTCTAGATTCCAATGGTAGTTATCTGGCTCCAGTCCACGTTTTTAACAAGTATCCTACACTGCACATTTTAAAGAAGGAAATTTCAGGTTTCAATATAATAAAGAGAAATATTTTGAGGCAAACGAAAAAGAAAACTTCCCAACTAAAATCTTCTTGCAGGTAAAATTTTAAATCAATGCTTTTTAGAATACAGATATTCTCCCCAAATTACCATGGTTTTAATGTGTCTTGCCTACCAGATATCTGAACCCCTTTCTGAGGCTCTCACTATGTAATCCAAAGAGTCAGACATCCCCCTTTAAATCTGTCTGATAACCTTGACAATTGAAACAGAAAAACGTTTTTATTGTGGCACATCAAAAAACCTCTCAAGTTCTCTTATAAAATCCTCTGCCTTTACCTCATCCAAGCACCCAAAATCTGTTTGAATCATAAATGACTTCTTTAGTTTTTAATATTTACATGATTTTCATGCCCAATGAACAGTATAAATAAGGAGATTAATGAATTTTAAGCCATAGACTCAAGAATAACTACCCATGGATTCACCTAATATAAATAAATAAATGAATGAATGAATGAATGAATGTAGGAAAAGGAATAGCTTCTCCTTACCATAGAATTCCCAGATCACCATTAGGCAAACAGCACAGTACTAACTGCCACAGGTGAGAATCAACCATGGATGGTAAATTAGTGGATTAAAGTATAAGAAACAGGACATCAGATTTCTTAGTATTTCTCCACAAGAATTTTATTAGTTCCAAAGAGAAAAATAATAACTTTACACTGGAAAAGCCCAGAAGACACTGTCTTAATCAGGTCATTAA